>NC_081361.1:74882936-75192348 GCF_030684315.1 Stegostoma tigrinum | reverse complement strand
GTTGGACTGGTTTTGGGATGCAGTGGGTGGAGGGGAAGAGCTGGGCTGGTTGTGTGGTGCAGTGGGGGGAGGGGACGAACTGGGCTGGTTTTGGGATGCGGTGGGGGAAGGGGAGATTTTGAAGCTGGTGAAGCCCACATTGATACCATTGGGCTGCAGGGTTCCCAAGTGGAATATGAGTTGCTGTTCCTGCAACCTTCGGGTGGCATCATTGTGGCACTGCAGGAGGCCCATGATGGACATGTCATCTAAAGAATGGGAGGGGGAGTGGAAATGGTTCACGACGGGGGGGTGCAGTTGTTTATTGCGAACCGAGCGGAGGTGTTCTTCAAAGCTGTCCCCAAGCCTCCGCTTGGTTTCCCCAATGTAGAGGAAGCCACACCGGCTACAGTGGATGCAATATACCACATTGGCAGATGTGGAGGTGAACCTCTGCTTAATGTGGAATGTCATCTTGGGGCCTGGGATATGGGTGAGGGAGGAGGTGTGGGGGCAAGTGTAGCATTTCCTGCAGTTGCAGGGGAAGGTGCCGGGTGTGGTGGGGTTGGAGGGCAGTGTGGAGCGAACAAGGGAGTCACGGAGAGAGTGGTCCCTCCGGAAAGCAGACATGGGGGGATATGGAGCCGGGTGGTTGAGGGAGAATGGAGGGGGCGGAAAAAAACAACACTGAGGGAGCGAGTGAGAGATTGGTTCTGGAATAGAGGAAGGACAGATCGGCAGGGTGGGGGTTGGTGGTTCGGGCAGTCTGCCCTCCTACCCCGGGTCCTGCCTGATCTCTCCTATTCCCGCCCACCCCCGGCCTGATCTTTCCCCCCGCTCCCAACCTTTCTTCCCGGCCCAATCTCACCATTCTCCCTGGTTCATCCCTAAGCCCTTCCCCATTCACAGCCGTGCCCATGAAAGTGCATGTGGCAAATATATCATGCCTACGATGCCAGGAAATGCAGCCATGGAAGGAACTTCAAACAGATCTGTTGTGACTACAAAAATAATGAGAGGGTGACAAGCCCTGCTCAACGGTAAGCTACCTGCTTCACAATACTGACAGCAAACTCATTTTGTAATTTTCTTTGTAGAAAACGTAATGGCAGGAGTTAATAATCCACTGGAGTGTGCTAAAAGACTGGTTTATTCTCAGGTAGGGTTTCAGTGCTAACGTGCTGGGAACATCACAGTCGAAGAATTACTTATCGTCATACTGCAAGTGAAGAATCTCTCTCACTGTGAGCGCTTGAAATCAGCTCCCCCATAACCAGAAAAAAAAAGGGAAACAAGATAATAAAAGGACTGCCTGTCACCTGCTTGAATGCTGGAATTCAATCACACTAAAAGGAATCAGAACGCAAGAATCTCAACCAACTGTAAAACTGAGAATCATGAAAATGACTATTGAACTACCAACATCAACTCGATAACACTCACTACAACAGACACCGGGTTCGACAGTCCGCTCTTCACAAACATTTTTAAAATGTCATCTTTTTGGACTCAACTTTTATTTCTAAATCTCTGGGTATGTGTGTTGTGTTGGTATTTCTTCTTCTATGTAGCAATTAATAAACTCGCTCTGTTTATTAATTTTAAAAAGCCTGACTAACGACTCCTTTTACAACGAGTTTGTTTGGGTCTGGGAGAAAGATATCCACAAGGGAAGGAAACAATTTCAAAGTTACCTTGCGGACTGGCTGAATAAAGACGTGAAGTTCAACTCTCCTAACCTGCTAGTTTAACAATTTGGAATATCCTATCTGGAAACATAGAAAGTTGGAGAACCTCGCCTGGGATTGGGTGTAATACAATTGCCCGGCAATGGCCATCTCCAACAAGAGAGAATCAAACCATCTCCCCCTGATGTTAAACAGCATTACCACTACTGAATTCCCCACTATCAACATGCTGTGAGTCACGATTGACCAGAAATTCAACGAGAACTGCTATTTGAATACTGCCACTACAAAAGTAGGCTAGAGGTGAGGAATTCTGCAGTGAGCAACTTACTTCCGGTCTCCCTAAAGACCAGTTACATATAGATCTTAGTTCTGTCTTCTTAAAGAGAGACACAATTACATCCCAAAAGTATTGTGGGAGCAAAGGGCCTAAGGCGAACAAAATTGAAAGAAATTAATTTTAGTAGGGAAGTGGTGTTGGGATTACAGGCAGTCAAATCCCAGGGCCTGATAAGCTTCATTCCAGAGTACTTAAAAACAAAGGAGATGGCATTTAGGACCAAGATGAGGGAAAAATGTTTTCTGCAAAATGTTGTGAACTTTCAGAATTTGTTATTCCACAGGGCTATGGATGCTTACACTTTGAGTATGTTTAAATTAAAGATTGGCAGATTTCTGATCACTAGTGATGCAAAGGGTAATGGGATAATGTAGTAACTGGTATTGAAGTGTTTGATCAGCCCCCAAGATTACACTAAATTGTGGAGCAGGCTCAATAGGCTGAATGGCCTACTTCTCTTCCTATGTTCCTAAATGCTGACCTAGCCAGTCATGAAATTATCCTGTATCCACTCTTCCGTCCTTTTCTGTTAGCCTGCGGACATGTTTTCCTTTAGGTATTTAACCAATTTCCTTTTGAAAGCTTCAGTTAAATCCCCCTCCACCAACATTCTCAGGCATTGCATTCCAGGCCCACTTATAACACAAAATGATTTTTCCTTAGCTACTTCCAGTTGTTTTGTCCATCACTTCATGCCTCTGGTTATTGGGCTTTCCATTAATAGAGATAATTTCTACCTATCTATCCCATCATGAGTTTAAACATATTTGTCACATTTCCCATCTGTGGAAAAACACTCCCAGATTTGCTAATCTATCCATATACCTCAAATTTTTCATCCTCAGATCCATTCTGGTAAATCTTTTCTATAACATCCCAGTGCATTGGCATCATTCCTAAAGTGTGACACACAGTATTTGATACAATACTCCAAGTTGAGGCTAAAGCTTTGTTCTAGTTCAGAAATGATGCCTATGTATGAGATTTTATGGCTATTATGTGGAATGATGTTTCACCCATGCTAGGCTGCAAATCAGCCAACAATTGATCCAGTGCATTACGACAAGGGATTTGTAATATTGAGGTTGGTTGGTTTGCCAAGCTGGTTTGTTGTTCCACAGATGTTTCATTACCATGCTTGGTAACATCCTCAGTGCAGCCTCTGATGAAGCATCAGTGTATTCTCCCCCCTGGTTTTTAAACTCTGGTGTCCATTGCGATGGATTGCCTCACTTCCGGGTTTCCTCCATAGTGGAATGTATATGGGGTTGAGTTCAATGTGTTTATTAATAGCATGCTTCGTGGAGTGCCATGTTTCCAGGAATTCTCGTGCTTGTCTATGCCTAGCCTGTCCCAGGACCTTGGTGTTACCCCAGCCGAAGTTGTGGTTCTCCTTGTCCATGTGGATTGAGATGAGTGAGTATTGGTCATGTCTTTTTGCAGCCAGTTGGTGTCATTGTACTCTTGTTGTTAGTTTCCTTCCTGTTTGTCCAATGTAGTGTACAAACCTTAGGATTTGAAACATAGAAATATTCTCTGCGAAGTCAGTATGATTCTCTCTGAAATATCTTAACATTGCTAGAACCCCTTCCATCACAGTCTACAAGGTAACTATATAATGTTGCATGTGACGTTTCAGGTCAGGATCACCAATGACAATGGCTACCACAACTTCAGATATAGAATGTCTAATCAACTTCCTACCCAGACTCTCCTATATGCTTTTCCAAGTCAAGTCATGGTTGTTCCTGCATGAAAGATCACTAAAGTGTAGGTGTCTATGTATTTGTTCCTGTCTCTATGCTCAGCCAAATGTTGCGGTAACAATTGTCTTCTGTTACAATGAAAGTATATTGATGCTATAGAATCCTGAAGATTGGTTTTGTTCTATAAAATAGAGTCTAAGATTACATATGCTCATGTTGTTAGAAGTAATGTTTTAGCATTGTTCAAATGCTGGTACAGGTAGATAATTCTATCAATTAAATAGTCTGTGATAGGTAGCAAGAAGATGTCTAATTCCCTTTAAAATATTGAAGCTTTTGCCTAAAATGCAAAGGAAATAACATGTGCTACAGCCTTTATTTCCTAAATTCCAGTCAAACAGAATCTTTCCCAAACCATGGACATTTTGGACAATTTGGGTCTTTGATGACATTGGCAGCCCTTCCACAGAAACGAGAAGTGCAAATGAAAGCCATGGATGAAAGGTTGGCTTCTGCGATGGCCTGGGCTGTGCACACAGTCTTCTGTAGTTTCTAATGGTACTGTGCAGAGCAGTCCCTGAACAGTATGCTTTCAGTGGTGCATTGGGAAAGTTTGTTAGGGTCCTTACAGATATGCCAAATTTCCTGAGCCACCTGAGGAGGAAGAGGGATTGTTGTGCTTTTTTGACTGTTGCTTTTACACAGCAAGCCCAGGTCAAGTTGTCAGTTATTGTAACACCTAGGAACTTGTCACTGTCCACACTCTCAACCTCAGATCCGTTGATGTAAATGGGGCATGTTCTCCTCCTTTCTTTTTGAAGCCAATGATCAGTTCTTTAGTTTTGCCAATGTCAAGAGAGAGGTTGTTCTCCCTGCATCACGTCACCAAGCCCTCCATCTCCTTTCTGCATTCTGACTCATGACTGTTAGATATCCGTCCTACCAGGGTGGCGTCGTCAACAAACTTGTAGATGGCGCTTGTTTGGAATTTTGCAACACAGTTGTGGCCATACAGGGAGTACAGTATAGGGCTGAGGACATATCCTTGGGGTACTCCTGTGTTGAGTGTTATCATGGAGGAGGCACATTTCTCTATCTTCACTGAATACGGCCTGTGAGCCAGAAAGATGAAGATCCAGTTACAGAGAGCAGCGCAGAGACCAAGGTCTCAGAGTTTTGAGATCAGTCTGGAGGAGATACTAGTGTTGAAGGCAGAGCTGTAGTCGATGAGGTGGAGTCTGACATAAGTGTCCTTGTTATCCAGATGTTCCAGGGATAAGTGCAGGGCTAGGGAAATGACATCCGCTGTGGACATGTTACATCAGTAGGCAAATTGTAGGGGATCGAGGCAGGCTGGGAGACAGGAGTTGATGCAGGCCATTACCACCCTCTTGAAGACTTCATTATCTACCTTTTCTGTATTATTTTACATAACCACATCGTTCCAAATTTGACTGCTTGCCCCCACTATGTACTTTTAAATTCTCTCTACTTCCTTAGGTTGCAGTGCACAACAACAAGAAAAGCCATAGAAACTCCATGGTACAGAAAGAGGCTATTCAACCTACTGAGTCTGCACCAACCCTCCAAAGAGCATCCTACCCAGACTCAAACCCCAACCTTTTTCTGAAACCATACATTTATCAAGGTTACCATCCTACACATCTCCAGACGCTACGGAACAATTTAGATGGGTCAATCCACCTAACCTGCACATTTTTGGATTGTTGAAGGAAATAGAACACCTGACGGAAACATGCAAACTCTAGCCAGACAGTTGCTTTGAAGCAGCACTGCTAACCACAGTGCTACCATGGCGCCCGTAACGGCCACTGTCTGATTCATGTCTAGACATACCAATGGTACAGCCCCCATTTTTCCCAGTATTCGTGCAAGTGGCCAATGAACGTACCAAAACTTTTCCCTTACCTTGGCTCTTTGAGCCAAATATACATCTTTCTAAAGTATGTACCCTATGCTAATTTGCATATGGTTCATGTAATAATCCACAGATCAGAACCTTCGAAATTCTTCTTTTCAGTTTAGTCAATACTCCTCACACTCTCTATACAGTCCTGGAACACAGCCACTGGATCCTGCTCTTTCCACAGAAAGTTTCTTTCTAGCCCTGAGCTGATTTCCCAAACCTTGGCATCTTTCACAATTTCAGTACTTCCCAAAGCACTTTACACGCAATGAAGTAATTTTTGGAGTATAGTCACTGTTGTTCAGGTAAAAACACACCAGCCAAATTGTGCATAGCAAGGTCCCATAAACAAAAGAACCCTGAGAGAGCAGTTGTATGGAGAGCAAAATGTGTCCAGGAGTAAACTGTACAATATAAATGTTTGCAAATTTATCGCTGTACAGAGTTTGAATTTAGCTTGAAATCACCACCAACTTGACTCAATTCAGTCCAGCTTCAAATTTGTGCCCTGAATGAAGTTTTCACCTGTAAGATTGTCAGGATTGAGGATGACAAGAGATGCTAAGAGATGCCAAGTCTGCACACCAAGAGGATCTTATTTTGATTCGGTGTTCACGTACACTACAACTCGTGCAGCATCAAATGTAAAAAGATACATGTTACCAGAGTAGAACAGAGCTTGCTGTTTTTGGGTATCGAGTTTTCAAATTGAACATTGGGAATTGGCACTCAGAAAACTATTGTAGAAATCTAACCTTTCATGTTTGGACCACAAGTTTGAATCTATCGAAGGCAGAGAAGATTTTAAAAGATCGGTTTTTGATGAAAGAATAAATAATATAGAATGTTAGTACACTGTCTTTCATTCCTCAGACTTTACTTCAAATATAATCCAGACAGTTTGGATAAAAATTTTTTGCTGCCATGTCTCTTAAAGATCCATAGTGAAATGAGGTGAGGCAGTGTCAATTTAATTCCCAGTGGGTGTGAGTCCATACAACTGGCTTCAGAGAAAAAAATATCGTAAGTGTTGATATTCTGCCAATTACTAGAACTGATGCATGCCTTAGAGAAAGAAAACTCTAGCTTCAAGGGGAATAGAAACTCCTTGATGTTGGAAATTATTTCCTAATTGTTTGTCCAGGTTGCATCACAAAAGGATCAAATAACTCTTTTATATAGGTAGCATTTTAGACCATCCTACTGGAGTGAAGGACCCCTACTGTTCGACTGTTATTGGAGTGTGGACTGATGATTGTTTAGCATTACAGTCTATTGACCATATTCTCCAATGTCCTACTGGAGTGAAGGCCCCCTATTGCTCTGCCATATAGGATTTTTCAATGATGATTATTTTGCATTACAGCATATAACAGATGGCAACAATTCACCACTTATAATGAATGATTGCTTTTTTCATATCACCTTCATGTGAGATGGAACCATGGCGGAATGTTTTAATACCAAAATAATGGTTAAGCTGTTTATCTGACCACATCAATTCCTAACATTGTGTGAGATTTTAATCTTGATGTATCATTGTTGTGGCAGGGTTGTCATAACTGAGGGATGAGGTACTGAATGATAAATGAGCACTCTTGCAGACATTATCTTTGTGAAGTGTTACGGAACAACATGGGAGAAGTATTTGGATGGGGGTCTTATGCCTAAAAAAAGCGGAAAGAACTGCGGATACTCTAATTCAGGACAAAAACAGAAGTTGCTGGAAAAGCTCAGCAGCTTTGGCAGTATCTGTAAAGAAGCAAAAAAATCAGAGTTAATGTTTCGGATCTGGTGACCCTTCCTGGGCCTGAAACGTTAACTCTGACATTTTCTTTGCAGATGCTGCCAGACCTGCAGAGCTTTTCCAGCAATTTTGTTTTTGTTCCGGGATCTTGAGCCGAGCTGACTAACAAAGGAATGACATAGAACTTGTTGGCAAGGTAAAGGAATTAGAAAGAAGTTAAGACAAATGCATTAAAAGAAAGAAAATTATAATTAAAGTAACTTAATTTCAAATGGTACTTGAATGGAGATTATTTGAAATTTAGTATCAATACAGTTTGGTGTAACACTCTTCAATTATGGGCCAAAATCAAACTATGAGATATTCATACCCAGCATGTCAACACATTATTTTATCAACTATATTAAAGCAGGAATTAACTGTGTTATTTTAAACAATACAATGACATTAATAACAGTCAGACTCATGAATTGCATGCAAACATTTGGGTGAAATATTCAGCCTGTGCTGGGCTCGGTTTGGAGGTCAACAGAAGCACAGCCAGCAAGAATACCAGTTGCCCAGCTCTATTGTCCTCCAGACCTGAAAGCTATATGAGGGGCAGCAGGTAGCTGTTACAGCTCACTAAGAGCCATATATGACCAATTAAAGCAGGCATATTAGAATTTCCTGTCAGATTCCTGTTTCTCACAATTAAGAATGGAGATAGATTCTTAAGGCTGGACCAACAATCCAGGAACTTCCAGCTGGAACATAACAGTGAGCTGTGCTGGCAGTTAAGTGAGTGAGACATTGCTTCAAAACGAAGGTACCCCTCACAGGTGACACAGCTAGCACTGCTGCTCCACAGTGCCAGAGACCCAGGTTTGATTTCACCCTTGGGCAACTGTCTGTGTGGAGTTTGCACATTCTCCCCTTGCCTGTGTGGGTTTCCTGTGGGTGCTCTGGTTTCCCCCTGCTGTCCAAAAATGTGCAGGTTAAGTGGATTGGCTGTGCTAGATTGCCCCATTGTGTCCAGAGGTGTACAAGCTAGGCAGGTTAGCCATAGTAATAGTTGTGTCATGGGGGTGGGTTGGAGGTGTTGGATCCAAGTGGGATGCTCTTTGGATGGTCAGTGCAGACCTGATGGGCCCACTGGCCTATTTCTGTCCTGTACATTATTCTATGATTCAATAACTTTTAAAATTGAGAATATCTCCTGTTTTAGGGCTATCACTGTTGCTGAAAGGGCATGGGTAGGGAGAATACCATCCACTGGATGGGTTGTGTTTGCATTCACACCCAGAGAGGCAAACGGGAAGGATCACCAGACCTACCTAGTTCATTGGCCCTCCTGGAATCCTCTTCCAAGCATCTAACAAAGTTGCTAAAAAAGCTCAGCAGGTTTGGCAGCATCTGTGAAGGAAAAAATAGAGTTAACGTTTCGACTCCAGTGGCCCTTCCTCAGAACTCACAGCCAGGCCCAAAACATTAACTCTGTTTTTACCTTTACAGATGCTGTCAGACCCGGTGAGCTTTTCCAGCAACTTTGTTTTTGTTCCTGATTTACAGCATCCGCAGTTCTTTTGGTTTTTATTTTCCAAGCATCTAAACTGGCTTCACTAATTGGGGGAAATGATGTTTTAAGTGGAAAATTCATGTTGGGCTCCTTTAATTGCACAAAATGGTATATCACCATGTGAGAGAGATAATCCTTTCGAACTGATTGAGCCTCTGCAAAATGGCTGGCACTAGAACCAGCATCATGAAACTAGGTAACTGGTCAGCATTGGTATTATCAGGCCACTTCCATTTTTTACCCTTTCCTTTAATAAGTCCTGAAACATATTGATCTCAGAATATTTCTTTCACATCAGAGAACAAAGAACAAAGAACAGTGATAAGGTTCCCCATGGTAGACTCATTCAGAAGGTCAGGAGGAATGGGATACAGGGGAACTTAGCTGCTTGGATACAGAATTGGCTGGCCAACAGAAGACAGTGAGTGGTAGTAGAAGGAAAATATTCTGCCTGGAAGTCAGTGGTGAGTGGAGTTCCACAGGGCTCTGTCCTTGGGCCTCTACTGTTTGTAATTTTTATTAATGACTTGGACGAGGGAATTGAAGGATGGGTCAGCAAGTTTGCAGACGACACAAAGGTCGGAGGTGTCGTTGACAGTGTAGAGGGCTGTTGTAGGCTGCAGCGGGACATTGACAGGATGCAGAGATGGGCTGAGAGGTGGCAGATGGAGTTCAACCTGGATAAATGCGAGGTGATGCATTTTGGAAGGTCGAATTTGAAAGCTGAGTACAGGATTAAGGATAGGATTCTTGGCAGCGTGGAGGAACAGAGGGATCTTGGTGTGCAGATACATAGATCCCTTAAAATGGCCACCCAAGTGGACAGGGTTGTTAAGAAAGCATATGGTGTTTTGGCTTTCATTAACAGGGGGATTGAGTTTAAGAGTCGTGAGATCTTGTTGCAGCTCTATAAAACTTTGGTTAGACCGCACTTGGAATACTGCGTCCAGTTCTGGGCGCCCTATTATAGGAAAGATGTGGATGCTTTGGAGAGGGTTCAGAGGAGGTTTACCAGGATGCTGCCTGGACTGGAGGGCTTATCTTATGAAGAGAGGTTGACTGAGCTCGGTCTCTTTTCATTGGAGAAAAGGAGGAGGAGAGGGGACCTAATTGAGGTATACAAGATAATGAGAGGCATAGATAGAGTTGATAGCCAGAGACTATTTCCCAGGGCAGAAATGGCTAGCACGAGGGGTCATAGTTTTAAGCTGGTTGGTGGAAAGTATAGAGGGGATGTCAGAGGCAGGTTCTTTACGCAGAGAGTTGTGAGAGCATGGAATGCGTTGCCAGCAGCAGTTGTGGAAGCAAGGTCATTGGGGTCATTTAAGAGACTGCTGGACATGTATATGGTCACAGAAATTTGAGGGTGCATACATGAGGATCAATGGTCGGCACAACATTGTGGGCTGAAGGGCCTGTTCTGTGCTGTACTGTTCTATGTTCTATGTTCTATGTTCTAACAGTCAGCATAGGATCAACCCCTTCAGCTCAATAACCTGTGCCGACACATGGTGCCTTTCACAGCTTGGTCACCTTATGTTCATGTTTCCATTGTGACAATTATATCTTAACAATTCTTTTCTATTTATAAACCATTTGACTTATTACCAGGGCTTCATACATTCACACAAAGAGATATTAACTTTACATTTTTACTGCTAATCGCTGCATGAATCCCTTTCAGTGACTACTGTAAAATTTTGTCCATTCTTGGCCCATTGGAGGAAACTGGAGAACCCAGAAGAAAGACACACACACAGTCATCCAAGAGTGGAATCAAGCCCAAGTCCCTGGTAGTGTGAGGTAGCAGTGCTAACCACTGAGCCACCATGCTGCCCCTACTTATATGAAGAATTTATGACTCGCACCCAAATTACAACTTCTAAGGCAAGTGTCTGCTACAATAATTAACACATATTTAGTTGAACACTTTTGGCAGCTTGAGAGTTAACTATCACTGCCACTGACAGATATTTGTTAATTTAATGTCTTGACTCGATTGTGTTTCTGACATTCTAAATTTGAAGCCAAATTTTAAACTTTAAACTAAATTATACATGGAGAAATACTTTGCAGAGGGATTCCATTTGTCCAGAATTCATGACTTTAAGACAGCTTCCTGATCACTGTGTGCTTACCAAATTGCGAAAACTAAGTTGAAACTTAATAATATTGTGCCATAAGTCATCAGGGTTTATTCAAACTCTGACAGGATGTGAAGAAAAACTGCTCAACAGCTTTGTACCATTTATTCAGTTATCTTAGTAAATAATTCATTCTAAAATTGTCTAAGACTGCAATATAATTTAACGGACTCTTTTTACTGCACAGGAAGAGGCCCTTCAGTCTCTACTGTAAGTCCATTTTCTAACACTCAGCCATCAATTCTAAGACATTCCAAGTGTTTTTCTAAATACTTCTTAAATAATAAAAGTGTACAATTTCCAATAGCTTGTACTGGTTTTACCAATACAGTTCACCTGAAATTCAGCAGATTGGTGCTTAGAAATCCAAGATTTTAAAATTACAAATTACATCTGGTACAAATCAAGAATCTGTGATTTTTTTTTCTGTTGTTTCAAAACATCTTGCTAGAAGCTGCTACCATAAAACCTGTCAAACCCTCACATGATGTGCTTCTTAATCCAAGGAGCCACTTTAAATTTAGCTTTAAAAACTGGTCTCAGTAATTGCAGCCATAAAAATATAATTATCCATGGTAACAACCAGCTTGTTAACAAATGGCTTGAGGGAGGGAAATCTACCATTTGTGAAAACAAAGTGTGGAGCTCTATGAACACAGCAGGCCGAGCAGCATCTTAGGAGCACAAAAGCTAACGTTTCGGGCCTAGACCCTTCATCTGATGAAGGGTCTAGACCCGAAACGTCGGCTTTTGTGCTCCTAAGATGCTGCATGGCCTGCTGTGTTCATCCAGCTTCACACTTTGTTCTCTCGGATTCTCCAGCATCTGCAGTTCCCACTATCTCAAATCTACCATTTGTGCCTGGTCTGATCTACATGTCACTCACATAATGCGATTGACTTTTAACGCCTTCTGAAATGGCCTGGCAAGCTATTCAGTTCAAGTGTCATTGGGGGTGGGTAATAAATGTTGGCCTTGCCAGAAATACCCTTTTCATATGAAAGAATAATGTAACAAATGAGAGTCACCAACATCACAGCAAACCTGAATTTGCAGAAAACATGTTTTCCCATATTCAATCCCAAAGTTAGATCATATCACTGTTCAGATCTATAGCAAAACTGTTTCTACATTGTTCAATTGAAGTGTCATTTCAATGCACTGTACAAAAGATACTATCCAACTCCTGCACCAGATATCCTGGTGTCACCTCCTCATAGTCATCAACATGTTGCTGATCAAGGAGGATTATTGCTTGCCCACACCTTAATAACTATAAGCATCTTGCCCCATTAACTTGTAGATTCTTATTTAACAAGTGCACTGAGCAAACAATTGAATGTAGTGCAAAACTAAATAAATGAGCACAAATGTGAAATTGACAAACACTGCACTATCACTCAAGTGCCCTCAAAAGGTTTCTTTTTAGTCTTACCGTCCCTCTCACTAGATCGTAGTGCACTCTCTGGTTCTGTAGCTGGGGTGGAGGATGCCTGCTCAGCAATGAAAGTGTTGCTGCTGGACGTTTGGTCAGGGAACTCTGGAATGTTGCTGTTTGGACAGCCCTGACATGCTGAGGGTCTTCTTGCCAAAGGCAAGTGGACTTTCCTTGGTTTGAACCTCCCAAGGTTCAAAGGGCTGGCAGGGTGGACATGCAAGGCCTGCCCACTTCTGGAATGTCCTGAGTAGAGATATCTGTATTCGATTCCTCTGTCTTGCCCTTAGGCACTTTGCTGTCTGATTCAGACAATACAGACCCAAATATAATAAAATGTGAGGCTGGATGAACACAGCAGGCCAAGCAGCATCTCAGGAGCACGCAACTTTCCCCCCACGGTGATCGAGAACGCCCTTGACCGCGTCTCCCGCATTTCCCGCGACACATCCCTCACACCCCGCCCCCGCCACAACCGCCCCAAGTGGATCCCCCTCGTTCTCACACACCACCCTACCAACCTCCGGATACAACGCATTATCCTCCGACACTTCCGCCATTTACAATCCGACCCCACCACCCAAGACATTTTTCCATCCCCTCCCCTGTCTGCTTTCCGGAGAGACCACTCTCTCCGTGACTCCCTTGTTCGCTCCACACTGCCCTCCAACCCCACCACACCCGGCACCTTCCCCTGCAACCGCAGGAAATGCTACACTTGTCCCCACACCTCCTCCCTCACCCCCATCCCAGGCCCCAAGATGACATTCCACATTAAGCAGAGGTTCACCTGCACATCTGCCAATGTGGTATACTGCATCCACTGTACCCGGTGCGGCTTCCTCTACATTGGGGAAACCAAGCGGAGGCTTGGGGACCGCTTTGCAGAACACCTCCGCTCAGTTCGCAACAAACAACTGCACCTCCCAGTCGCAAACCATTTCCACTCCCCCTCCCAGTCTCTTGATGACATGTCCATCATGGGCCTCCTGCACTGCCACAATGATGCCACCCGAAGGTTGCAGGAACAGCAACTCATATTCCGCCTGGGAACACTGCAGCCATATGGTATCAATGTGGACTTCACCAATTTCAAAATCTCCCCTTCCCCTACTGCATCCCTAAACCAGCCCAGTTCGTCCCCTCCCCCCACTGCACCACACAACCAGCCCAGCTCTTCCCCACCACCCACTGCATCCCAAAACCAGTCCAACCTGTCTCTGCCTCCCTAACCGGTTCTTCCTCTCACCCATCCCTTCCTCCCACCCCAAGCCGCACCCCCAGCTACCTACTAACCTCATCCCACCTCCTTGACCTGTCCGTCTTCCCTGGACTGACCTATCCCCTCCCTACCTCCCCACCTACACTCTCTCCACCTATCTTCTTTACTCTCCATCTTCGGTCCGCCTCCCCCTCTCTCCCTATTTATTCCAGTTCCCTCCCCCCATCCCCCTCTCTGATGAAGGGTCTAGGCCCGAAACGTCAGCTTTTGTGCTCCTGAGATGCTGCTTGGCCTGCTGTGTTTATCCAGCCTCACATTTTATTATCTTGGAATCTCCAGCATCTGCAGTTCCCATTATCACAGACCCAAATATTTCTGTTTTGCCCTGCCTTTTAGTGCAAGCAAAATAAAAAGACAGCTTGTCATGTCTGCCAATGATGAACAGTAAAAGGGGCGGGCATGTTGGCGTATGGCACCAGGCTGCATCAATGTCACACCCAGGGTGTGTGGTTACAAATAACAAGGTAAAACACAAAATGTATTTCACCCAAATGGCCATGTCTTGAAGTCTATGGGATGTTGTCCCAGACAAGGAACCTCTCATCAGCCAACAAATGGTGATAGAATGGGAATGGGGGAGATGCAATGAGACTACACGGATTAGTGCTAGGACCCTTGCTGTAATATACTTGGATGTGAATGTAGATGTATAATTAGTAAGTTTGATGATAACGTGAAAATTGGTGATGTTGCTGATTATGAGAAGGATGCTCTCAGGCTACAGTCTGATATTGATCAGTTGGTAAATCGGGCAAGGCAATGGCAGGTGGAATTTAATCCCATTAGTGCAAGGTGATGCATTTTGGGAGGTTTAATAAGGGAAGGAAGTACACAATGAATAGTAGGTCCTAAGGGAGTACTGTGGATCAAAGGGAGTTTGGTGTATGAGTCATTAGATTCTTGAAGGTGTCAGCACAGGCAGACAGTGTGGTGAAGGGAGCATATGGCATACTTGCCTTCATTAGACAGCGCATGGAATAGACCACCTCGTAATACATTGATTAGGCCATAGGTGGAATACTATGTGAAGTTCTGGTTGTCACACCTTCAGATTGCCATGATTACTCTAGAGAGGGCACACAGCAGATTCAACAGGATGTTGCCTAGGTTGAAAAGTCTCAGTTGAGGAGAGACTGGATAGGCTGGGCTTGTATTTCCTGTATTTCAGGAAACTGAGGGGGTATCTGATCAAGTATACAAAACGATGGGAGGCATACACAAAGTAGATCATGAGAATCTTTTCCCCAGATGTGTTTAAGGCCAGTGGGCAAAAGTTTAAGGTGAGGAGCAAGTGGTTTAGAGGAGATCTGATAAAAAATTTCACACAGAAGACAATAGAAGTGTGCAATGTGCTGGCTGAGATGGTGGTGGAGGCAAGTACTCCCACAACATTTAAGAAGTGCCCGGATGAGCACTTAAAATACCAGGGCACAGTAGGTGATGCACCAAGTATAAGAAAATGGGATTAAAGTAGCTTGTTGTTTGTTGGTCAGCATTGAGACGCTGAGCTGAGGGCCTGTTTCTATGCTATATGACATTATGACCGCACGGGGCTTAGGTGTCCTTGTACTTCAGTTGCAGAAAGTAAGCATGAAGGTGAAGCAGGTGATGTGGAAGGTAAATGACATGTTGGCCTTCATACTATGAAGATTCAAATACAGGAGCCATGATGTCTTGTTGCAATTGTACAGGACCTTGGTGAAACCCTGGTGGAGTATTGCTTGCAGTTTTGGTCTTCTTACCTGAAGAAAGATGTCTTGACTACAAAGGGAATGAAATAAAGGTTTATCAGATTGTTTCCTGTGATGGCAGGGCTGATCATATGAAGATAGACTGTGTTTGTTAGAACAAAATTCACCAGGAGTTCAGAACAATGAAAGGGTGATCCCATAGAAACTTATAAAATTCTAACAGGATTGGAGAGGGTAGATGCAGGAAGGATGCTCCTGATGACCTGGGAGTCCAGGGGTCACTGTAAAACAGGTAGGCAATTTAGGGCTGACATGTAGAGAAACTTCACTGCACGGGACATGCACAAGGCAAGATCAACATTAACAAGATCAACATTATTTGAAGTTAGACACTCTAAAACAGCAGTGAAGAAGCTGTTCTTGAACCTGCTGTCGTGTGTGTTCAAGCTTCTGCCTGACAGAAGAGGTTGCAATAGAGCATTACCGAGATGCGATGGGTGTTTGATGATGTTGGCAGCCTTTCCACGGCAACAAGAGGAGTAAATGGAGTTCATGGATGGGACATTGGCTTCCATGATGGTCTGGGGCTGTGCACACAACCTTCTATTGTTTCTTACAGTCCTGGGCAGAGTAGTTGCCATACCAGGCCATTATGTACCCAGACAGTAGGCTTTCTCTGGTGCATCTGTAAAATTTGGTGAGGGCACTTATGGACATGCTAAATTTCCTAAACCACCTGAGGAAGAAAAAGCATTGTAGTGCATTCTTGACTGTCACATCTACTTGGGAAGTCCAGTGTAGGTTGTCAGTTATTATCACTCCTAGGAACTTGACGCTCTCAAACCTCTCAACCTCCACACTGTTGATGTAGATGAGGTCATGTTCCTCTCCTTTCTTTCCGAAGCCAATAATCAGTTCTTTTGTTTTGCCAACTTTGAGGGAGAGGTTTTTATCATTGCACCACGACACCAAGCCCGCTGTCTCCTTTCTGTATTCTGACTCATCGTTGTTTGATGTCCGTCCCACCACAGTGGTGTCACCAGCAAACTTGTAGATGGCATCAGTTCAGAATTTGGCTACACAGCTGTGGGTTTACAGGGAGTACAGTAGGGGGCTAGGAATACATCGTTGGGGCCTCCAGTATTGAGTGTTATCATGGAGGAAGTGCAGTTGTCTATCTTCATTGATGGCAGTCAATGGGTCGGGAACCTAAGGATGTATTGAAGTACATAACATTCTGAGGGGATTGACAAGGTAGGGGTTCAGAAAGTGTTTTTACTCGTGGGAGAATCTTGCACTAATGGATATCGCTACAGATTAAGGTGAGACTCATTTAAAACTGAGACTTGAAGGAATTTCTTCTCTGTGGGGTAGCGAATGCCTAGAATTCTCTACCCAAGAGAGTTGTGGATGCTGGAACATTGAAAGTATTTAAACAGGAAGTAGAAACATTTTTGAAACGTCTGGGAGTTGAGAGCTATGAGGAGATGGCATAAAAGAGGAATTGAAGATTAGGGCAGATCAGCCGTGTCCGTAATTGTCTGGGGAGGCTTGAGCAGCTAAGTCCTGCTCCTATTTCTTATGCTCTTATGTTCAAAATCTTTTACGTTTTTTATTTCATTCCCACTTATATCAAGTTCAAATTACAATTTACCACTGTACGTAATTACTTACGTACATTAGTTCCTGGTCCAGCAATGTCCTACCTTCAAAATTCTCATTCTCATGTTCAAATCCTTCTTTGGTCTCACCTTTCCTCATCTTGAAATCTCAATCCATATTCCTTCAAGAATCACTTGTGCATCCCCTGCTCCATGTCAACCATTGGTTGCCGTGCTGTTAGCTACTTACTCCCTAAACATTGAAAACACCATAATGGACCTCTCTGACTTGGCACTTTTCTCGGTTAGATTCCCGACAGTGTGGAAACAGGCCCTTCGGCCCAACAAGTCCACACTGCCCCTTGAAGCATCCCAACCAGACCCATCCCCCTATAACCCACTCACCCCCTGAACACTACAGGCAATTTAGCATGGTCGATCCACCTAGCCTGCACATCTTTGGACTGTGGGAGGAAACCGGAGCATCCGAAGGAAACCCACGCAGACACGGGGAGAATGTGCAAACTCCACACAGACAGTTGTCTGAGGCTGGAATCGAACCTGGGTCCCTGGCGCTGTGAGGCTGCAGTGTTAACCACTGAGCCACCGTGCTGCCCCTTTAAGGCATTCCTCAAAATCAACCTCTCTGTCTTTACTCTCCTGTCCTAACATCACTTTCTTTGTTTCAACGCCAGTTTTTGTTTGAATATGGTCCTGTGAAGTGTTTGAGGTTTCTTTATTACATAATTGTGGACAGACAGTAGATGCAGTGGTTGATGTCAGTGGGCTAGAAACCCAGAAGACCAGACAATGCTCTGGCAAGATTGGTTCAAATCACACCAAGGAAGCCAATCAAATTCAAATTCAAATTCAATGAATAAATCTAGAATTGTAACCTGGTCCCAATATTGTGACCATTATATTATTGTCAATTCAAGAACAATTAGGGATGCACAAAAGAATGCTGGTCTTGCTAGCAATATCCACATCCCATTAAAGAATAAAATTAAATAAAGGCACTGCATATAATAAAATCTATTGATATTGCCAAAAGATTAATGGATTTACTTAAGTACTGGACCCTTTCCAGGCAGGCATTTTCGCTGTAATAAATAAATCATGAATCTGAGCTAAATTGCTTAAATCATGTTTTATTACATTGTTTTTTTTCCCAGAAACTGCAACATTTTCACTTAAATTTCTACAGGTAGGTTTTGCCACTAAATAACCAGCCACAATAACACTAAACCTTTGCCTTTCTTGTGGCCAATACGTTTTAGCTCCCTCTCATTTTTAATTATCAGGTACAGTGCATTATAAGAAAGAACCAAAGTACCCAATCCTTATCCACAGTGAAACCTAAGAACTCTAAAGCTACACCGAGCACTCCAATTTCCCTTTTACACGTCTTAAATCATTTCCCAAACAGAAGTGTTTCAGTGGCTGGATTAAATTGCATTAAGGGAAAACAATAAGGAAAGTGAGCATCCGGGGGATTGGAAGCTATGAAGTACAAAAAAAACCACTACATTAGTTTTGGTGTGCATGGAGCCAATTACGAAACAGCAGTTGCTAAAATGCCTGAACCTCTCAATCCAATACTAATCGGACATGGCTCAGAAATTGATTCTAAGATGGTGGAATTGGCCAGGTGCACCCCCTGGGAGAGCATTCTAACTCACTCATAGATTACGTGAAGATAATTTCCTTTTTCTCCTGTCTCGCACCAGACTGAATGAGATTTGCAAAGGTCAGGATTAAAAGGATGAAAGTAACGAGGTTTTTGCCACCACCCAAAAGCTGCACTGATCCTTTTTTTCACAGCTTCGCAATCATTCCTAAACTTATTTCAGATTCCTTTTTTAATCTAAGCTCTCTCTGAAGACTTAAATTATTAACTCTCCACTAGGTAATATTTAAAGCCTCAGGTATAAGCTCTGAACTATTTGGAAGTGTTTAACTGGTTGCATCTTTGAATATCCAGACACAGTTCTCATAGGGGCAATGAGGACTGTGGCAATTTACTTGAAATTCTTCTGTACCTATCTCAGAAATAAGTAAGGGATCAAAGTTTCATTAATTCAGATATCATTTACTTTCGCTTTCTGCTGATTTAAATAGTACCCACCAACTAGGTCTTAACTTCCTGCAGTAATCCATTGAACTATCCTTCTCCAATTATGCAGACTCACTAAGGGGGGTGTATAGTCCCTGTTCGATTCAGACTGCGTTAACGATAAGTGAACACATAAATTCTCGCATGTATCACTGGTTAGGTAATCAAGATAAGCTGGGATAAATAAGCTGTTGTAAAAACCTGACATAAGAGAGTGAACCCCAAAGGAATTTTCACCCTGCTTGTCATTACAACCCTATAAGCCCTATTTCACCCCAGGATGAACCCAGTAGTGTGAAGCACAATCATATGTAGTCAAGTAAGAGATGCCTTTGGAATCTTCAACGTTAATGTTGGTCTCCATTCATTCTTATGTGTTCAAGCCAAAAATAAACAATTAAACTTTCTGCTGGTTACACATACCACTCTCCCTCTGCTAATGCATCGGTACTACTACGTATTGAACACTACATATAGGAAGCACAGAGGATAACAGAGGCTTCTACTGCAATCTAGGTCAGCAATTTCAATATCCACTGAGAAGAGTGACTGGGTCAAATCACTACTGACCGTGCAGGTCAAGTACTGAAAGACATAGCTAACAGAGTGGGTTTGGAGCAGTCAGTGAAAGAACCAACATCAGAAAATAGTAAATCTTGCCCCGAACTCAATAAACTACCTGTTGCATGTATGTCTCCCTGTGGCTGTTGGACCTACCACCAGACAATCCTCACAATGAACAAATAAGCATGTTATATCATGTGGCAATACCACTCTGCTCAGCTGAATGGATTAAGAACAGATAAAATAATTCAAAACTGGGCACAAGATACCGTGGGTATCAGGAACTGCATCACTGCGTAGTGCCGCAATTAAAAATGTTATTATTCAAATTACAAAGAAGAATCGTATAAGACCTGAAATGTAAACTCTGTTTCTCTCTCCAGAGATGTTGCCAGATTTGCTGAGTTTCTCCACAATTTTCTGTTTTATTTTGGATCTACAGTATTTATCTTCTATATGATAATGTCATAACCTAGCTAATGTAGCGAAAGTAATGTTGTCATTTATCTCAGGATGGTTGGAATATAAAAGCAGCGATGTGCTTCTGAGACTTTATAAAGCTCTAGTTCGGCCCCATTTAGAATACTGTGTCCAATTTTGGGCCCCACACCTCAGGAAGGACATACTGGAGCGTGTCTAGCGGAGATTCACACGGATGATCCCTGGAATGGTAGGTTTAACGTACGATGGACGGCTGAGGATCCTGGGATTGTACTCATTAGAGTTTAGAAGGTTGAGGGGCGATCTGATAGAAACTTACAGGAAAATGTATGGCTTAGAAAGGGTGGACGCTGGGAAGTTGTTTCTGTTAGGCAGGGAGACTAGGACCCGTGGGCACAGCCTTAGAATTAGAGGGGGTCAATTTAAAATGGAAATGAGGAGACATTTCTTCAGCTAGAGAGTGGTGGGCCTGTGGAATTTATCACCATGGAGCACAGTGAAGGCCGGGACATTAAATGTCTTCAAGGCAGAAATTGATAAATTCTTGATCTCCCCGGGAATTAAGGGCTCTGGGGAGAGTGCAGGTAGGTGGAGTTGAAATGCCCATCAGCCATGATTAAACGGCAGAGTGGACTCGATGGGCTGAATGGCCTTACTTCCACTCTTATGTCTTATGGTCTTATGTTCTTATTTTTCACTCCTGCAACATTACCAAAATATATATCAATCCTGCTTCAGTGAAGAATGTAAAAGAATGTACCGAAAGCAGCACTGTGTACTTGAAGATAAGGCACCAAATGATAAATCACAACACAGGCTACATACATATTGAACAGCAGAAACAACAAGAAGTAAGCAATCATACATCCAGTAGATCAAATTAACATCGTCCTTTCACATCCAGGCATGGTTTGTTCTGGCCAATTCGG
Source organism: Stegostoma tigrinum (assembly GCF_030684315.1). NCBI lineage: Eukaryota > Metazoa > Chordata > Chondrichthyes > Orectolobiformes > Stegostomatidae > Stegostoma > Stegostoma tigrinum. Next base: position 75,171,200 of record NC_081361.1, on the reverse strand, counting down.
CAGCTGAAGGAAATAGGAAGATCCCCATCAAAGATAATAGTGGAACTCAATCAGATGTGCAGAGTCAATGGTTGATCTTGGTGAAGATTATGGATTCTTGATCATTAATTATCAATATTGTGGGTCCTTTCATGATCCCATGTATTGATGATGAGGGATAGCAGGAACCGTAGGTGCTGGAGAATCTGAGATAACAAGGTATAAAGATGGATGAACACAGCAGGCCAAGCAGCATCAGAGGAGCAGGAAAGCTGGGGTTTCGGGCCTAGGCTCTTTGTCAGAAATATTCTTCTTCAGAATATTGTTGATAACTGGTTCACCATGGCAAGGTATGCCTCTAGCTAAGATCCTGCAATATGGCTACAATGCTAGTATTTAACAAACAATGCGGAAAGTTGCTCAGGAATGGCTTTTTCACATCACAGAGAATGTGGATATTTGTGAAGCTTTCCTCTTCAGAGAGTTGCTTAATTGCCCACCATCACTCATGACTGGATATGACAGGACTGCAGAGCTGAGCTCTGATTCATTAGTTTTGGAATCACTGAACTCTGTCCATCATTTGCTGCTAATGCTGATTGGCATGTGAGTAGTGCTGTTTTGTAGCTTCACCAGGTTGCAGGGGGAGGTGGTGGCCTGGTGGTATTATTGCTGGGCAGTTAACTCAGAGACCTAAGCAATGTTCTGGGGACCCAAATTTGAATTCTGCTACAGCAGATGGTGGAATTTAAAATCAATAAGTATCTGGACCTAAGTGTCTAATGATGACCATGAATCCATTGTTGATTGTCAGGAAAATCCCATCTGGTTCACTCATGCCCTTTAGGGAAGGAAACTGCCATCCTTACCTGGTGTGGCCTACATGTGACTCCAGAACCACGGCAGCATGGGTTAGTACCTGGGACTTCGATGTTGTGGCCATTTCGGAGACATGGATAGAGCAGGGACAGGAATGGTTGTTGCAGGTTCCGGGATTTAGATGTTTCAGTAAGAACAGAGAAGATGGTAAAAGGGGGGGAGGTGCGGCATTGTTGGTCAAGGACAGTATTACAGTTGCAGAAAGGATGTTTCACGACTCGTCAACTGAGGTAGTATGGGCTGAGGTTAGAAACAGGAAAGGAGATGTCACCATGTTGGGAGTTTTCTATAGGCCTCCGACTAGTTCCAGAGATGTAGAAGAAAGGATAGCAAAGATGATTCTAGATAGGAGTGAGAGAGACAGGGTAGTTGTTATGGGGGACTTCAACTTTCCAAACATTGACTGGGAACACTATAGTTTGAGTACTATAGATGGGTCAGTTTTTGTCCAGTGTGTGCAGGAGGGCTTCCTGACACAGTATGTAGATAGGCCAACAAGGGGCGAAGCCACATTAGATTTGGTACTGGGTAATGAGCCCGGCCAGGTGTTAGATTTGGAAGTAGGTGAGCACTTTGGTGATAGCGATCACAATTCTGTTATGTTTACTTTAGTGATGGAAAGGGATAGGTGTATATCACTGGGAAAGAGTTATGGCTGGGGGAAAGGCAATTACGATGAGATTAGGCAAGATTTGGGGAGCATAGGATGGGGAAGGAAACTGCAGGGGATGGGCACATTAGAAATGTGGAGCTTATTCAAGGAAAAGCTCCTGTGTGTCCTAGATAAGTATATAACTGTCAGGCAGGAAGGAAGCTGTAGAGCGTGGGAGCCGTGGTTTACGAAGGAGGTGGAACCTCTAGTCAAGAGGAAGAAGAAGGCTTATGTTAGGATGAGATGTGAAGGCTCAGTTAGGGCGCTTGAGGGCTACGAGGTAGCCAGGAAAGACCTAAAGAGAGAGCTCAGAAGAGCCAGGAGGAGACAAGAGAAGTTGTTGGCAGATAGGATCAGGGTAAACCATAAGGCTTTCTATAGGTATTTAAGGAATAAAAGAATGACGAAAGTAAGATTAGGGCCAATCAAGGATAGTAGTGGTAAGTTGTGTCTGGAATCAGAGGAGATAGGGGAAGCACTAAATGAATATTTTTCAACAGTATTCACTCTGGAAAACAACAATGTTGTCGGGGAGAATACTGAGATACAGGCTACTAGACTAGGTGGGATTAAGGTTCACAAGGAAGAGGTATTAGAAATCCTACAGAGGGTGAAGATAGATAAGTCCCCAGGGCCGGATGGGATTTATCCTAGGATCCTCTGGGAAGCCAGGGAGGAGATTGCCGAGCCTTTGGCATTGATCTTTAACTCGTCGTTGTCTACAGGAATAGTGCCAGATGACTGGAGAATAGCAAATGTAGTTCCCCTGTTCAAGAAGGGGAGTAGAGACAACCCTGGTAATATAGACCAGTGAGCATTACCTCAGTTGTTGGTAAAGTGTTGGAAAAGGTTATAAGGGATAGGATTTATAATCATCTAGAAAAGAATAAATTGATTAGGAATAGTCAGCACGGTTTTGTGAAGGGTAGGTCGTGCCTCACAAACCTTATTGAGTTCTTTGAGAAGGTGACCGACAGTTAGATGAGAGTAAACCAGTTGATGTGATGTACATGGATTTCAGCAAGGCGTTCAATAAGGTTCCCCACAATAGGCTATTGTACAAAATGCGGAGGAATGGAATTGTGGGAGATATAGCAGTTTGGATCGGAAATTGGCTTGCTGAAAGAAGACAGAGGGTGGTAGTTGATGGGAAATGTTCATCCTGGAGACCAGTTACTAGTGGTGAACCGCAAGGGTCGGTGTTGGGTCCACTGCTGTTTGTCATTTTTATTAATGACCTGGATGAGGGCGTAGAAGGAGGGTTAGCAAATTTGCCGACGACATGGACGTCCAGTCCCTATACACCTCATCTTCACCATGGGCGTCCAGTCCCTATACACCTGCATTCCACATGCAGATGGCCTCAAGGTCCTCCGCTTCTTCCTGTCCCGCAGGCCCAACCAGTCCCCCTCCACCGACACCCTCATCCGCCTAGCCGAAATCGTCCTCACCCTCAACAACTTCTCTTTTGACTCCTCCCACTTCCTACAGACTAAGGGGGTGGCCATGGGCACCCGCATGGGCCCCAGCTATGCCTGCCTCTTTGTAGGTTACGTGGAACAGTCCCTCTTCCACACCTACACAGGCCCCAAACCCCACCTCTTCCTCCGGTACATTGATGACTGTATCGGCGCCGCCTCTTGCTCCCCAGAGGAGCTCGAACAGTTCATCCACTTCACCAACACCTTCCACCCCAACCTTCAGTTCACCTGGGCCATCTCCAGCACATCCGTCACCTTCCTGGACCTCTCAGTCTTCATCTCAGGCAACCAGCTTGTAACTGATCTCCATTTCAAGCCCTCCAACTCCAACAGCTACCTAGAATACACCTCCTCCCACCCACCCTCCTGCAAAAATTCCATCCCCTATTCTCAATTCCTCTACCTTCGCCGCATCTGCTCCCACGATAAGACATTCCACTCCCGCACATCCCAGATGTCCAAGTTCTTCAAGGACCGCAACATTCCCCCCACAGTGATCGAGAACGTCCTTGACCGCGTCTCCCGTATTTCCCGCAACACATCCCTCACACCCCACCCCCGCCACAACCGCCCTCAGAGGATCCCCCTCGTTCTCACACACCACCCCACCAACCTCCGGATACAACGCATCATCCTCCGACACTTCCACCATCTACAATCCGACCCCACCACCCAAGACATTTTTCCATCCCCACCCCTGTCTGCTTTCCGGAGAGACCACTCTCTCTGTGACTCCCTTGTTTGCTCCACACTGCCCTCCAACCCCACCACACCCGGCACCTTCCCCTGCAACCACAGGAAATGCTACACTTGCCCCCACACCTCCTCCCTCACCCCTATCCCAGGCCCCAAGATGACATTCCACATTAAGCAGAGGTTCACCTGCACATCTGCCAATGTGGTATACTGCCTCCACTGTACCCGGTGTGGCTTCCTCTACATTGGGGAAACCAAGCGGAGGCTTGGGGACCGCTTTGCAGAACACCTCCGCTCAGTTTGCAACAAACAACTGCACCTCCCAGTCGCAAACCATTTCCACTCCCCCTCCCATTCTTTAGATGTCATGTCCATCATGGGCCTCCTGCACTGCCACAATGATGCCACCCGAAGGTTGCAGGAACAGCAACTCATATTCTGCCTGGGAACCCTGCAGCCTAACGGTATCAATGTGGACTTCACCAGTTTCAAAATCTCCCCTTCCCCCACCGCATCCCTAAACCAGCCCAGTTCGTCCCCTCCCCCCACTGCACCACACAACCAGCCCAGCTCTTCCCCTCTACCCACTGCATCCCAAAACCAGTCCAAACTGTCTCTGCCTCCCTAACCTGTTCTTCCTCTCACCCATCCCTTCCTCCCACCCCAAGCCGCACCCCCATCTACCTACTAACCTCATCCCACCTCCTTGACCTGTCCGTCTTCCCTGGAGTGACCTATCCCCTCCCTACCTCCCCACCTATACTCTCTCCACCTATCTTCTTTTCTCTCCATCTTCGGTCCGCCTCCCCCTCTCTCCCTATTTATTCCAGAACCCTCACCCCATCCCCCTCTTTGATGAAGGGTCTAGGCCCGAAACGTCAGCTTTTGTGCTCCCGAGATGCTGCTTGGCCTGCTGTGTTCATCCAGCCTCACATTTTATTAACTAAGGTCGGTGGAGTTGTGGATAGTGACGAAGGATGCTGTAGGTTGCAGAGAGACATAGATAAGCTGCACAGCTGGGCTGAGAGGTGGCAAATGGAGTTTAATGCAGACAAGTGTGAGGTGATGCACTTTGGTAGGAGTAACCAGAAGGCAAAGTACAGGGCTAATGGTAAGATTCTTAGCAGTGTAGATGAGCAGAGAGAACTCAGTGTCCATGTACACAGATCATTGAAAGTTGCCACCCAGGTTGACAGGGCTGTTAAGAAGGCATACAGTGTTTTAGCTTTTACTAGTAGAGGGATCAAGTTCTGGAACCAAGAGGTTATGCTGCACCTGTACAAAACTCTGGTGCAGCCGCACTTGGAGTATTGCATACAGTTCTGGTCACTGCATTATAAGAAGGATGTGGAAGCTTTGGAAAGGGTGCAGAGGAGATTTACTCGGATGTTGCTTGGTATGGAGGGAAGGTCTTACGAGGAAAGGCTGAGGGATTTGAGGCTGTTTTCATTAGAGAGAAGAAGGTTGAGAGTTGACTTAGTTGAAACATATAAAATAATCAGAGGATTAGATAGGGTGGATAGGGAGAGCCTTTTTCCTAGGATGGTGACGGCGAGCACGAGGGGGCATAGCTTTAAATTGAGGGGTGAAAGATATAGGACAGATGTCAGAGATAGTTTCTTTACTCAGAGAGTAGTAAGGGAATGGAACACTTTGCCTGCAACGGTAGTAGATTCACCAATTTTAGGTACATTTAAGTCGTCATTTGATGAGCATATGGACGTACATGGAATAGTGTAGGTTCGATGGGCTTGAGATCGGTATGACAGGTCGGCACAACATCGAGGGCCAAAGGGCCTGTACTGTGCTGTAATGTTCTATGTTCTATGAATAAAGAAAAAAGGTTGACATCGCATATGTAGCTATCTATGCCAGGTGCTGATCCTGACATGTCCTCCTGAATTCAATTAAACTCGAGTAATCTCATAGGGTTAATAATGGATTGGAGGATATGACTGGCCATGATGTTGCTAACTTTGTTGGAGTACAATTCTACTGTTGTTGATGGCCCACAACACCGCATATATGTCGAGTCTTGTTTTTCTAGATATGCTCGAAGTAAATCCCAATTAGCATAGTGGTAGTGCTGCATAATACAATGACGGTATCCTCAACATGAAGGTCGGACTTAGTCTCCACAAGGATTATGTGTTTGTCACTTTTAGCAATACTGTCATGGGCTAATATATCACTGGCAGTCAGATTTGTGAGAATGAGTTCAAGCGGCGATGGACATTGCAGTCTACTGCCCAGAGTACATTCTCTATCCTGCTATTCTCAGTGATTCCTCCAAGTGATGTTCAACCCGGAGGAGTGCCAATTCATCAATCTAAAGTGGTCATTACATGATAGGAGATAGCCTTGAGCACATTTGACGTAATGTCATGAGATTTCATGTGTTCCATTATCAATGTTGAGGACTCTAAGGGCACCTCCCTTCGGATATACACCACGGAGCTACCACTTCTGTTGTGCGAGTCCTCTGGTGGAACAGGACAAAATTCAAGGATGGTGATGGTGAATACGAAGACATTGTGTATATTGTGTGATCCTGTGAACATATGTGTCAGTCTCTTGCTTGATCAATCTGTGGGACACTCCTCCAATATTGACACTAAGCCCCAAGTATTAGTAAGGAAGACATGGTTAACAGAGTTCGCCATTGACTCCTCAGAAGCGAAAAGATTTGGCACATCTATCTTGCACATCAGTCATTCTGAACATGAGCTGGTAGCAGGTAACTAATACATTTTTGATTTTGGAATGTTACACCATAGGGGGACAGTAAAAATAGAAAACATCAAACATTGTTCCAAATCAGTAAAAGTTCATTTTTGGCATCATGTTCTGAAGATGTACCAAAAATGCTCTTCTTCTACCTCACTATGCTATAACCAAGATTTACTGCATGGAGGGTTGCTGCATTTTCTTCTTTCCTGATACTTCAAAGCTCCAGATCTCTCTTATTTTACTTTCCTCCTACAATCTTCATGTTTTTTAAATGCAATCTTAACATCATATTACTCACAATTATACTCTCCTGCTCCCTTGACTCTCAATCGGCTTTTTACATAGGGTTGTCAATTAAAAGAATAAGAAGTAATCATTACTCTAGTTTCCTAAACCACCAAATCTCTCCACTATCTATCACCTGTGCCAAGGGAATACCACTTCTACCATGTTACCCGAGGCTTCCTGTGATTACTATTTACAGGCCCCAGACCTCTAGAGACAATGAGTTCTTTTTGTTTTGTCTTCCCAGCAAGAAGTATCAGGTATAGCCTGCAGGTTTATACAACACAAATCACCTGCTGTCAGTGTCAGCATAATGAGGCATAGACTGGACAAATTAGCTGGGTGGTATCTTTCTGACAACCAACAGCTAGCCTGTAATTACTGGACCCCTAAATGCAGGTCATGAAGAACTGAAAGAAGACTAGATAGCAAAGAATAATCATCATGTCCTCACTGAGACAGGGATCAAACGATCTGGCAGATGAGATGAAACTAAACCTGTGGACAAACCAGTAAGCACCAGTGATGAATCACTGAGCTATTAAGTAAAGCATGACACCCCCAGGCAGCGATTACAGCACTATTAAAAATTGTATTCTCTTTCCTGGGTGAGCTGAATGAAGAGAGAATATATGTTGTAGAGAGAAACATAAACTATTCAGTGACACCAGCCAAAGCACAACAGCAACACTGATCATACAACCTGGAGATTTGTTTGTGTATAGTCTGATTTTTAGGCACTATTTAGATGCATCTAACATGGTGCATAGGCCGCATGTGCTGATTGCCAGCCAAAAGTGTATTGCCTGCCATATAGATCTGGCTTCCTATGAAAGTATTATGTGTGCAGTGCAGAACTAATGAAAACAATTAATAATTTATGTAAATGAAGGTCCTACGGTTGTTGAAGACTCCTCTTCCCATTTTTGTATATTCCAAAACCTGACTTGCTATGTGCCAATCTTGTCCCTATTACTGACAAGCAGAAAGAAAATTTCATCGAGGCTCTTTAAGGAGATAAAGCCATACTTGTCAGTTAGTTTTTCATTTGTCATTTCAGACTGCTCGTTAATTTTTCAGTGTTTGTGGCCTTTGTTCTCACACTGGAAAGAGTATCAATAACCTGAATAGCAATGGTGTTTCATATTTTTTGTCAAGTTATAAACTGTCTGAATCTAGTCACAAGTTACCCTTGAACATAAGACCACAAGAAATAGGAACTGGAGTAGGCCATTTAGCCCTTCAAACCTGCCCCATCATTGATCAAGATAGTTTCTGTTCGTTCATGAGAGATGGCATTGTTGGCTGGGCCAACACTTATTATACATCACTAACTGCCCTTGAGAAGGTTGTGGTGAGCTGCTTTCTTGAGCTAGGAACAAAAACAGAGGTTGCTGGAAAAGCTCAGCAGGTCTGGCAGCACCCATGAAGAGAAAATCAGAGTTAACATTTCGGGTCCGGGGACCCTTCCTCAGAACGGTTTTCTCAGACTGAGTGCAGGTAAAAGGCCAGAGGGAAGAGTCCAGGTGGAGGGAGAGCATTGGAACTGGGCAAAGGAGTCTGTGCATGAGGTCAAGGACTCTAGCCGAAAGAAATGGTCACGGAGGTGAAGACGAAGGAAGAAGAGTTTGACGTCATGTCGTGCATGAAATTCATTAAGGTGTGGACACAGGGGAATAAAGCTGAGGCATTTGCTCAGTACAGAACGCTCAGCATCGAAGAGTGGAAGATTAGGAGGGATGGTGAGTACCAGACAGGAGGTGGGGGGTGTGGGGGTGTTGGGGGTGGGGATGGAGTCAGAGGGAAGGTGAGGAGAGGAAAGTTCCAGAGGGCCATAGGTATCTTTGAGTTGTTGCGTCTTGTGGACTTTGATGCCTGAAAGGAAAAGGAAAAGTTTCTTGTTAGCATGGGAAACGAGCTGGAGGATGAAGTGGAACTGCAGAGTGGGGAAACCCTGAGACATTTTGTTGCAATGCTGTTGGAGAGAAAAGTTGAGAGTGTCTATGTGATCCCGCCTGGCACTAAGTGTGGGTCTCAGGATACGGTGAGAGGAGCTGTCTGTGGAACATTGAACATCACGGAGATATCTGTGATCCTGGAAGGATTCAAAACATGAGGGATGAAACTTCAGTTGAAATACACAAGGGGTGATTCTGAGCTGGAGGCAGTCACTAAGGAATGTGATATGGCTATGGAAACGAGTTTTGGCAAATACTCAGTCAAACATCGGGAATGACAGTGAATGGAGGTACCGTTCAGGATGGTGAATGGCTTAGAGGGGAACCTAACTCTATCACAGGTGTTCCCATCTATCTGCTGCCTTTGTCCTTCTCGATGGTAGCGGTCATAGATTTGGAAAGTGCTGTCTAAGGATGTTTATTGAATTTCTGCCATGCATCTTGTAGATATTGCACATTGTTGCTACTGAGTGTTGGTGGTGTAGGGAATGAATGTTGGCGGATATGGAGACAATCAAGTGGGTAGCTTTGTTCTTGGTGGCGTCAAGCTTCCATGTCGTTGGAGGCTGCACTTATCCAGGCAAGTGGGGAGTATTCCATCACACTCCTGACTTGTGCCTTGTACATGGTGGACAAGCTTTAGGGAGGCAGGAGTTGAGTTACTTACCACAGTCTTCCTAGCCCTTGACCTACTCTTGTAGCCACTGTATTTATTTGGCTAGTCCAATTGAATTTCTGGTAAATGTAACCCTCAGGATGCTGATATTCAGTGATGGTAACACCATTGAATAATGGTGGTTAGATTATCAACTATTGATGTTCATTATGGCTTGGCATTTGTGTGGTGTGAATGTTACTTGTCACTTTTCTGCCCAAGCCTGGATATTGTCCAGGTCTTGCTGAATTTGGACATAGACTATTTCAGTATCTGAGGAGTTGCAAATGATGCTGAATTTTGTAGTCATCAGTGAATATCCCACCTCTGACCTTATGATGAAGGGAAGGCTGTTGATGAAGCAGCTGAAGATGGTTGGGCCCAGGACAAAACCCAGAGGCAGTCCTGTAGAAGTGTCCTGAAGGTGGGATGATTTAACTCTAGCGACCACAACAATCTTCCTAAGTGCCAGGTATGACTCCAATCAGCAGAGAGTTTTTCCCTGATTCCCATCGACTCCAGTTGTCCTTGATGCTATAATCGGTGAAACATGACTGATTGTGATGGATCTGTTCCAGGCCTCAACTCCTCTTTCATGCTGGCTCAGCATAGCCATCAACTCCCTAGTATTTCAAAACTCTACCTGGCCCCTCTTTAAATACTTTTTGAGATCCAGCATCCATGGTTCTCTGATGTTGAGACTCCCAGAAATTCCCTGCCCCGTAGAAGAAATTCCTTTGCATCTCAGCTTTAAATGAGTATCCCCTTATGCTGTGTCTATGTCCCCTAATTCAAGATTCTTCCACTAAGGGAAACATCCTCCTAGCATCTAACTTTTCAAGCCGCCTCAGAACTTTGTGTGTTTCAATAAGATCAGCCTTCATTCTTCTAAACTCTAACGAATGAATGAATAATGTTTAGGCGTTTTTGATAAGTCAACACCTTCATCCCAGGAATCAGCCTAGTGAATCTCATTTGAACAGCCTCCAATGTAAATACGTCCTTTTTCAAATTGAGGACCAAAATTGTTGAATTGAATTCGCTTTATTGTCGAACTTTTATTATCCAATGGGTACAGTGAAAATTTTGCAATGTCGCCACTTCTGGAGTCTTCTTAGTTACACGATACCTAGCTATGGATACTTAAGTATTTGGTATAAAATAGAAAAAGTAATAAAAAGAATTCCAGCATAAGAATGAAAGGAAAATAAGTTTTAAGAAGTACTCAGTTTACAGTCCTTCCACCTCAGTTCGTGCTGGCACCTAGCCTCCACACTGTGCCGGGCCAAGTCTCCAGACCACACCAGGCTTCAAACCTCAAGGCCTTGCCTTCATTTCTCAAAGGGCCATGCCTCTCCATGACAGGGCCTTTCCTCCCCATGACAACCTCCAAACCGGGACTCACCTCCCAATGACAGCCCTGCAGTCCAGGAGTCAACTTTCCACAACAGCCTCTGGTCCAGGTGTCACCTCCTCCATTCCCATCCAAGTAAGTTTAAAAAGTTAGAAATTTAAAAAAAAATTTTTTAAAAATTATACACAGTACTCTAGATATGGCCTCATCAACACTACTTACAGTTGGAACATGACTTCCCTATTTTTAAACTCCAACCCACCCACACCTCCAACAATGAAGGTCAAAGCTCAGAAAATTTGACATGCCCATAAAGTCCCTCACCAACTCCTACAGGCACACCATTGAAAGCATACTGTCCAGGCGCATAACGGCCTGTTGTGGCAACTGTTCTGCTCAGGGTGTAAGAAACTACAAGAGGTGGTGTGCGCAGTCCAGACAATCACAGAAGCCAACCTTCCAGCCATGGACAGTATTTATGTGGCTTGCTGCCGCAGAAAGGTGGCCAACATTGTCAAAGGCCCATCACACCCCAATAATGATCTCCTACAACCTCTTCTCTCAGGTAGAATTCCCAGATACAGAAGCCTGAACACATGCACACAAGCAGGTTCAGGAACAGCCTCATTCTGGCCATTATCAGACTGTAGAATGGACTATAGCCTCAAATAATGTAACCTGCAATGTAACCTGTATGCCTCTAAGGTTTCTTGAACCGTACATCTTTTGCTTGCTGTGATCTGCCTGTACTGCTTATAACCAAAGCTTTTCACTTTATTTTGGTACATGTGACAATAAAATCAATCAATTTTCCTTCCTACTACTTGCTGCATCTGCACGCTAACACTTTGCATTTCATGTAAAAGAGCACCCAGATTCTCCTGCACTGCACATCCCCATTTAAACAATTGTTTGCCTTTGATTCTTTCTACCAAAATGTATGATATGACAATTTCCTAATTTAAACTCCATCTGCCAAGTTTTGCCTACTCATTCAACCATCATTTATCCCCATTCAGTTTCCTTATGATTTCATCACAATTGCCCTCTCACCTAGTTATATAACATTACCAAATCTGAATACATTACATTCTGTCCCTCTTCCAATTTACAATATAGGTAGTAAATAACAGAGGCCCTAGGCCTGATCCATGTGGCACTCACTAGTTATGTCTTTTTAAGCCTCATATTAACCAATCCTCAATCCACACCCGAAGTACTGTAAGGTCCTCTCTCATGTGATAATCTTTTATGTGGCACCATATCCAACATCTTCTGAACATCCAAATGCATTAGATCTACTGTCTCCCATTCTGCTTCAATTTATCAAACATGATTTCCTTTTCACAATACCACATTGACTCTGTTTGATTACATTAAACATTTCTAAATGTCTTACTATTTCTTTATGACTGATAGACTCTAGCATTTTCCCAATGACATACATATTAAGCTAACTGGCCTATTGTTTTCAGCTTTCGGTTTCCCTCCCTTCCTGAACATGGATATCACATTAAGAGCTTTCTAATCCACTGGAAACTTCCCTGAATCCATTGACTTCTGGAATATTTCAACAGAAGTCTGCAATATCTCTGCAGGCACTTCCCTTAAAATCCTAGAATGGATATCCAATGAACCGGGTCAGGAGATGCCTACAGGAACGGCATCAGAAAGATTCTACATGCCCCGACACACACATCCCACTACCCTACATCAGGAACATGTCAAAACTCACCACAAAACTTCTACGGCCGCTGGGCATCAGAGTGGCACATAAGCCCACATCAACACTACGACAAGTGCTCAACCGAACCAAAGATCCACTCCCTGCCATGGACAGGAACAATGCCATCTACAAAATACCCTGCAGAGGCTGCAAGAAACACTACATCAGACAAACAGGAAGGAAACTAACAACAAGAGTACATGAACACCAACTGGCTACAAAAAGACACAACCAATACTCACTCATCTCAATCCACACGGACAAGCAGAACCACAACTTCAACTGGGACAGGCTAGGCAGAGACAAGCACGAGAATTCCTGGAAGCATGGCACTCCATAAAGCAAGCTATTAATAAACACGTTGAACTCGATCTCATATACATTCCACTATGGAGGAAACCCAGAAGTGAGGCAATCCATTGCAACGGACCCCAGAGTTTAAAAACCAGGTGGGAAAACACACTGATGCTTCACCAGAGGCTGCATTGAGGATGTTACCAAGCACGGTAACAAAATGTTTGCCGAACAACAAACCAGCTCGGTGAGCCAACCAACCTCAACACCCACAACCCGAGCTACAGATCTACTCCAAAACCTTAATGACTTCTTTCCTTTGCTATTCCTTATTTCCACCCAAACTAATTCCATAACATGATCCATTGCATCTATATCACTGCTCATCCCCTCACTAATATATCTTCCTTTATTAACAAGGCTACCCCATCTCCTTTTCCTTTTTACTGATTCTGCTGAAATGTTGAATACTCTTGAATATTGAGTTCCCAGACTTGGTCACCTTGTAATAATATCCCCATTATAGCTACCAACTTATATTCATTATTTCTATTTGTGCCATCACCTGATCTATCTTGTTCCAGAGTCTGCACGCATTCGGATAAAAAGCCATAAGTTTTGACTTTTTACCGTTATTACTTTCTCTAATTCTACTTCCGCTGCATATTTTATTCAGAATACTGGTCCCAGCATGATTTAAATGAATTCTGACCTAATAGAGCAGTTCTCCCCTTTCCCGTGCTGTTAAAAGCACCCCATGAATCAGAACTGATTTCTCCCACGCCAATCTTTGAGACTTGCATTTAACTCTCTAATCATATTTACCCTTTGCTAATTTGCGCATGGCTCAGGTAGTAATTGGGAGACTATAACCTTAATGGTTGTGCTTTTTAGTTTAACTTGGAATGTTTGTAGTCCTTCAGCAGAAGCTCTTTCCTAGTTCTACTCATTTAACTGGTACCCACATGAACCATGGCAACTGGATTCAAGTTCCTGCCCAGCCCAGAGGAGATGGCCTGGACTTCGAGAGATGATACAGCCTTCGGGACTTGTCTTCGCTGCACAGAACAGTATCTATGCCCCTAATTATGTTATCCTGATCACTAATACATTTCAGTCTTTTCCTTCCATTTGAATGGCACTCTGGACCGTAGTGCTGGGATCAGTTTGCTTATCTTCTCTACGGTCTGTGCCCTCATCCACATAAGGAACAAGAATCTCATACCTTTTGGATGAGCCTGAGGCTCCTCCAAAACTAACTTCTGAATCGTCATACCTCTCTCACGCAGGAAACTCCCCAATCTCTGCTAAGATGTGTTGTATTTAATCTAAATGGCGCGATTCGCTCCCAAACATATTGTTCAGATACCTCTGCCCCTCCCTGATATGTCACTTTCAGACTGTAACTCATCGACTCTGACCCAAAATTCATTCATCAGCCAACACTTGCTGCAGATGTGGTGTTCCACAGAGATCAGTACCAAGTTCACTTTTGTTTGTCATTTATATAAATGATATGGATCATAATATAGGAGGCGTAATTAGTAAATTTGCAGATGACGCTAAAATTGGTGGTATTGTGGACAGTGAAGAAGATTATCTAAGATTTACAAGGAGATTTTGATCATTTGGGTCAATGGGCTAAGGAGTGGCTGATGGAGTTTAATTTGGATAAATGTGAGGTTTTGCATTTTGGTAAAACAAACAATGGGAAGGACTTATATAATGATTGATAAGGCCCTGGATAGTGTTGTAGAACAGAGAGAATTAGGGGTTCAGGTACATAATTCTTTGAAATTTGCATCACAGGTAGACACAGTAGTTAAGAAGGCATTTGGCATACTTGTCTTCATTGCTCTGACTTCTGAGTACAGTAGTTAGGATGTCATGTTGTGGCTGTACAGGATATTAATGAGGCCTCTTCTGGAGTACCGTGCCCAGTCTGGTCGACATGCTACAGGAAGGATATTATTAAATTGGAGAGGGTTCAGAAAAGATTTACTGGGATGTTGGTGGGAATGGAGAGTTTAAAGTTATAAAGTAGACTGAATAGGCTGGGACATATTCCTCTGGAGCGTAGGACGTTGAGGGGTGACCTTATAGAGGTTTATAAAGTCTTGAGAGCACAGATAAGGCGGATACCATGGTTGAGTTCAAAACTAAGGGACATATTTTTAAGCTAAGAGGAGAAAGCTTTAAAAAGGATACGAGGGGCAACTTCTTTTTTGCAAAGAGAGGTTCATGTGTGGAATAAGAGATAACAAAAATGTAGAGCTGGATGAACACAGCAGGCCAAGCAGCATCTTAGGAGCACAAAAGCTGATGTTTCGTGCCTAGACCCTTCATCAGAAAAATCCGATGAGGGGTCCAGGCCCGAAATGTCAGCTTTTGTGCTCCTAAGATGCTGCTTGGGCTGCTGTGTTCATCCAGCTCTACGTTTTGCTATCTCGGATTCTCCAGCATCTGCAGTTCCTTTTATCTCTTCATGCATGGAATAAACTGCCAGAGGAAGTGATGGATGCAGGTGCAATTACAACATGTAAAATACATTTGGATAAGTACATGAATAGGAAAAGTTCGTAGGGATACGGGCCAAACGCAGACAAGTGGGACTAATTGAGTTGGGAATCTGGTTATCATGGATTATTTGGACCAAAGGGTCTGTTTCCATGCTGTATGACTCTATGGTCATTGTGAATTGCACTCTCATCCACCAGCTCCCACATAGTACAACTGCAACACATCGCCTTTCCAGCCATCTCTATTTTGTTCAATTAATTAATTTTGATGTTAAATATTTTAAAGATGAATTTCTTAACTGTTCTTTTCAGCTTTCATAGTGTCTCTTGATTTAAATCGATTGGTCAATAGAAAAACATGAAAGAGACACCCACAAATCACCTATGTAATTTTCTGTGATATCATACTTATACAGTCATTGAGAAGAAGTTTAAGGCCCTCTCTGTCACCTGTTTTATTCCTGACCGTTGCTACCCTTCTCATGCAGATCTATTCCTCTCTTTATGAAGCTGCTGACCTGCTTTCCCACATTATTTGAGCAGCTGTTAAGTCTCTTCTATCTCCTGCTCTTTATGAATCTGCTTTCCCCTCCACCCTGATGTGCTTTTTATGAGGCTGGAGTCCCTACTCTGTCTTGTGCTGATTCAGAAACACATGCTCCTCCCTGCTCTTGCTCAGTCTGCTTCACAGTAATGAGTCTCTGCACACTCCCATCAGTTCAATTCACAGTGTTGCTAACTTGCTGTAGCATAGTTCTCCCAGTGAGTTCTCTCGTGATTTTGACTGCTGCACACTTCTCCCTGGCCACATCCCAGTGATGCTAACTCGCTGTACACTTCTAATCGGCTTCACAGCAATGCTGCCTTGCTGCAGCATACTCCTCCGAGTCTGCTTCACAGTGATTCTGACTTGCTGCGCAGTTCTCCTAAAAATAAAATCTACCTGTTGCTATCAAATATAAAAAATGTAAGAAGTGTATCCTTTCCACCCTACCTCACCTGATTATAAAGTGGTTTACGTAAAACATACCCTCCACTCCCATTATACGAAGAAACAATGTACAACCTTTGTCCTTCTACAACTAGCCAATTATCTTCCTTCATATTCACTTCACTTCTAAAGCAATCATTGACTCCAAATCCAGAGCAAAATTAATCAAACAATTCAATTCCATTTCTATTGAACAACTAAGAGATATCATTTATGGATGGTCTTCTGCAAGCTGAAAACAGCACAGGGTAGAATTTAATAAAATAGAAGAAACACAGCAGTTAACCTTATAATAGCAAGAATATTACAAATCCCCCGGATATCAATGGCATTTGCAAAAAGGTATAAACATCAGAAGGTTAACTACTAGATTCTCTGACATGAATTGGAAGGCTGTAGACATCCTTCCCAATTTCAGATCTTTGACCACATTTTGTTAGCTTCCTTTTTAGAGTTAAATGTTGCAGGAACAGATGAGCAAACAGTGAAAATAAAGATAGTCGTTGGAAATGAAGGGTTAGACAGAGTCAACATCTCAGGCTGTTTTCAAGACGATCAAAGATAGCTTGCTAAGCTATGGGAAATGTTAGAAAGTCAACTTTGTATAAAATAAACTTTAGAATTCACTATCAAGAGCGGACCTATTATAGATGACAGCTGAAACTTAATTGATCAGTTTGTTAGTAGGTGCTGTAACAAAGATGAGGACTGTGACTTTTCATAGATTGAACTATTTGAGCAGATTTGTTTATGGCTGCAGCATCTACTGGAGTTTTCCAGAAAGACATCTTCGAGGGAAAGAATATTCATTACATAAACACATTACTTAAAGATGGCAAAAATATGAAATCATTGTGGCTAGAGAACATATGCAAGCATTAGGTTTGGTTGCTAACATTGGCACAGTAGTCAGAATGCAGAAAACAAGCAAGCTCTGTGTGAAATGTGGTTGGTTCTATCCTCCATGAAGCTGTCCCACATACCAGGAACTTTGTAGGTCATGCACTGCAAAAGGGTACTGGGCTCAACTCTGCAAGAAATCTCCTTTGAAAGATGCAACAAGAGACTACAGTAGGATGCAACTAAACAATATGCAGCGTAACGGCAGTTACAACAAACAGTTTTCCAGAGACCTGCATAAGCACATGGTGCTCAGCGTGGAAGAACCTTCAACCAGAGGGGGAACAGTTTTCCACAGTGTGAAAGTGAGACATCTTGTGAATGAAGTCAAATAGTTAGAATGTTTTGCTACTATGAAAACCACATGTTTGAAGAAAGTTAAAGAGCTCACACTTAAGACAAAAATCAAGGTGAAAGCTAATGCAAATGTCCTTCCAGTTAGAATTCTGAAGGATATGTATCTCAACTATCAGAAATCAATTATACAACAACAAAATTTAGTGACATAATGGATCACCCCTTCCTCGCATTGGTACATTCACAATGGAATGCAGTTGGGCAACTCTATAAGAATGCCTCAAGCATTCTTCCAAGTGGACAAAAAGCAACAGTGAGATGGACCTGCACGCATGTATCTCAGTATTGTGATCATTCATGAGGTCAGCAAGGTAACAACTGCAGCAGTAGAGAACAAGTATATGCTTACTAAGTTCAGGATTTATAATAATGGTACCCAGACAGATACGACAAATAGGAAATTTCAAAGGTGATGCTGTATTACAACTCAAAGAAAATTGAATACTGTCAGTTAACCATCCCAAATAGTGTAATGCTCCTATAAAAGAGAAGCTTAGAAATGAACTGGAATGGCATTATCTGTTATGTATATCAGCACATAGACTAATGCAATTCTATTACATGTATGCCATTACATTTTGAAGAAAGAAGGCATGATCAGGATATGTTTGCACCCAAGTCATATAAAGCTTTCTCTAAAGAAATGCCCACGCATAATTCCAAAATTTGAATCCCAAATTGATAGGAGCAAAATTGAGCATCACTGAAAAGAAATACATTTTGTTGAAGTGATAATGGGAACTGCAGATGCTGGGGAATCCAAGATAACAAAGTGTGAAGCTGGATGAACACAGCAGGCCAAGCAGCATCTCAGGAGCACAAAAGCTGACGTTTTGGGCCTAGACCCTTCATCAGAGAGGGGGATAGGGAGAGGGAACTGGAATAAATAGGGAGAGAGGGGGAGGCGGACCGAAGATGGAGAGAAAACAAGATAGGTAGAGAGGAGAGTATAGGTGGGGAGGTAGGGAGGGGATAGGTCAGTCCAGGGAAGATGGACAGGTCAAGGAGGTGGGATGAGGTGGTAGGTAGGAAATGGAGGTGTGGCTTGAGGTGGGAGGAAGGGATGGGTGAGAGAAAGAACAGGTTAGGGAAGCAGAGACAGGCTGGGCTTGTTTTGGGATGCAGTGGGTGGAGGGGACGAGCTGGGCTGATTTTGGGATGCAGTGGGGGAAGGGGAGATTTTGAAGCTTGTGAAGTCCACTTTGATACCATTGGACTGCAGGGTTCCCAAGCGGAGTGTGAGTTGCTGTTCCTGCAACCTTCGGGTGGCATCATTGTGGCACTGCAGGAGGCCCATGATGGACATATCGTCTGAGGAATGGGAGGGGGAGTTGAAATGGTTCGCGACTGGGTGGTGCAGTTGTTTGTTGCGAACTGAGCGGAGGTGTTCTGCAAAGCTGTCCCCAAGCCTCCGCTTGATTTCCCCAATGTAGAGGAACCCACACCGGGTGCAATGGATACAATATACCACATTGGCAGATGTGCAGGTGAACATCTCTTTGATATGGAAGGTCATCCTGGGGCCTGGGATGGGGGTGAGGGACGAGTTGTGGGTCAAGTGTAGCACTTCCTGCAGTTGCAGGGGAAGGCGCCGGGTGTGGTGGGGTTGGAGGGGAGTGTGGAGCGAACAAGGGAGTCGCGAGAGTGTGGTCTCTCCGGAAGGCAGACAAGGGTGGGGATGGAAAAATAGCTTGGGTGATGGGGTCGGATTGTAGATGGCGGAAGTGCCGGAGGATCATACGTTGTATCCGGAGGTTGGTGGGGTGGTATGTGAGGACGAGGGGGATCCTCTGGGGGCGGTTGTGGCGGGGGCGGAGTGTGAGGGATGTGTTGTGGGAAATGCGGGAGATGCGGTCAAGGGTGTTCTCGACCACTGCGGGGGGAAAGTTGCGGTCCTGGAAAAACGTGGACATCTGGGATGTGCGGGAGTGGATCATCGTGGGAGCAGATGCGGCGGAGGCAGAGGAATTGGGAATAGGGGATGGAATTTTTGCAGGAGGCTGGGTGGGAGGAGGTGTATTCTAGGTAGCTGTGGGAGTCAGTGGGCTTGAAATGGACATCAGTTTCTAGCTGGTTGCCTGAGACGGAGACTGAGAGGTCCAGGAAGGTGAAAGATGTGCTGGAGATGGCCCAGGTGAACTTGAGGTTGGGCTGGAAATTGTTGGTAAAGTGGATGAACTGTTCGAGCTCCTCTGGGAGCAACAAAGCTTTGCAGAACGCCTCCGCTCGGTTCGCAATGAAGCTTTGCAGAACGCCTCCGCTCGGTTCGCAACAAAGCTTTGCAGAACACCTCCGCTCAGTTCGCAACAAAGCTTTGCAGAACACCTCCGCTCGGTTCGCAATAAACAACTGCACCTCCCAGTCATGAACCATTTCAACTCCCCCTCCCATTCCTCAGACGACATGTCCATCATGGGCCTCCTGCAGTGCCACAATGATGCCACCCGAAGGTTGCAGGAACAGCAACTCATATTCCGCTTGGGAACTCTGCAGCCCAACGGTATCAAAGTGGACTTCACAAGCTTCAAAATTTCCCCTCCACCCACTGCATCCCAAAACCAGCCCAGCTCGTCCCCTCCACCCACTGCTTCCCAAAACCAGCCCAACCTGTCTCTGCTTCTCTAACCTGCCCTTCCTCTCACCCATCCCTTCTTCCCACCTCAAGCCGCACCTCCATTTCCTACCTACCACCTCATCCCACCTCCTTGACTTGTCCATCTTCCCTGGACTGACCTATCCCCTCCCTACCTCCCCACCTATACTCTCCTCTCTACCTATCTTGTTTTCTCTCCATCTTCGGTCCGCCTCCCCCTCTCTCCCTATTTATTCCAGAACCCTCTCCCCATCCCCCTCTCTGATGAAGGGTCTAGGCCCAAAACGTCAGCTTTTGTGCTCCTGAGATGCTGCTTGGCCTGCTGTGTTCATCCAGCTCCACACTTTGTTAAATTTTGTTGAAGATTTTCATCTTGCTATTCTCATGAATACCAATATAAAAGGCAACAATATTTTTACACTATTTGAGAAGAGATTGATTCATAGAGTTAATAGGATCCCTGCAGTGTGGAAACAGGCCCTTTGGCCCAGCAAGTCCACGCTGACCGTCAGAGCATCCCACCAAGACCTGACCCCATACAGCCCACCTAATCTGCACATCCCTGAACAACAATGGGCAATTTAGCATGGCCAATCCACCTCACCTGCACATCTTTGGACTGTGGGAGGAAACCAGAGCACCCGGAGGAAACCTACACAGACACGGGGAGAATGTGCAAACTCCACACAGACAGTTGCCTGAGTGTGGAATCGAACCCAGGTCCTATCAGGCAGCAATGCTAACCACTGAGCCACCGTGCCGCCTGTGCTGATTCTTAGAAAGTGGCCTCTGACTGATAGAAGATGTACCAGTTAGGTGATGACTGACAGTCACATGCCAAGCTTAATTCAAAATTAAACCACACAGGTTGACTCTGATTGGTCAAAATGTTGCTCTGTGGAATGAACTAAGACAACTTTAACAAGGTGACAGCCATTGACTTAATGTGCTTCATTCAATCCGTGAATGTAACTATTACAGAATGTGGACTCAGGATCTTTCCAAACCTGGTTTTTCTGGTAACGTAATCAGCATTTACTACTAAACAATAACATTAAAATATTCAATGAAAGGAATGGTACAAAGTACCCATAATACTTATCTCTTTAATGGGGGCATTTAAAAAAAATGCGGTTCCAGTCTTGAGGTATTTTGTAAAACAAAATGGTCGATGGCTTGATGTGGTTAATTTTTGTGAGAAGACTTGTTTTTTCATGGAGTTTTAGAAATTCTTACTGATGGTTTTAATGCCCCAGAACCAGATGCAAGAAGACTAGAATCAAAACACTAAGTGGGTGAAGTACTTACTAGGGCAATAGTTCCAGTTTTCAGGTTGCATCTCATAAGTATAGTAAAGGTGTTCTGCCAGTTTAAAACATGACCCACACTCCACTCCACAACCAGTTTTAAGCAATAAACATATTTATGGCAGGGACTTAGGCTACTGGCAAACACATTGATTAGGCTGATGCTATGTTAGCTTGTGTGTGAGGTACCACAAAACATTCCTAATCAACACTGAAGAGAACTTGCTGAAGCCAAAGGGCAAGTTTATGACTTGTCTGTACATACTGCTGCTTATTTAGGAGTAACAACAGTTTTAAGCTATGATTGGCATATTCCGTCAAAGGTTACAACACACAGCGCGATGAGCATTCATTGAATCATCTTGGACCGTACAGATGTTACTAATACTTCCAAGTCAATTATCAGACATATCGCTGCAAACAAAGAACCTATCGCATTTAGTTGATATTTGAACAGTTTGTAGAGTAAGGCTGAAGCCAGCAAAAAAAATCATTCTAACAGCAGAGAAATGATACTCATTCATTTTGAAAATGAACATTTCCCAGATTTAAAAGAAAATCACTGTACTCTATGCCCAATTTTATAATGACACCGCACAGCTAATTCTAAAGTACTTGCGGTGGATTTAAGCTTGGAAAAGTAAGAAGAAAGGAACCTGGTCACTATGGACCATTGACGAATTCTCTTTCTATTCAGCAGCTGTCAGGCACTGTAAGAATATGATATTAATCCTGTTTCGAACATCCTTTTTGTCATTCAGCGTGGCAATTCTTCCCTGCATTCTTCAGCCTGTCATTTACCAAATCCCTCAAACGGCATTACGGCACTGATAAGCATCAAAGAGTGCTTAGAAACATACAATAGATAAAACAAGGAGGCCTGTCAAGTAAAAGAACCTGTGTCTGGTGGAGCACAGAAATGGGAATTAAGCGAGTGTTTTGCACTGACCCAAAGACTCCAAGATGAATTCCTTTCTTCAAATAGCAGGATACAGGCCTGTAACCTAATATAGCTGCACTGTTAATTTAATTCTGAGAAGTAATAAACATTCTGTTCACTATAATGGGGCTAAAATAGACATGCTGTGATCGCTAATTTACATTATTGAGTTTAGTAAGCCGACTGTCAACTGATCAACTTGTGAAAGTGATTTTGCTTTTCTTTTAGTTCCTGATTTCTGATCAACCCGACACAACCCAACCATCATTAACCTCTCACTCCCCGCCCCCTAACCCAACATCTCCACCCAGCCGCCCCCATCCGACTCCACATTTGCACCACCTTCCTCAGTAACTGTTGGCCAGACTTGCAAAACTAGCACAGAGATATTCAAGGAAACAAATTAATTTTGACTGACAAGCACCCAACTCCCAAATTGTGCAGGAAAGAACTTTCTGGCCTCCCACTTATTGAGCTGAACTAAAACCTGTAGGAACAGCAGACAATACCGAGCTTTTTGAATGGGATTTTTCAAGTTTAAGGATGTCAACACTTTTACTAACCTCAGATTTGAATTTTTCTCAAAACAACATTGCTAGAATGTAAACTAGCCCTTCCCCTCTTCCAACATCTTCATCTCTCTCATCTCTCTCTCCCGTATTTCCCGCAACATATCCCTCACACCCCGCCCCCGCCACAACCGCCCCAAGAGGATCCCCCTCGTTCTCACACACCACCCTACCAACCTCCAGATACAACGCATCATCCTCCGACACTTCCGCCATTTACAATCCGACCCCACCACCCAAGACATTTTTCCATCCCCTCCCCTGTCTGCTTTCCGGAGAGACCACTCTCTCCGTGACTCCCTTGTTCGCTCCACACTGCCCTCCAACCCCACCACACCCGGCACCTTCCCCTGCAACCGCAGGAAATGCTACACTTGTCCCCACACCTCCTCCCTCACCCCCATCCCAGGCCCCAAGATGACAATCCACATTAAGCAGAGGTTCACCTGCACATCTGCCAATGTGGTATACTGCATCCACTGTACCCGGTGCGGCTTCCTCTACATTGGGGAAACCAAGCGGAGGCTTGGGGACCGCTTTGCAGAACACCTCCGCTCAGTTCGCAACAAACAACTGCACCTCCCAGTCGCAAACCATTTCCACTCCCCCTCCCATTCTCTTGATGACATGTCCATCATGGGCCTCCTGCACTGCCACAATGATGCCACCCGAAGGTTGCAGGAACAGCAACTCATATTCCGCCTGGGAACCCTGCAGCCTAATGGTATCAATGTGGACTTCACCAGTTTCAAAATCTCCCCTACTGCATCCCTAAACCAGCCTAGTTCGTCCCCTCCCCCCACTGCACCACACAACCAGCCCAGCTCTTCCCCCCCACCCACTGCATCCCAAAACCAGTCCAACCTGTCTCTGCCTCCCTAACCGGTTCTTCCTCTCACCCATCCCTTCCTCCCACCCCAAGCCGCACCCCCAGCTATCTACTAACCTCATCCCACCTCCTTGACCTGTCCGTCTTCCCTGGACTGACCTATCCCCTCCCTACCTCCCCACCTATACTCTCTCCACCTATCTTCTTTACTCTCCATCTTCGGTCCGCCTCCCCCTCTCTCCCTATTTATTCCAGTTCCCTCTCCCCATCCCCCTCTCTGATGAAGGGT
This sequence comes from Stegostoma tigrinum, assembly GCF_030684315.1. NCBI lineage: Eukaryota > Metazoa > Chordata > Chondrichthyes > Orectolobiformes > Stegostomatidae > Stegostoma > Stegostoma tigrinum. Next base: position 75,147,217 of record NC_081361.1, on the reverse strand, counting down.
CTAGGCCCGAAACATCAGCTTTTGTGCTCCTGAGATGCTGCTTGGCCTGCTGTGTTCATCCAGCCTCACATTTTATTATCCTTAGATTGTGACTCCTGGTTCTGGACTCCCTGGTCAGCAGGGCCATTCTTCCTGCATTTACAGTGCCTGGCCCAGTTAGAATTTATACGTTCCTATGAAATTCCCCCTTCCTTCTTCTAAACTCCAGTGAATGTCATCCTAGCTGATCACATTTAACTTCATATGTAAGTCCTGCTAACTCAGGAATAAGTCTGGCAATCCTTTGGTGAACTCACTCTATAGTACGAACATGCTTCCTCAGGCAAGGAAAACAAAGGTGCACGCAATACTCCAAGTGTGGTCTCACTAATTCCCTGTACAGTTGCAGCAAGACATCCCTCAATATACTTGAATCCTCTCACTATGAAGACTAACATACTATTTGCCTTCTTCATGACCTGCTGCATCTGCTTGCTTACTTTCAGTGGCTGGTGTACAAGGACACCCAGGTCATGTTACACCACAAGCTCACCGCTCTCTGGATGAAGAAATTTCTTTTCGTCTCAGTCCTAAATGGCCTAAACCATATCCCTAGATTGTGACCCCTGGTTTTGGACTCCCTGGTCATCAGGGGCATTCTTCATACATTTATACTGTCTACACTTTCTCTGTCTATAGCCATTCAGATAACAATCCGCCTTCCTGTTTATTTTAACTACAGAAGTGGATAACCTCACATTTATTCACATTCTACTTTATCTACCAGGCATATATCCACTCATTCAACGAGCCCAAATCACACTGAAGCATCTCTGCATCCTCCTCACAGTTCACACTCTCACCCAGCTTTTTCTCAGCTGCAAACAAAGAGATATTACATTTAGTTTCCTCAACTAAATTGTTAGTTTGTATTGTGAATACCTTGGGCCCAAAAACAGATCCCTGTGCTACCCCACTAATCACTGGCTGCGGCTCAGAAAGTGACCTGTTTATAGTCTGCCAACCAGTTCTCTATCCATGTCAGTACATTACATCCAATCCTATTTGCTTTAATTTTACATCACAATCTCTGATGTGGGATCTTATCAATAGCTTTCTGAAAGTTCAAGTAGACCATGTCCACTGGCTCTTCATATCAACTCTATTAACTACAACTTTGCAGAATTCGAGTTGATCTGTCAAGCATGATTTCCCTTTCATAAACCCATGCATGTTACCTCGTGCTGCCATAAACCTCGCCATACCCCATATTGCTCAGATCCCTATAAAATTCTGCCCAATGTTTCAGGTCTGTGATCTCTTATCAGAACTCAAAATTCTGCAAATTCTTTGTAGAGAAATTGTACTTGTGTGTGTAATCATCTACCCATGAATTCTCTCTCCATCACCAGAACTCCATATTTCTGGCACATAGTTCACTTTGGACTGGGAATTTAGACTAGGGGGAGTCTTCAGGATACTTTGGAAATTCCCTCCCACTGCTAGTATTACAGAATGTATTTCCTTCCCCGCAGTGTCTCCGCCACCATTGGGTTTTGTATTGAGCAGCACCACACTTGTCAATAAAGAATCATCTATAGCGTGGACAGAATAAAATCAAACATTCTTTTGAAATAAAAAAAATAGAAATAGTTGCAACACGGATTAGCGTTCATTCTACTTTTTTATCCTTAATAGACCTGTGTTAATAAAGTGAGGGACTATTATCAAGTTCACATTTGATGTCACTCTATCTCATACTGATTGTTGATCTGGGATGATAATCATTGCAGCATTTATTAAAGCAAACTCAAAATGATACTGTGGCAATAAATACATTAACACGACAACAAAAATTGCAAGCCAACTTCAGTCCAAAGTTTTGGGCTGGATTCCCTCTACAAGTCATGAGAGTGAGATTTAACATGTACAGTCGTAATTTTACTAACTAGAGTGACAAGGCTCAGGGTTTGCTACATTGAGTTGGAACCATTATGTGAAAATGTAGCTTTGTAATGTTTTACAGGTCTGAGAGCAACCCCCTGCTGTTGTGTAATTTCACGCTGTAGAGACTGATAGGGCTTCCAACAGAGTGATCCTTTATGGATCAAATAATGCTCTAGTGCCTTTCCTAGGGCAATGAAAATTATCTATTTCATTAACTCTTTTAAAGCGACATCTCCAAGCTAAATGTTGACTGCAAACTTTCTCCATGCTAACAATGAATAGATTCCCTAAGAAAAGGAAGGTGGTCAATTGTAAGCCAAAGGTAGACTTTTTTGGACAAGATTAGTTGCCAAATGAGCAAGAAACCTAATTTTCTGCAAAGATTCAATTCAGGTGGGGTTCCTTATTTTGCCAGCAGCTGGTAAGAATGCCTACAATAAAAGCAGTCCTTCTGGGGCTTAAATCATTATTGTGGTGCTCATAACATACAAGAAAGTTTGAAACACTGAAAACCAATTTTGTGAGACAAAGACTGACATCTGATCTGACTGGGCATTAGGATCACTGTTAAATTATTTGGGGCATCTTTTATTTAGGCGGCCATTAGATGAGCACAGACCTCACAGCAATCTTGAAATGCGGCTTCTGTCTCCCCCTCAGATCCAGAATCCTGAAATAATTTAACCTAATTAGAGCTGGCACTGTGCAACAAGCCAGGTTTTCTGAACAGACTTCTCCCAGTTACCTCCTCTCCCAGTCACATCTCTCTCAATTATCTCCTCACCCAGTCACCCTGCTCTCCCAGTTTCCCCTTCTCATAGTAATCCCTCTCTCACAGGTCCCTCCCCTCTCCCAGTCTCATGTTGGAAATGTACAAAACTTTGGTTAGGCCCCAACTGGAGTACTATGTGCAGTTCTGGTCACCACACTATAGGAAGGATGTGGTGGCACTGGAGAAGTTGCAGAATGTTGCTTGGTTTGGGGCATTTTAGCAATAAAGAGAAACTGGCTGGGCTTGGGTTGCTTTCTTTAGAGCAGAGAAGGCAAAGGGGGGAACCCGATTGAGGGGCATGGACAGGATGGATAGGAAGCAGCTGTTACCCTAAAGTGAAGTGTCTCAATAGCAAGGAGGCACTATTTTAAGGGGAAGGGCAGGAGATATCAAAGGGATACAGGAAAAAACATTTTCAAACAGAATATGTTGAGAATCTGGGATGCACTGCCTTGTAGGTCAGTAGAGGTGGGAAACCTCACAGTGCTTTAAAGATATTTGATGATTTCTTGAAATGTCAAAATATTTGAAGGTATGAACCAAGCGCTAGAAAGTGAATTAGTGTTAATAGGTGACTGCAGACTTGATGGGCCAGAGGGACATTTCTGTCCTGCATGACTCTATGACTGTGGCTTGGTAGCCCCTACTCTTATAAACCTTAACTATGCTAAAAACAATGGCCTGTAATTGAAATAATCTTTTCTGGCCAGTAACAGCTGCCTGTTGGTCTAATATAAATGATATTTGAGGCCCAATATCAAGTGGACTCTGGCATACACATTCCAACATGGGGGCCAATTCTTGCTTGAGAGGGTCAGGCCAAATCAATTTCAAGGCTAACATCTTGTTTTTATTTTGTTTTTATTATTCTTTCGTGGGAGTGAATGTTGCTGGCAAGACCAATAGTTCTTACACATCCCTATTTGCCATTGAGAAGGTGTAGGTGAGATGCCTTCTTCAACCTTTGTAGTTCATGTGGTTAAGAAGGGAATTTCAGAATTCTGGTCCAGAAACAATCAACAAACTATGGCATAGTGCCATGTCAGGAGGGTCTGTCAGTTGGAAGGGAACTTTCAAGTAGCATTCTTCCCACAAGCCTGTCATTCTTGTAGGTAGTAGAGATCATTGGTGGAAAGTGTTCTTGAAGGAGCTGTAGCATTTTGCTGCAAACATCTTGTGGTATGCACTGATGTTAATGTGTGCCACTAGGGGAGGGAATAAATCTTTATTGTAATAGGTAAGTCCTGATAAAGCAGGCAGCTACATGGTGTTGATCTTCTTGAGCAGTGCTGGAGCTATAGGTATCTGCTACCCAGGATGATGTGGGGAATTTAACAATGGTAATGCAATTCAAGGTTCATGAAATGGATAGATTCTCTTTTGTTGGAGATTGTAAAAGTGCCAGGAAATGACAACAAGATGAATATTACGAGTCAGCTATGAGCTCAAGCCTGCATAGCATCCAGGTCTTTCTGCATCTGGGCTCAGACTACTTCAGTCTCTTGAGAGTTACAAATAGTATTAAACACTGTGCAACATCTTGATGTTATGATGGAAGAAAGGTCAATTATGAAACCACTGAAGATGGTAGGACCGAGGGCACTATTCTGAGGATTTGCTGCAATGCTATCAATGTGAAATAGTTTGTCCTGCTGTAACAGGTTTGTAGGATATTGAAAGTCATACGATTCTTGCAGTATCATTTAAATTGAAAAAAAATGTAAAACTTTGCAAAATGTCTAGCCATTGCAAAGAAAATGTGCTATTATCCATTTCCTGGCACTTTTACAATCTCCAACAAAAGAGAATCTACCCATTTCAGGGGCATAGACTTCCTCCACTAATAACCTGATTAAGGAGACTAGCAATACTGAATAAATGGCATAACCAGAAAGCAATCTATTCTTCGTAAGTGACATAATGGTAGAAACATATATTGTTATCACTTTTTGGTGTGCCAGCATATTTGATGAGTAAATGATTTACCCAGCTCTGGCAAAATTAAACTTGAATTTCATTTGCTTTAAGAGCTAAATAATGCTCCAAATGATGAAGTGAAAGATGTCCCATTTCTACAGACAGTCGTTCCTCAAATTAATGAGGCCAAGCACCCAGGCACACACATTCACTGAGACACTCACACGGCTAAAAACAATAGGAAGCAGAAAAGACATACATTCATCCATTGACACACACACAGAGATACATGGAAGCAGATAAGATACATATGGAGCTGTTTTTATCTATCACTATTTTGAGAACTACATAAAGAGAAGTCATGTGTAAGGTAAGGAAAATACAACCGACAGAAGAAGGGATGGGATGCAGGCAACCTCGTGGCAGTTTTATTTAAGCACTTCAGACACATTTTACACCAACCTTTGGAAATGATAATTCCACAAACAGCCAAAGAAACAGAATTCATACAAGTATTTGTTAAATGAGGTGTCTTGTATTTCTTATAGCAATTTGAATACTCACTTTGTACCTCCAGTAGGCATCCAGCATTTGACTCACAGCCTTGAGGCTGCTAAATCCTATTTCAGTAGACTTTCATCATTACTGCATATAAAGGCCATAAACACCAAATTTAACAGTATAAACACCAGGAAATATTTTAATATAAAGACCACTTTTTCAATGCTAAGTTCTCTTCAAGCCTATTTAAAAAGCCATTCTCAGTTTATGACTTTGCCTTAAAAAATGAAACTCATCATTTGAAATGCTTTTAAAGGCAAAGGGCATCAATAATGTACATGTAATTCCCTTTACATTTCCTGAAAACATCCCATTTTACAGCTACAACCAGTAAAACTAATACTATCTTGCAGTCACTTCCAGACCAGTCTCTCCAACATCAAAAACAGAGTGCACTAGAGAAATACAGCATGCCTGGCATCATCCATAGAGACAAAACAGACTAAATGCATTGACTCCCATAACCGTTTGGCAGAATATTCCTACAAAGGCTCAGCAGTCTCAAAACATTAACTTTGTTTTCTCTCTACAGATGCTACCAGACTTGCTATGTTTCTCTTGCACTCTGTTTTTATTTCAGATTTCCAGCATCTGCAGTTTTTTGAGTTTATTTCACTTTCTCCAGTGCTCACCTTACCTGTCACCTTTCACAGGAGGCAACTTGGCTGCAACTCTGATGCTTGAAATCTCTTTTCTAATATTTCCCAAGCCTCTATTGTTCATAAGTTCATAAGATATAGGGGCAGAATTAGGCCACTCAGCCCATCAAAGCCTGCTTTGCCATTTTATCATGGCTGAGATGATCCTCACTCCCATTTTCCTGCCTTCTCCCCATAGTTCTTCAATCCATTACTAATTAAAAATCTGTCTAAATCCTCCTTAAATTTACTCACTGTCCCAGCATCCACCACAATTTGGAGTAGCAAACTTCACAGATTCATAACCATTTGAGAGAAGTAGTTTCTCCTCAATTTTGTTTTAAATTTGCTACCCCTTATCTTAAAACAATGACTCCTTGTCCTAGAATGTCCCACAAAAGGAAGCATCCACTCCACGTCTATTTTATCCATATCTTTTAATATCTTGAATACCTCAATTTGATCTCCCCTCATTGTCTAAACACTAGAGAGTATAGGCCTAAACTCTTCAAGCTCCCTTCATACAACAAACCCCTCACCTCTGGGATCAATCTAGTGAACTCCTTCTTAACTGCCTCTAATGCCACTACTTCTTTTCTCAAATGAGGGGATCAAAACTGTGCACAATACTCCAGGTGCCATCTCACCAATGCCTTGTATAGATACAACAATGCTCCCTTACCTTTATATTCTATTCCTTTAGCTATAAAAGGAATTCCATTTGCTTTCTTTGTTATCTGCAGTACCTGCATGCTAGTTTTCTGAGGCTCATGAACGAGGACATCCAGATACCTTTACAGTGGAGCACCCCGATGTCTCTTTGCATTTAGATAATAAGTCACCTTCCCATTTTTCCAATCAAAATGCATGACCACACATTTAGCCATATTAAACTCCATCTGCCACAGTCTGGCTCACTCTCCAACCTATCTATATCCATTAATAAGGTTCTTATTTCCTCAATTCAATTTACTGTCTTACCTATTTTTGTGTCATTCGCACATTTGGTTATAGAGCTTTCTATCTCCGTATCCAAGTTATTAGTGTAGATAGTAAATAGCTGGGGTCCAAGGACCAAATCCTGTGGCACCCTATTAGTTATTTTTCACCATCCAGAAAAAAAACATTTATCCAGACTCTCTGTCTTCTGTCCTTTCTAAGCCTTCACTGGTTACCTACTCCCCAGTACATCAGTTTCACAATGATCATCCTTACCAGCATGTTCCTACATTGCCTCAGCTTTCTCTATATAATGGAGTTGGAGGAACACAGCAGGCCAGGTAGCATCAAAGGAACAGGAAAGTCAATGTTTTGGGTTGTGACCCTTCATCAGAACTGGGGAAGAGGAAGGGAGCTGGGAAATAAATAGAGGGAGGAGGGGTGGAGCTGGGGGAAGGTAAGTGGGATAATGACAGGTGGATGCAGGTAGGAAGCGATGGGGATTGGTCTGTGGGAAGGGTAGGACAGATAGTGGGGAAGAAAACGGACAGGTTGTGCTGGGTCAAAGAGGTGGGGATAGAACATAAAACATAGAACATAGAACTTAGAACATAGAACATAGAACAGTACAGCACAGTACAGGCCCTTTGGCCCATGATGTTGTACCGAACTTTTACCCTAATCCTAAGGTCTATCTAACCTCCACCCCTATCTTATATTATCATCCATATGCCTATCTAATAGCCGCTTAAATGCCCCTAGTGAGACTGACTCCACTACCCTCTCCAGCAGTGCATTCCATGCCCCAAAGATGAGAGGGAAGGTTGGACATGGGATAAAGCCGGTGGTGGGGAGATTTTAAAACTGGTGAATTCTATGTTCAAGCCATCGGGCTGTAGGCTCCTGAGGCACAATATGAGGTGCAGCACCTCCTGTTTGCATGGCACTGGAGGAGGCCCAGGATGGATATTTCACCAAGGGAGTGGGAGGGGGAGTTAAAATGGTTAGTGACCAGAAGATGGTGTCAATTATTATGTATAGAGCACAGATGCTTCACAAATTGATCTCCGTGCTTGTGCTTGATCTCACCGATGTAGCCAAAGACGCACCGGGAGCAATGGATACAATAGCCCAAGTTAGCAGATGTGCAGGTAAACTCTATCTTGTCAGATATGGAAAGTTTGTCTTGGGCCTTGGACAGAGGTGAGAAGGGAGGTATAGGGGCAGGTTAGCACATCCTGTGGTTGCAGGGAAAAATGCCGGGTGCAGTGGGGTTAGTGGGGAGTGTGATGTTGACGAGGGAGTCGCAGAGAGAACAATCGCTATGAAAGATGGATAGGGGCGGGGAGGGAAATATCTCTTCAGCCATGAGATTGGATTGTAGGCGATGGAAATGGCATTGGATAAAAAGCTAAATGTGGAGGTTGGTGGGGTGGTACGGGAGGACCAGGAGGATTCGGTCTTTAGTTTTTTGGGGGGAGGGGATTTGAGGGCAGAAGTGCAGGAAATGCAAGAGATCCAACCGCGGGCACTTTTGATCACCAGAGATGGGATGTTGAGATCCTTGAAGTAGGAGGACATTTGGGATGTCTGGGAGTGGAATGTTCCATCTTGGCAGCAGATATGGCGGAGGTATTGGGAGTAAGGGATTGCATTGTTGCAGGAGGGCAGGTGAGAGGAAATGTAGCCCAGACAGGTATGGGTGTCAGTGGGTTTGAAATAGACATTGATGTTGAGATGGTTGCCAGAGATGAAGACAGGGACCCACAGACCCTTCCCCACCCTTCCCACTGACCAATCTCCACTACCCCCTACCTGCATCCACCTGTCACCAAACGACCTACCTTCACCGAACCCCACCCCACGTCCTTCTATTTATTTCCCAGCTCCCTTCCCCCTCCTCAGTTCTGCTGAAGGGTCCTATCCTGAAATATCGACTTTCCTATTCCTCTGATGGTCTCTGACCTGCAGTGTTCCTCCAGCTGCACACTGTGTTGACTGTGACTCCAGCATCTGCAGTTCTTGCTATCTCAGCTTTCTCTATTTATGCAATCTCCTTCAGTTCTATGTTTCAGCATGTCTACTCCCCTTTTCCACTTCTTTTGTGATAGAACTTTTAGCTATTTCAGTTACACATCAGGAACGTTGTCCTTACTCGATACATGTCCACAATAGAAAACTAATCATAATTCAGAGTTTATTGACAGTAAATTGTAAATCACACACAGTTCCTTGTGTTGGAAGTAAAAATGCTGTAGTGGAATTGGGATTAATTCAGTGGTTGGCATAAGATGGAGGGTGGTTTCTCCATTGTTATGACAATGATAGGCATGGACTATCAACTTTCAACTTCTATCAACTGATTTTAATACCCAGATGTTCAATGGACTGAAGTGATCTTTGAAGAGAACAAATACTGACGTAACATGGCTACTCTGTAATCATCTGACCACAAACTGAGGCAAGCAGTTTGAAACTAGTGTGAGGAACAGAACATCTGTCTGCTCTGGTTTAGATTTCATCCATAGACAGTGAAACCAAGCATGGTGAAAGTCAACATCATGTTAGTTGCACCCTTTGTTTAATTCATACTTGCATGATACATACACTTATTGTGAGATGAAAGGTTATCTGTGGAGTATCAAAATGGAGAAAAATAAATATGAACTGATAACAAGGAGCTGAGGATTTGTCTTTGCTGGTTTTTCTTTCAACCTGGAACCCTGTGCCCAATTTAAAAGCAATTTTCACAACAATTTCGGTTTTTATTTCTGATTTTCAGCATCCGCAATTCCTTCGATTTTTATTTGGACAACAAACATTCACTGAAAATTCAAACCTAGCAACAGCTGCAGAATACAAGTCAACAAACAACTGACTTGAGATGTAAAATCAAATACCTTAAGGATTCTAAGGACTTTAAACCGTATTTATCTTTACCTTTCAGTCTATACTAAACACACTCCCTGCTCCTTTTTAAATTTATTACCCGTGCTTGTGTACAAGAATATACAAATATAAGAGCTTGGAGCAGGAATTGACAATTCAACCCCTCGAACCTGCTCCATCATTTAATGGCTGATTTCATCTTGGCTTCAACTCCACTATCCTGCTCGCTCTTCATAATGCTCCAGCCTATGCTCAATAAAAAATTTGACTATCTCCTCAAATTGATTCAAGGTCCCAGCATCCACCACTCTCTGAGGTAGTGAACGCTATAGATTCATGGACTTTGAGAGAAATAATTTCTCCTCATCTCTGTATTTATTTAAAATCTCAATTTAGATATTTTCTCAAGGTTAGAAAGTAATAAAATTCCCTGCTTACACAAAAGAAAACCTGGCAATTTGGCTCCTATATTTTGATCTTGTTAATTAATTTTAATTGAAGTGTGATAGATGCACATTAGACAAAAAGTAAAATTTTTTGTTGAGATTGGCCAAGAGGATGTTAAAAGAAGGAGAATGAGTTTTTCCCCTCCCCACCTAGTCTTAACACCACATATTGGCCCACCATATGCTTTCACAGACAGCTTCACTAAGGAAAATGCTGGGGTAAGTGACAATATTTATCATTCCCCAATTCACTGTTTTTTATTCAAATGATGAGCTAAGAATTTATCTCCATAAAAACTGATTGCTATTGACGAAAAGCCAAGTGCAAACAATTCACTGCCAGGCTTGAGTGTGTCTAATTAGAGCCTCTTGTGGAAAGAAAATAAAACATGTGAAAAAAAATGTTGTATTCAGTTCAGCAGAGGGATGGTTAATTGATGTACTACAATGATTTTCTGCTCAGTTACGGTCGTCTTAAGCGAGGGCTTGGATAAATAGTAACCTTAACAGTAATAAATGGATTGCAGAACAACAAAATGCTTCATTCAGCTAAACCTATCAGTGCATTGCAGACTCCATGCATTATATTATCTCTAATATTTCAGCAAAGGTTTAGGCAGAATAAGCAAAATCCTATAATATTGCAAATAGTCAGTCTCTAAATTGGTCATGGAGCCCCACAGACAGATAAGTGGACAGTTGGTGGGTACCTGCTGAATACCACTTTCTATCCTGTCGACAAGGGAGAGCTTCACGATGTGAGCATTAGGACTGTTACCTTCATGACTTTCTGTACTTACACATTGAATGTTCCTGTTTTTACCTGAGATTCCAAAGATATTTTCTCCATGTATATTTTTTCTCTTGTTATTAATGAACATGGCATTAACCACTGAGATTACATTACCATTGTTAAATTTGTCATGGACCGTGGTATAATAACTGTACAATTCTCCACTGGTGCCGAAACTGAAGGGAAAAATCAAGCAGTAAGCCCAAGTCAGAGGAAGTCCATTTCCAGACCAAATGGTATAACTAGAAAAGATCCAAATAAGATAATGCTACAGTAGGATTTGATAATTAAGAATTACCATTCTATAAAGGAAGCTAGCTTTGGATAAGGCAGGAAAGAGCTTGGGCCAATGAATTCTGGATAGCTTGTGAAGGGTGAACGTGTCACAATTAAAAGGGTGACAATTTATTTGAGAAGTTAATATTGAGATAACGCAGAGAAAGATGAAGATTTCAACAGCTGATAAGTGAGCTTTATTGTCTAACATCTTCATTTCCAGGATCCCTATTTTTAAAATTTGTTTCAATAAAATGATTCCTTTACTATCACTAGGTCACAGAGCTGGAGGTCCTTAATTACACCATTAAAGACACACATTAACAACAGGGCAATGAGGAGTGGGTAATAAACTTTACTATATACTTCAGAATGATCGCTAAAAAAGGTACAGTCAAACTGTCAAGATGGAAAAAGCCACCTCAGAAGATTTGGCCAGACGTCAGAAAACACAGTGGCTCAGTGGTTAACACTGCTGCCTCACAGTGCCGGGGCCTGGGTTCAAATCACCCTCAGGCAACTGTCTGTGCAGAGTTTGCAGATTCTCTGCATCTGTTTCCTCCAACAGTCCAATGATGTGCATGCTAAATTGCCCATAGTGTTCAGGGATGTGTAAATTAGGTGGTTTATAGGGGGATGGGTCAGGATGGGATGTTGTGAGGGTCAGTGTGGACTTGATAGGCCTGTTTCCACACTGTAGGGATTCTAAGAACACCAGGTTATTGTTTTCACCTGACAAAGGGGCAACGCTTCGGAATCTTGTGATTTCAAACAAACTTGTTGGACTATAATCTGGTGTTGTCTGATTTCTGGCCTTGTCCAACACTTGTACTTGTGTATGGACTGGGAAAGTAGAATTGCAGCCACCTAAGAGATTGTAGGTTTGACACAGAGAGTTCGTGAGGCTGATACCTGGGATGACAGGATTATCTTTTGTGGAGTGATTGATTTGACAGAACTTGTATTCACTACAGTTTAGAAGGATGAGTGGAGTTTCGATCGAGATGTACAAAATACCAACAGGGTTGGACAGACTAGATGCAGGGAGGATGCTTTCTCTGGTTGGATGTCACAGTGCCAGTACATGGGGTAATCTATTTTAAACTGAGATGAGAGAAAAGTCTCCTCACTCAAACGGTAGAGAACCTATGGAAGTCTGTGGCCTATGGGCGTCACTGAATATATTGAAGAGGTTTTATTTTTAGATTTTAAAGACATTAAGGAGTAATGGGAGAGAACATTCAGATAGAGGATCAGCCATAATCATATTAAATGGCTGAGAAGGTTTGAAGGGCCAAACAGCCTACTCCTGCTTCTAGGTTCTATGCTACATTTTTAAAGTTAACTGCACAAAAAGCTGAACCTTTAGATTGTTTGACAGACCAAATCTCATAGAAAACACAATCCGTCAGTGTGAAATTAACAATAACTTTTCATTCCTAAAAATGCAACAATGCACTGTTTCTGAACTATGGCTGAATGTTCACCAACCTATTGCTTCTATTTTCATGAATAATATTTTCAGAAGGAGCGAAACATCCTGCAGCTACAATGTTCAAAGTGTAATATTTCACAGTTTCTATATTCATAAATAGCGTAATTTTTCTTGACCTATGGTACAATGGCTTATCCCTTTATTAATCCATTTTACCTGTACATACATGCAGAATAATAATCTTCTGATTCTAAATTTATGTACTGTGCTATAATTTGGATAACTTGGCAACCCATTATTCTCTACCTCATATAGTTTATAGCACAGCAGCACACTGCTCTTCTATAATAATGAAAAAGCCAACAGTTTTATCCCTATTTGCAACTGAATAATTATTCTCCCCATCATTTAACACTTCCTAACTGAATAATGGCTGACTCCTGCAGCATGGTATCTCAGTGGTTAGCACTGCAGCCTCACAGTTCTAGGGATAACAAAGTGTGGAGCTGGATGAACACAGCAGGCCAAGCAGCATCTCAGGAGCACAAAAGCTGACATTTCGGGCCTAGACTCTTCATCAGAGAGGGGTATGGGGAGAGGGAACTGGAATAAATAGGGAGAGAGGGGGAGGTGGATCGAAGATGGAGAGAAAACAAGTTAGGTAGAGAGGAGAGTATAGGTGGGGAGGTAGGGAGGGGATAGGTCAGTCCAGGGAAGATGGACAGGTCAATCAGGTGGGATGAGGTGGTAGGTAGGAAATGGAGGTGCGGCTTGAGGTGGGAGGAAGGGATGGGTGAGAGGAAGAACAGGTTAGGGAAGCAGAGACAGGCTGGGCTGGTTTTGGGATGCAGTAGGGGAAGGGGAGATTTTGAAGCTTGTGAAGTCCACATTGATACCATTGGGCTGCAGGGTTCCCAAGCGGAATATGAGTTGCTGTTCCTGCAACCTTCGGGTGGCATCATTGTGGCACTGCAGGAGGCCCATGATGGACATGTCGTCTGAGGAATGGGAGGGGGAGTTGAAATGGTTCGCGACTGGGAGGTGCAGTTGTTTGTTGCAAACCGAGCGGAGGTGTTCTGCAAAGCGGTCCCCAAACCTCTGCTTGGTTTCCCCAATGTAGAGGAAGCCACACCGGGTCCAATGTATACAGTATACCACATTGGCAGATGCGCAGGTGAACATCTGTTTGATATGGAAGGTCATCCTGGGGCCTGGGATGGGGGTGAGGGAGGAGGTGTGGGGGCAAGTGTAGCATTTCCTGCGGTTGCAGGGGAAGGTGCCGGGTGTGGTGGGGTTGGAGGGCAGTGTGGAGTGAACAAGGGAGTCACGGAGAGAGTGGTCTCTCCGGAAGGCAGACAAGGGTGGGGATGGAGAAATGTCTTGGGTGGTGGGGTCGGGTTGTAGATGGCGGAAGTGTCGGAGGATCATACGTTGTATCCGGAGGTTGGTGGGGTGGTATGTGAGGACAAGGGGGATCCTCTGGAGGCGGTTGTGGCGAGGGCGAGGTGTGAGGGATGCGTTGTGGGAAATGCAGGAGACGCGGTCAAGAGTGTTCTCGACCACTGCGGGGGGAAAGTTGCGGTTCTGGAAGAACGTGGACATCTGGGATGTGAGGGAGTGGAATGCCTCATCGTGGGAGCAGATGCGGCAGAGGTGGAGGAATTGGGAACCGGGGATGGAATTTTTGCAGGAGGATGGGTGGGAGGAGATGTATTCTAGGTAGCTCTGGGAGTTAGTGGGCTTGAAATGGACATCAGTTTCTAGCTGGTTGCCTGAGATGGAGACCCTCACACCCCAACCCCGCCACAACCGCCCCCAGAGGATCTCCCTCGTTCTCACACATCACCCCTCCAACCTCCAGATACAACATATCATCCTCCGACACTGCTGCCATCTACAATCTGACCCCACCACCCAAGACATTTTTCCAGCCCCACCCTTGTCTGCCTTCCAGAGAGACCACTCTCTCCGCGGCTCCCTTGTCCGCTCCACGCTCCCCTCCAACCCCACCACACCCGGCACCTTCCCCTGCAACCGCAGGAAGTGCTACACTTGCCCCACACCACCTCCCTCACCTCCATCCCCACACCTCCTCCCTCACCCCTATCCCAGGCCCCAGGATGACCTTCCATATCAAACAGACGTTCACCTGCACATCTGCCAATGTGGTATATTGTATCCATTGCACCCGGTGTGGCTTCCTCTACATTGGGGAAGCCAAGCAGAGGCTTGGGGACCGCTTTGCAGAACACCTCCGCTCGGTTTGCAACAAACAACTGCACCTCCCAGTCGCGAACCATTTCAACTCCCCCTCCCATTCCTCAGACGACATGTCCATCAAGGGCCTCCTGCAGTGCCACAGTGATGCCACCCGAAGGTTGCAGGAACAGCAACTCATATTCCGCTTGGGAACCCTGCAGCCCAATGGTATCAATGTGGACTTCACAAGCTTCAAAATCTCCCCTTCCCCCACTGCATCCCAAAACCAGCCCAGTTCTTCCCCTCCCCCCACTGCATCACAAAACCAGCCCAGCCTGTCTCTGCTTCCCTAACCTGTTCTTCCTCTCACCCATCCCTTCCTCCCACCTCAAGCCACACATCCATTTCCTACCTACCATCTCATCCCACCCCCTTGACCTATCCATCTTCCCTGGACTGATCTATCCCCTCCCTACCTCCCCACCTACACTCTCCTCTCTACCTATCTTGTTTTCTCTCCATCTTCGGTCCACCTCCCCCTCTCTCCCTATTTATTCCACAACCCTCTCCCCATCCCCCTCTCTGAAGAAGGGTCTAGGCCTGAAACGTCAGCTTTTGTGCTCCTGAGATGCTGCTGACCTGCTGTGTTCATCCAGCTCCACATTTTATTATCTTGGATTCTCTAGCATCTGCAGTTCCCATTATCACAGTACTAGGGAAGCAGGTTTAATTCCAACCTCGGGAAACTGTCTATGTTGAGTTTGCACATTCTTTCTGTGTTTGTGTGGGTTTCTGTCAGGTTGTCTAGTTTCCTCCCACAGTCCAAAAGTGTGCAGGTTACGTGGATTGGCCATGCTAACTTGCCTGTGGTGTGCAGGTCAGGTGGATTAGCCGTGGGAAACGCAGGGTGATGGGGCGGGTCTGGATGGGACGCTCCTTGCAACGGTGATGTGGACTCCATGGGCTGCATTGCCTGCTTCCACACTGTAGGAATTCTATGATTCTATTGCTGTATTCATTTTATGGTGTAATAGCTTAATGCATATTATAATAATTATCGATTTCTGTGCTCATGGAAATGAAATTCAGGAGTGATGCATAACTGGCTGCTGATTCACTATCATTTATTTTACACTACTTGCCAAAAATTAACTTCATTGCTTCTAAGCTCACACACTGCAATGGGCTAATTTTACCAGGATAGGTGAGATCAAAACCATTCAGGCCAGTGGCAGGGTCCAGGAAGGCATTTCTCTGGTGGCTTCAGCCTTAAAAGATTCCTGCATAATCAAAGGGACAACAGGTCAGCAATGTCAGCAGCACCAGAGCTAATAGTAGCCTGTGCTGAGGCTCCAGTAATGAGATAAGTGTTTGTTGATAACCATACACCCTTTTTGGAAGCTAAGGCTCTAAAATATTGGATGAAATCTTATAGATCTAATGGGGGTGTTGGATGCTGGTTGGAGAACTGGTGAGAACCCCTTCACCCCACCACATCACTGTACGAAAGGAACACTCACTGCATCATCATGGCACTTGGACATTTTACAGCTCTTTCTCTGGTACAGGACTTTCCCTGGGATCAAGGACTCCAAGGGCAGAGATCCCAACTCTCTAGAGCTTCTGACCAATCAGAGGCAGGGTTCCCACATGACATATTCCCACTCATATAAATGCCCCTCTGCCAGTTGGGACGGCAAAAAAACTTCACAATTAAGGAAGAGCTATAAGTGGTTAAGGTAGGCCAGCTCTCTGAAAAAATAGGAGCTGTGATTATGATAAGAAACTGATGAATTCAATCCTGAGGTTTTCAGGTTGCGGAGTGCCTAGTTGAAAGGTGAGGAGTTGCTCTTTAAGCATTCTTTGAGTAGCATTAGCACAAGGTAGGAGGCCAAGGAAACAGAGATCAGAATGGAAGTGGGATGGAGAATTAAGAAGCTCAGTGTCAAGCTGACAGTGTGAAAGGGGTCAAAGCAATCCATTAATCTGCTTGTGGTGCTTCAGGGGAAGAGAAGTGAAAGGACAGTGGTCGGCACAACATTGTGGGCTGAAGGGCCTGTTCTGTGCTGTACTGTTCTATGTTCTATGTTCTATGACAGTCGTTGCACATTCAGTTCTTGCATGAGGGTGCTCCGAGCTTGCCAGTCCTACTGAGCGTTTCTCCATGCTCTGTTTTCTCCATGCTCATTTTTAAAGGTTTAAGGCAGAGTGAAGCTTCAGCAGAATGCGAGAGACTTTAGACAGAATTATGAAGAAGGGAGATAGACCCAAGCATTAACCGCGTGGAATTGATTTTGGCTTTATTTCTGGTTTTGTTTTTCTCTTGCTTTATTATTTAAGACACCATAGTTGACAATGCAAGGGTTGAGTGAAGGAAATTCTTCGTTTGCTTTTTTAGAGTCGTAGAGGTATACAGCATGGAAACAGGTCCTTCTGCCCAACTCCTCTGTGCTAATCAGGTTTCCTAAACTGAACTAGTCCCATTTGTGTCCATTTAGTCTGTATCCCTCTAAACCAATCCTATCTATTTACCTATCCAAATATCTTTGAAATGTTGTAATTGTACCCAATTCTACCACTTTCCCTTGTAGCTCATTCCATATAGGCACCACCCTCTATGTGAAAATGTTGTCCCTCAGGTCCCTTTTAAACCTCTCACCTGTCACTTTAAACTTATGCCCTCTAGTTTTGGACTCTCTAACCCTGGGGAAAGGACCTGGGCTTTTCAGCCTGTCCATGCCTGTCATGTTTTATAAACCTCTCTCAGGTCACCCCTCAGCCTCCAATGCTCTGTGGGCTTGTAAACATTTCAGGGGCCTCTGAATGGCCATTATTCATTCTGAATGTATCATCTAAAATAAAACAGCATACCAACACGCCATAAACTGTATCTAATTCACAAAGTTATAAGTATAGAAGTTATCCAAATGAAAGAAGCACTGAAGTTGGTAAGAAGATTTGTGGGTGCAGTTGTCAATGTACATCATTAATATTTTATGTTTCACAGCAGATGTTCAACACTTTTACACATACTCATAATATCATCACCATATCACAGTATATGTCCTGATATAAAGCTTGCAGTCTCCATCTTCCTGTGCTCTGTTCTCTTGCAGCGTGATATGCAGAGGGACGCATGTGTCAGCATATATGAATTTCTTAGCTTGAACCCAGTCATACAAGTGCTTGTGATCAGTGTTCCCTCTAATTCCTTTCTGGCTGCACGGGTATCTGAGTTCTGTGCTTCATATTGACTTCTGGAATCGAAAGTTCCAGAAGTTCACTGACATCGACTGCTATTCGTGAGTCCTTGGCATGACCGCAATTGCATGCAGTCACGCACTTTAGAGTGAATATTGCTTGTGATTGCAATATATGCATGCAGTACCAAGTGCTTTAATAAAGGTTCATTGCACTCTTTGCTAATGTGTGATAATGACAGATCAGGTCAAGTTATATCAAATCATGATGAGATATCAGCTCAACCAAAACTGACTCGGCTGTGCCACAAATAACTGAGCTTCCCAAATCTAAAAGATGTAGCTGCTGGACTAGATCTCCAGCACGTGGTGAAGGAGAAAAAAGTTAATTGGCTTCATCATCAACAATCTACCTGTTGTATATAAATCTGTCCATGTCAATATTGGAAGGAGTGACTATCTCACATCCTTGTGGGACAAAGGCCTTTCCTCACATCCTTCCATTACGTTGTGTGACATTACCGCTGTCTGAAATGGTATAGAATGCAAGCAGAACTACCAACTCAAAACTGGGCATCATGATGCAATGTGGGTCATCAGCTACAGTGGCAACACTACAGAAGAACTTCATTGGCTGTAAAACAGATTGAGGGCATCCAGAAATCATGAGAGATGCTATATAAATGCAGGGATAGTAAGAACTGCCAATGCAGGAGTCAGAGATAACACAGTGCAGAGCTGGAGAGATACAGCAAGCCAGACAGCAATAGAGGAGCAGGAAAGCTGACGTTTCAGACCCGAAACGTCAGCTTTCCTGCTGCTCTGATGTTGCCTGGCCACTGTGTTCTTCCAGCTCCACATTTTGTTAGCTGTATAAATTCAAGTTTTTTTTATGCGGAGCACACTTTCTTGGCAGACTGTAGTAATAGAAGTGCATTGCTTTTTGAGCAAATTGCAAAATTGAGTTATAGAAGTCAGAGGGTTTCAGTGGGTGAGTGTTGGTTACAGAGAGTTTCCTGTCCTGCTTCAGCAGTGTGAGACCACGACTATTATAATTGCTGGCTCTCATTAACATCTTTTGGTAGATCTCCTACCCAGAGTAGACAATGCATTGCTGGTGGGGTCTAGGAGTCCTGTGGTAGGAAAAGAGAGATTTCTAACAGAGGAAAGGCTGAGGTATTTCCTCTTGGGCCTAGACGCAGCACAAATGCTCCTTAGGCCTCTTTGACTTCCAATCCTCTTCATGTAACCCATTATTCAGAAAGTTCTGGCAGATTTCCTGCTCGCTTTGGGCCTTTATGATGAATTAAGACACAGTCACCTTTCAGTAGTGACCTAGCTGTCTGTCCAAAAGCACTTGGCAAAACTAAAGGGTGGAATCTGGGCAGTAATTAACCAGACATATTCCAGTTACTTACCTCCAAGGTCCCACTGTGTTACGAGGGTAAACATGTTATTTTAAAATGATTTTTTTTTAAAAATCGCAAACAAAATCATCATATCACCTTTGGATTTGGAGAGGCAGTGCAGCTCTGGCCTTTGGCAACTGTTGTGATCATTTACATTTCACCTGCAACCATTGTTTGATGATTCCCTGAACTGGTTGGTACAATTGTTAACTTATAATTTTTGCTTTCAATCAAACACCCAATTCTAAAATCTTCTGTAAGTTTAGTTTTTGTTTAAAAGAATGGGTTTCCATTATAATTTAGAACAACTTTATAATGCAATTTACTACAGTTATAAAGAGCTTTCATAGTTTATTACTCTTATTCTTCCATAGTTTATGTCTCAGAGTTCAAATGGTGCAGATAGAATCATAGAATCCCCAAAAGTGCAGATAGAGCCTATTTGGCCCATTGAGTCTGCCCTGTCCCTCTGAAGGGCATCCCACCCATACCCAACCCTATAAGCCTGGGTTTATCTTTGTCAATCTGCCTAACCTGCACACCGTTGGACTGGAAGAAATCAGAGCACCCAGAGGAAACCCAGACAGACATGGGGAGAATGTACAAATTCCGTATGGACAGCCACCCCAGGCTGGGATGGAACCTGGGTCTTTTGTGCTGTGAGGCAGCTGTGCAGCCCACAGAGAAGTGTAAATTCCATTTATACACGCGACACTATGATAGTAGAGTAAAAATTCTGAGAGTGCTTTGAGGGTTAATTCTGTATAAACCTCAATTTATTCAGGCATTCTGGCCATCATTATTGGCCCTGAAGTGCTCACTGAGATGTAGAAAACACCTTGGGGCTGGTAATGACCATAATGATTGAACAGAATAATGTTATCACTATTAGGATATGTGTACTATATTCAGCATTTTATAAATAGGAAAAGAATGTTGCAAAAAGAGGTGCAGACCCATGAGTTACATTAAATGTTATATGATGCTGCATTTGTCGAGATCAGACATGCTTTTTCTGCTGTGTTGTCCAATACAATAAGCATTATAATGAACAACAAGACCTGTAAGTTTATACACTTCCAATTTTTGAAATATATATTTGATAAAGTATTTAATAATGGAGCCAAGGTGATACAAAATATTGATGTAGTGCTCCAGATAGCAGTGGGACAACTGTAACATGTATTTCACTCATGGATTAAACATGCTGAAAGGCCAGTGTGGGTTATATGTCCAAATGAAAGTCTCTGCGAAAGGGATGAATAGTTTTCTCGATTGCATAATTGTGTCAAAAGGACCAATTAATTCAAAATGACATTAGTTAATATGCTAGTGGAATATGTTGTATGGGCTGTAGCAGCAAGAACTCCCAGTTAGTGGTTGAGGTGAATGTGCCAGCCATCAATTTTCTATACTGGATCCAAGGGCCTATTTGGTAACATGGATGAAGGATAAACTACTAATAGGTCTGAACAAGAAAAGGATCTTGCTTTAACAAAGTAAAGTTTATTGCATGGTAGTGATAGGTACAAACTGCACAGGCTATCTAGTCAATCTGGGACCATCTGATTCCATCAGGGTCTTGAGATTGGTCCCAGATTCTTCACCTAATATCTCATCAGATCTGTTGGAGCTCAATGCAGTCTTAAACATTAACCTTTTCACAACTTTTAACTTACAAAACGGAATTAAACATCTGTATGCCCTGTTTGTTGAGCCAACTTCAGGGCCCAATGGCATCATTAATCTGTAGTTATCTGTAATTTGTGCCTTTTGCTGAATTTTTCGCTTATATTAATTGTTCAGTGCTAAAAGGCCAATGGTAATGAAGGAAAAATCAAAGATCAGAATTGAGTAATGGTTACAGAGGTGAAAATGACAGAATCCTGCTCAGTTGTCAAACTACGGAAGGGGTAGAATAATGTGAATAATATTTCTAAGGCAAAATCCCAATTGTTTAATCCATATACAGATCACAGCTAGTGAGTGAAGCAGTACAAGACCACAGAGCAGTAGACATCTGCTAACAACATCAATAGTGAGTTACTGGGGTTCACAAACAGCTGCATTGCAAGTTTTAACTCAATTCCAAATATTTAAAATTTACAATGAATAGTTTATTTATTGTTAAGCTTTTATTTTTAGATGAAGGTGCCATTAACAATGATGCACTGGCATTTTGTGATGCAGGTCCAGATGGATGCTTTCAAAAGAATAAAGCAAATGTCAGTACCGTAAGGTTATCCTTATGTTTTAATTCATTCACGGGATGAGGGTGTCACTGGCTAGGTCAGCATTTGTTGCCCATCCCTTACTGCCCAGCGGTCTGTTAAGAGTCAACCACGTTGCTGTGTGTCTGAAGTCACGCGTAGGCCCGACCAGGTAAGAATGGCAGCTTCCTTCCCTAAAGGACATTAGTGAACCAGATGGGTGTTTTTCCTGGCAATCAGCAATGATTCAGTCATCACTAGGTTCTTAACTCCAGATATTTGTTGAATTCAAATTCCACCATCTGCCATGGTGGGATTTGAACCTGGGTTCTCAGAACTTTATCTGGGTCTCTGGATTAACAGTCCAGTGATAATGCCACTAGGCCATGCCTCCCTGATGACCTTGAATCTACTGTCAATTTTCGGAAAAACCCACCATATTCACTAGTGTCCTTTAGTGAAGGAAACTGCCATCCTTACCCAATCTGGCCTACATGTGACTCCAGACCTACAGCAATGTGGTTGACTCTGAACTGCCTGCTGGGATTAGGGATAGGCAATAAATGCTGCCTAGCCAGCGACACCTTCATCCCATTAATGAATAAAGAAAACAAAAATATCCTTTCTTGCTGATTGTTTTGTTAGAAAATTGTCCCAAAGAAGATGGCAATCAATACCTGTAAAACAGTGAATCAAGGCGAAACAGCAAATTCCTGGCAAGTATTATGTGAGAACATAAAGGGGGTGGTTACTGTGCAATGCTCATGTAAACTGGCTGGAACGAGATGGTATTCAACAGAATAAGCCAGCTCTCAATATTGAGCTCTGTCTACCACCTCATTTCATCCATTCGCGCCTTATTAAATCCTCATAAACTTGTCAGAGAGGACAGTTAGCATTTGTGCGTAGTCCATTAGCTTAGTAAAATAACGAGACACAAAACATATGCTCTGGTGTTAGGCACTTGTGTGACTGGTACATGCTCATGAAATAAATACCAAACCGAATTGGGATAATTGTTTGCAAATGGAAAATTTTCATTTAAAAAAAATACAAAAGCCAACAACGATTCATATCATCGCAATTCCACAACACATATATCACACTTGAATACAGAGGTATCAGACTGCGTGTGACACAGGATCAGCAACTTGTTACAACGCATTGTGGTAGCAGGATGAAGGAGTTAACAAACCATGTGTGATACAGAGAATTATTTACATGTTGGAGTGGAAAGACAGAACATGGAACAGAGTGGCAGAAACAGTGAGGGCACCTGGACAGAGAAAGAAGGAGAAGCCTCGAGGACCCCAGGGAACAAGGAAGGGGGAGAAACAGTGACAACTCCAAGGATACAAAGACAGATGGAGAAACTTGAGGAGCACAGGGAAAGAGAAATGGGGAGAAACAGTGAGGACCACAGGGAGTGGGAAAGGGGGAAGAGAACAGGAGTAACAGAGGCCATCCAAATGGTAAATTTTAGATGAAAATATCCATGGATAAGAGGTGTTTGTGACTGGTGGCCATGGATAGTTCACTGTGATGCGATTGTGGTACTAAGTAACATGGAGCCTGGTTGCAAGTGGCAAGCTGAAGTCACCAGGTACGCACTCTATTTCAAAACTTCTTAATGTGTAGCTTGTTTCTGTGTTCCATTAGAGAGGACACAGAATATTAATGAGGCATTACTAAGGCATTTGAAAAACTATTTTCCCCATTGGTTGGCAAATCAGCACTCAGCTGTTGAATAAAAGACACAGCAAGATGCTTCCAACATTGAGATATTCCTCATTGGGCTTCTCAAATGATCCTGCCACGAATTTTGCATCACTCAGACCCCAATAAGATCTCACCCTAGTCCCTTCACTTGAAATTTTGTGGGAATTTAAATCTATTGTTGACAGAAATAATCACTATTCTGTTCTCCTTAAATTTAAATCGAATAAAGTAGCCATATGGAAATCATTTGGCAGACAGCATTTGGAATACTCTGTGCCATTCTGGATACCCTGTCCTTTAAACAGACAGTGATATTTTGCACATGGCTACAAGAAGAGCAACGGGGTTAATTCCAAGACGTGGGATTAGATCCTGGGAAAAGACGAGTGCTTCACTAAAATATAGTTATGAGGAACGTCATCCAGCCCTGTTAAAATGATATCAGGCATAGATAATGCAAACTTAAGCAACCAAGATTAGTGAATTCAGTGAGGGAAAAGTAACTTTCTACCAGCCCCATCCCCCATGGATTCTGATACACGGAATGAATGATTAGCAAAAGTATTCGACCTCTGGACCGTGGGTAGATCCATGAAAATTTCAATACTCCTGAGACTGATATTTCATTTTTTTGAGTGAGAGACACACTGCAAGAACACAAACAACACAGTATTTCACAGATTGCTTTATTGTTGGCATGTTAATCCTGTGTTGGAAGAGAACATACACTTAAAAATTAAACTGTAGGTGGGAGTAAGTATTTTCTATGCATATCATGGAAAGTTATTTCAGAGATAGTAGGAACTGCAGATGCTGGAGAATCTGAGATAACAAGATATAGAGCTGGATGAACACAGCAGGCCAAGCAGCATCATAGGAGCAGGAAGGCTGATGTTTCGGGCCGAGATCCTTCTTCACGCTGCTGCTCATTAATTAGGCAACTGGTCCTTCAGCACAGTTTTATGGAATCAAGCAGCTGGAGGATGAGAATGATGGCTTTTGCTAGGATGGTGCACATTTCATGCCAATGGCACCACATTCATATAAAATAAAATCAAGATCCACAGTGTTTCAGATATTGCAGGCTAAGGATGGTCCTGCACGTTCATCCCAATCGAAATGACCCAGGAAGGCAAGTTAGCCCTTTGCTACACACCAAATGACCTGGATGTATCGGAGAATGGGATGTCAAAGAGAATGAGTTCTCAGTGGGGTCAAGCAGTAGATAAGCAGGAACCGTCACCATACTCAGTCAAGGTGTCCCTCCCGTCCCCACCCTGGCCAATGACCCTCATGCAGACATTCCATTGCCCAGCTCTGTGGCTCTCCAGTTAGGATTTCAGGAAAGTCCTTTGCATTAATTATGCCTTCCTGTCTTCATCCAAACCACAAATGAAATAATGTTACATGGTGCCACTTTCACCTATTCAAAGTTGACCCCACGCACCCCCACCCCCCGACACCCCCCCAATCCTGGCTTCTGTTTCTTCACAGTTACATATGATCCCAGGACAGGGACTTCCTCCATCCACTCTCCACCACACACCGCTGCCCCCCCAAACCCCGAAACAAAGTGCAGGGCTCAGAGCTGTGGCCCTGACTTGTTCTACCCTAGAGACTGATGACCAGAAAAGGAGTCCACGCTATCAGACTCAGCCAGCCTGGAGTGAGTGAATGATCTGGGTCAGTGCAGTGTCCTAGCTGAAACTTAATGGCCAGTTGAGCAGGGAGGTTAATAATATTCTGCATTCCACAACGGTAAAATGTCAGTATTTTCTCTCTGCTATCTCACATTCACAGGTCCGCCACTGTCTCTAACTGCAGCATTTCACCATGGGTCATGGACTACAACTTGCAGTATTGCATGCATCATGTCCATGCAATGGCTCTCATTCACCTCATTACTTAACCTTCCTGTCCTCTTCGCTTCTTATCCATTCAATGGGAATAGTTCACCATTTCTCCTGCTCATGCATCACCACTTCCTTCTCTTGTTCCCATTTCTTTTACTCTCAATTTGTCTCTTTGTTTCATAAATAACTGCCCTGCACTTCCTCAGAATGATGCGTTAACAGCACAGCCAACCCCCAAACTGGAATTGAACAAACCCTGTGACTTATCATAGCTTGCATGATTATCTGAGGCTTTCCTTGGTCCCCAGAACTGGTTCTCTTTGACTTTCAGACATAGCCATTTGGTTGAAGCACCTACAGTGTTTGCCTGTAAGTTGCTGGCACAATCTGCAGGTGTGACACTGACACAGCACAATGCTGTACAGTAATATGTCTAACCCCTTGACTATGCAGCATTCTGAACTATGACGAGCTGCCTGCCTTTCCCTCTGTGCTAAAAGGCAATGCAAGTCACAAAGGCTCGCAGCCTCCAAGTAAGTGAAAACTGAGCGAGCACCAAAAAAAGAAAGCTAAGAGCTTTGAGATTCATCCTACATAGATTCATGCTTCCACCAAGTTGGTTTGGGCACTGTGGCAACCAGGCAAGTCATAGGTTTGAGAGATAATGGGAACTGCAGATGCTGGAGAATCCGAGATAACAAAGTGTGGAGCTGGATGAACACAGCAGGTCAAGCAGCATCTTAGGAGCACAAAAGCTGACGTTTCGGGCCTAGACCCTTCCTCAGAAAGCCATAGGTGTACCTGAGATCCAAAGTCCTAAAGATCTGAAGTGAAATGCATTGGTCTAAAACACAGTTGTGATGATATGGAGAGGCTGGTAGTGTGGCGATGCCATCTTGTGTGGATGAAGGAGGTCTGAAGTATGTAGGGAAATGTTGGTGAAGGTGGAGCTGTCTGAAGTCCCAGCAAAGCAAGCAACGAGCATCTGCTGCCAGTTAACAGCTCTGAATGCCATGTCGGGAATTAGCACTAATTTCCCAGGGAAGTCTGGGAGAATTGGGAGTTGCTTAGAAATCAGACACATTTAGCTAATAATGAGATGCAAATACATGGAAATAAGGTAGTCACTACTCATTAGCAAGATTTGCAACTAACTGTTTAAACCCCAAGGGGAAATTGAAATCTATTTTCTCAACATTAAAGAATTGAGTTTTTCATTTTTCCCTTGTTTTTCCAGATTTCTCACTATGACCCATGTCATTCAAGACTATGGAAAGTTCCACCCAGCAACCAAAAATCTATACTAACATAGAGTGGCATATCACATGAGACATTCACAGATTCCCAACATCAGTGTTCTAATCAGTGCCACTTCCCAATCATCCTTCAATCTCTTAATTTAAAGGCTTATTCCAGATTTGAATAAACTTGCACATTTCAGAGAATCCCTACACAGTGTGGAAGCAGGCTATTCAGCCCATTGAATCCACACCACCCCTCCATCCCACCCATACCAAATCCACGTAACCCAGCATTTCCCATAGCTAATCCACCTAAACTGCACATCCCTGGTCACTATGGGGCAATTTAGCATGGCCAATCCATCAAACTGGCATATCTTTGGGCTGTGGGAAGAAACTGGAGTTCCTGAAGGAAACCCACGCAGACAAAAGGAGAATGTGCAAATTCCACACAGACAATTGCCCAAGGGTGGAATCACACCTGGGTCCCTGGAGCTGTGAGCCATTGTGCCACCCCACACACACACACACACACACACACACACACACAATTCATTTAGGTTGAGGAATTTGATCAAGATCCATCTTCCCTATTTAATGTTGGAGTAAATTCATTTAGCAATTTATTCATGTTGTCCTGACCATGATCGTCAAGCGCCTCTACACTATATTTACACCCGGTAATATTCACATTTGAGATAAATAGCTAAGATGTCATTACAAATGTCAACAATTGATTTGTAGCGAATTACTAGGCATAACCTGACAAATGTAGAATTATAATTCCACTTTGGGACGGCACGGTGGCTCAGTGGTTAACACTGCAGACTCACATGACCAGGGACCCAGGTTCAATCCCAACCTCAGGTAACTGTCTGTGTAGAGTTTGCACATTCTCCCCGTGTCTGTGTGGGTTTCCTCCGGATGCTCCGGTTTCCTCCCACAGTCCAAAGATGTGCAGGCTAGGTGGATTGGCTATGCTAAATTGCCTGTAGTGTTTAGGGGTGTGTGGGTTATAGGGAGATGGGTCTGGGTGGGATGCTCCAAGCGGCGGTGTGGACTTGTATCAGTGATAATGGGAACTGCAGACGCTGGAAAATCCAAGATAATAAAATGTGAGGCTGGATGAACACAGCAGGCCAAGCAGCATCTCAGGAGCACAAAAGCTGACATTTTGGGCCTAGACCCTTCATCAGAGAGGGGGATGGGGTGAGGGTTCTGGAATAAATAGGGAGAGAGGGGGAAGCGGACCGAAGATGGAGAGAAAAGAAGATAGGTGGAGAGGAGAGTATAGGTGGGGAGGTGGGGAGGGGATAGGTCAGTCCAGGGAAGACGGACAGGTCAAGGAGGTGGGATGAGGTTAGTAGGTAGGAGATGGAGGTGCGGCTTGGGCTGGGAGGAAGGGATGGGTGAGAGGAAGAACAGGTTAGGGAGGCAGAGACAGGTTTCTGCAGTTCCCATTATCACTGATACAATTTTAACCTAACTGCGAAGCCTCTTCCAGGGATGCCTAACCTGAAGAAGTTACCCTCCTCCCTCCGGACCAACCTCAGGGAATCTCTCTCCCATTGCAACTCTCTTGTCCTCTCCACCCATCTTCTTTTCTCTCCATCTTCAGTCCGCCTCCCCCTCTCTCCCTATTTATTCCAGAACCCTCACCCCATCCCCCTCTCTGATGAAGGGTCTAGGCCCGAAACGTCAGCTTTTGTGCTCCTGAGATGCTGCTGGGCCTGCTGAGTTCATCCAGCCTCACATTTTAATATCAGAGACAGGTTGGGCTGGTTTTGGGATGCAGTGGGTGGAGGGGAAGAGCTGGGCTGGTTGTGTGGTGCAGTGGGGGGAGGGGACGGACTGGGCTGGTTTTGGGATGCAGTGGGGGGAGATTTTGAAGCTGGTGAAGTCCACATTGATACCATTGGGCTGCAGGGTTCCCAAGCGGAATATGAGTTGCTGTTCCTGCAACCTTCGGGTGGCATCATTGTGGCACTGCAGGAGGCCCATGATGGACATATCATCTAAAGAATGGGAGGGGGAGTGGAAATGGTTTACGACTGGGAGGTGCAGTTGTTTATTACGAACCGAGCGGAGGTGTTCTGCAAAGCAGTCCCCAAGCCTCCGCTTGGTTTCCCCAATGTAGAGGAAGCCACACCGGGTACAATGGATACAATATACCACATTGGCAGATGTGCAGGTGAACCTCTGCTTAATATGGAAAGTCATCTTGGGGCCTGGGATAGGGGTGAGGGAGGAGGTGTGGGGGCAAGTGTAGCATTTCCTGCGGTTGCAGGGGAAGGTGCCGGGTGTGGTGGGGTTGGAGGGCAGTGTGGAGCGAACAAGGGAGTCACGGAGAGAGTGGTCTCTCCGGAAAGCAGACAAGGATGGGGATGGAAAAATGTCTTGGGTGGTGGGGTCGGATTGTAGATGGCGGAAGTGTCGGAGGATGATGCATTGTGTCCAGAGGTTGGTGGGGTGGTGTGTGAGAACGAGGGGGATCCTCTTTGGGCGGTTGTGGCGGGGGTGGGGTGTGAGGGATGTGTCGCGGGAAATGCGGGAGACGCGGTCAAGGGCGTTCTCGACCACTGTGGGGGAATGTTGCATTCCTTGAAGAACTTGGACATCTGGGATGTGCGGGAGTGGAATGCCTCATCGTGGGAGCAGATGCGGCAGAGACAGAGGAATTGGGAATAGGGGATGGAATTTTTGCAGGAGGAGGTGTATTCTAGGTAGCTGTGGGAGTCGGTGGGCTTGAAATGGACATCAGTTACAAGCTGGTTGCCTGAGATGGAGACTGAGAGGTCCAGGAAGGTGAGGGATGTGCTGGGGTTGGGCCAAAGGGCCTGTTTCCACACTGTAGGGAATCTAATCTAACTAAATTATACAGACATTGTTCTGATATCAGACATTTTCAGAAGACTAGTTGATTTCTGATTTATTTAGATCACAAATATTAAACATTACAGTTTGGAACTGTATATGTTCATTGCCATTAAAGCATTCCAATCAAGTGAATTGGACTAAATTGAAATCATCACAATATATTTAAACACAGGCTGAATAATTAAGCAGACCTAAGTGTATTGTATGTGAGGCTTGTATCATTGCTGTTCTCTTGGAAGTAAATCCAGTCCCTGGGCATTCACCAGTATTTAAACATGTACAAACGCCAAACTATATAATTGTTTATGCCCAAAACCATCTCACTAATCACTATAACAAATGATAGTTGACTACTGAGACTGAGGAAGATGACCAGCGTCCTCTGGTGGCTATTGCCTACCAGTATTTCAGTTTACTTAATGGCAAGAGACGGAGCCAAATCTTGATGGAGCATTTGCCATCAGATGTATATTTTCCTTCACTTACTCAGTTCAAACATCTGAAAGTAGAAGTCAATAACTGAGCAGTTAGATATCTCAGTGGAACTCTGAATGATGGAACCAACACTAAGGATCAAGAAAGGAACAGAGGAACAACACAAAAAAAAATCAGAATTTAATCTGGTACTTGGAAAAAGGTAAAAGGACTAACAGCTAGGTTCACAGAGAAGCAAAAGGAAAAGCAAGAAACAACTTCAAATTCATAAATTCTTTAAAAGCAATCTACTGCTTGTGGGAATGTAACTCGCCCATTTCAATCGTTCCTCTGGTATTATTCTGTATACAAGCTTCTAATTCTTGACCTTAAGCTGAATTCTGTCCCTTTAAGAGAATGCTGACTTTGCATTCCCTCATCCTCCAGAACCACAAACCTCACAGTAGTGTCCCCAGCTGCATTTTGCAAAAAAACTAGATGTAACATTTGACCAACCATACACCTCAACACAGAATCTTCATTTACTGCATATGCCTTGGTGAAACAACTTCAGATATAGGTGTGATTGCATGTCATTCTTTCAATTCCTTTCATACTTCATAATATTATTTTTCAATGTCTTACATTAATATAATGCCCTCATGCAATATGCTCCAAAAAAGGTGTTGCATTGTGTTAGGAGGAAGTCTGTTGGTCCTGTAAATGGCAGACTCTTAAAGTGAATACAGAACAATCTGCATTTTCATCCATATAAATTGACGGACAGAAACCTGCAATCCTCTCCATTGGGTTGCTTAAATGGTGATAAGGCAATTTAGTAACAAATGATTCAGAATAGGAAAAAATCTGACCCATCAACATAGCTGTCAGTGAAATTCTGTCATATTTCTCATGCTACTCAATAAACTGCATCATACCCCAAAATACAATGCACTAGTGTAGTTTCCCATACATCACTCTTTTGCCTTTCGATCAGAAGGTAATGAGTTAAAGTCAGGAATCTTGAGCACATAATTTCGGCTGATATTTCCATGCAAAACTGAGGTAGTGTTACCATGTCAAAGTAGCTTCAATCAGAACAAGGCATTACATGCCTTCTCAGATCTACAAGATTGCATGGAACTACTGAAAGAAGGACCACTATTCATGTCACACAGGGATAAAACTTGGCCTCCTTGTAGCTCTCAGCACAAGAATTCCGGCAGTTCTGAGAAACAGCTCATGTTATCTTCTCGGTATAACTTAAAAAATAGCCAATACATTTTAACAATTAATAACTTCATCTTATTCCATTGATGAAATTTCCTCTGTTTTAATAAACTGGAACCATTGAGCTCTCTAGTGCACTTGATCAGCTAGAAAGAACAAACTGATTCCATTTTGTCAACCACATTTGGACATCTTTAGTATTATACCCCCAAGATCATTTGAATGTATTTCTAAAAAAGTCAATCCTAAAGCCAACTCACTAGAATGTGCTTTTCTGTTTGAAAATTGAAAGTTAATACTACAAATAACCTCTCAAGATTGTTGGAGATGTGATGATGGAAACACAGGCATAAAAATGACATTTATACCAGGAATACTCAAGGTCATTTCTTTTAGTTTGCTGCACCAGCCGCATCAGCAAAGATGTGATATGTTTGTCACCTTTCACCTCATGATTTGGTTTGTAACTGCTAGGAGAAAATTCTTACTGTCTGTCTATTGCAGAACCAGCTAACAGAACAGTAATACAAAAAGGGCAAACATCAGTAATAATTGGGTGCACGCACATGTTGAACCAAACATCACTAGAAAATAAATTACATTCAAATTAGAAAAGTCACATTTTACTAAAACCTAAGCACCTTGTAGAGAACAATATAATAACCCAAGGACACTTCTGATTTGAATTGAATGCTCCTTAAAGGAACACAGACTGAAACATATGAACCTTTCTCCAACAAAGTCTGACCGTGCATCTTATTGCTATAGCTACACTAATGCATTTTGAATGTGCTAACGCTCCATTTTCTTCTGCCATTTAGGGGTGAATGCTTATTATATATCAATAGAAAACTAGAAATGTTATAGCGATATCCTTCATGGTTATAACATAAGAAAGAAATCAACGAGAAAAGGTATCGAGCATGTCAAACTCATTCCTTCCTTACAGCTTGTACAGCCAACTTCGCCATGAAGCATATCCCCTCAATTTAGCATTCTGAGATAAAGCCCTGTATAAATATTCCCTGATCCTCAGTTGTAAATCTGCAACATTGACAATTTTATTAACTCCCTGTTTTACCCTCTGTTCAAACTTTGAAATTTTCACAATGCATTACCACTGTCTAATACATAAAGCTCCTACTTCTTCCACACTGGGGTTTGGGAAAGGGCACGAAAATTTTATTTCTTATATTACCATACGTTATCTTTTCCCCCTAAAGTGCAGGTTAAAGTGATAAGAAGAACACTGTTAAATGCATATAATGGGAAAAAAATTCAAAGAATATTTACACATTTCAATCCAGCCAGCTCAGCGTAGTAAAAACCCAAATAGTTTCATGTGTCATTAATTCTTCAGGAGGTCCAAGCTGCATTCTATTACTATAATAAGTACAGTAATCATTCACAGACATTAATATAATTATATTCACTGAGCCACAGCAGACCATACCAAGGCTAGGTTACACATTTTATATTGTATGTTTTATCAAGTGCTGACAAAGTGAGAAACAACAAATAAGGAATGAATACTGTCATTAGATTAGACATGATCCTTAATTCTCCGAGTGACTAAAACAAAAATCAAATACAATGAACATCAGAAAGTTACACAAGTTGTTTTATTAAAATCAGTGGTCAGGTGTACAACCTATCTTAATCCAAGATGTGTTGCAAATTTATTGTGGTTAATCTTATGTCTGAGTTCACAATTACCTTATGAGTGAAAGAGACAGGTTCTGGCAATTAATTCCATGTATGCTCTAAGAAAATGATAAACATGCTAGATACAATTAGAGGGTGGACCTGAGGCCATTATATATTTAGGAAAGGTACATTTTCCATATCTGTAGATTACAACACATTTTGTATCAATTTATCTGCTTAAAGGGATACAAGAGGTTCTGCTGATTTCAAAATATGCATACAGTTCAAAAACTTCTTAACTCAGAACCCAGGGCAAAATGGGATTTAATATCAAAGGGAAAGTCTGGACTTTGACGTCACCAATGGAGAACTGGCAGTCAACCTTGGTCACTTATCCAATCTTCATAGGTTCTGACGAGCACAGTATGGTATTTAGAGATTCTGTTGGACAGAGGGCCCTCTGCAGGGGACATATGGCATGGGCAAGCAACAGCACAACTCATCAACCAATCAGATTGAAGAATCCTTTCCATGACATGTTTAAACCAAAAGTATAAATTAAAATATAGAAATTCATTGTAAAATCATGTGCAGAAAACTAAGATGATAAAGATGGGATTAAGACAGAAAGATAAAAGACAGCATTTTTACTGAGATGGAAGACATGTATTGACTTTGTACTTCCATTACTTCACAGGTCAGAACATTAATTTGATTGTTTTAACCTGTTCAACATGGTCATGTACTTTTTCTAAATTAGATTTAAAATGAAAGATCATTCAACCAGTTTCTTCAATAAACACACATTTCTTGATTTATTATAAACAAAAGCTATTCAACGATGATGCAAAACTGGCTACCCATTTGTAGTAAGACAGCACATCTATAAAACCCAAAATATGTACAAATACAACAGGTAAAGTTGAAGAAAATGGATTTCTCTCTGTAGACATTTATTTTAGGATAACAAACATGTTTGACTAATTAGTGTTAGTTCTGGAAAGCAAAAGTGATAATGTGGGATGGAGGAGGTTGTTGCCAGTGTGTCATTATGGCACGCATGCAGGTATCTCAAAAGCCTTTCTCAATGAAGGGTATTTGTTCTTGAAATATGGTGTCAAGGATTCTCCTCGGTGCTTTTGATGAGAGGGATAATCAGAGTTTAAACACACCCAGGGAGCTTTGGCTACCTGTTCCTAAGAAGAGTATCTGCCAAAATGAAGATAGGCTGTTCAATTTTATAAAGTATGATATTAGACCAATGACACAGTGACAATCAGCAGATGGTAAGGAAGGCAAATTGTATATCAGCTTTCATAGCGAAAGGATTAGAGTGTAGGAGCCTTCATGTCTTGCTACAATTATAAAGGGCCTCAGTGACACTACACCTGGGATTGTGGGGGCAGTTTTGGTCTCATTATCAATGGAACGATGTTCTTGCTATAGTGGGAGTGCAGCAAAATTTTACCAGATTGATTTCTGACATATAAAGAGATATTGAATTGGTTGGGACTATATTTGCTAGGGTTCAGAAGAATGGATGTGGGGAATCTCACAGAAACATATAAAATTCTAACAAGACTAAACAGCGTCAATGCAACAGCATGTTCCTGATGGCAAGGCAGTCAAGGACCAGGGGATGTAAAGCATCCTCACTAGATGAGGAGAAATTTCTTCACCCAAATAGTAGTTTGCCTGCAGAGTTTCCTACCACAGAAAGCAATCAAGGCCAAAACATTATATGAATTCTAGATGGAGTTGGATGGAGCACATGGGGCTAACGTGATCAAAGGTTATATGAGAAGGTTGAATGCGCTACTGAGTTGGATGATCGGCCATAATCATATTGGATCGGACAGCAGGCTCGAAGGGCCAAATGGCCTACTTTTGCTCCTATTTTCTATGTCTCTATGTAGCCCAACCCACGCATTCTCCCATCATTCCTCTCACCAACTTCTCTACAGACACACCATTGAAAGAATAGTGTCCAAGTGCATAACAGTCTGGTCGGCAACTGCTCTGCCCAGGACTGTAAAAAACTACAGAAGGTGGTGTGCACAGCCCAGACCATTACAGAAGTCAACCTTCCATCTACGGACTCCATTTACACTGCTCGCTGCCGCAGAAAGGCTGCCAACATCAAACACCCATCCCACCTCGGTAATGATTTCCTACAACCTCTTCATTTCGGCAGAAACTTAAAACATACGCACCAGCAGGTTCAGGAACAGCTTCTTTCTGGCCGTTATCAGACAGATGAATAGATTCTCCAGCCTCAAATAATTCTGATCCTGCTGACGTTGATCTCACCTCGGCACATCCTGTGCAATACAGTCTGTATACCTCTGTTATAAATCTTTTTACAACCTCTGATCTGTATATCTTTGCTTACCTTGATCAGCCTGTATTGCTCGTAAACAAAGCTTTTCACTAAAATTCGGTACACATGACAATAGATCAATCACTGACGGCTAAACCAGACTTCCCACGAGCAGGCCGATTATCTGCCCTTACCCTATTTCAGCTAATTCCAGAATTCTGCTAATTCAGTTCATGTTTAAGTTTTCCTTTAACCTGTGACATAACTCCATCCATCTACATTTGGGAATTCAGGTTTAAATGTCAATGTTTTCACAGGTTTATAACTATTTGACTAATTTCTATAGATTCAAGGAACAAGCAATCCATGTGTCCAAAAGGTCAGTGAAAAATTCCTAAATCACATCATTAATTCAGTATTGTAATTTACATTAGTCAACCAAACAAAACACCAAAAAATGGAAACTGAAGCCTAATTTTAATGCTATGGAACCAAGTATCAATTCAGTTTGTGATATTCCTGACTACAATATTTTGAGAGATCTTTTACTTAACACGTGTCTTATTGCATCAAAAACTTGAGATACCAAAATACAATAAATTTCTGATCATTTCAACATACTGATGTGTTTCAAGGATCAGTGAAAGGTATCCAGCTTAGCTTACATCTTTCAAATATATCAAATACATCACCATTTGATCTACAGTATTTAAATCCTTAAATTATACTAATTACTCCAAAATAGATAATGCGCCAAACTATGCATCCTCCCCCACAAGTTGAGCAGCATCTGCATGATGGTTCAGTTGGAAGCAGCTTTTTTGAAAGCTTGCTTCAACAGCTGAGCTCTTTACACCATCTTCTTCTTTTGAGTAACTCTTTCCACTTCTTTCATCAAACGCAGGCAGAGTTCATCCTGCCAAGGCAAGGCTACACATTGCACAGCTAACGGAAGACCAACAGCTCCTGATACACCCTGAAACACAGGAAAGGAAACTGATCATGTGCACATAAACAATAAATCTCTTTGCAAACTGCTATCATCTTAAATTGATTGCATTGCTAATGCATTAGTTAGGATGGAAGGGCATTTAATTCTCAGAGAACTGTGCTAGTTTATAAAGGCAAAAAGAAAATGTGAACATCGTTTGCTATCCCCATCATTCTCAAATCTGTTTAGGACAACTCACTTTTTAAGTGTGGTTAAATACAAGATAATCTTCCTCCAGACTTGTTGCCCTTTATTCACGCTGATTCAGACACAGTATAATTTAAGCACAAGGTTCATGTATAATTTTTCATTAAGCAATCCAAAGTCCAGTATGCAATTTTCACCCTAACTCAATTCAGATGAGAACTGTTAAACAACATGCTGGTTCCATTCTTGTTAGAAGGGATCTGCCCCACATCCCTGAAGAGAAAATTATCACCTCCCAACCCTACTTCTCCCAGACAATCACTCAAATTTCCCAAACAGCCAGTATTAAATCTTGCATTCAAGACTAGAGTTAACACAGTGTGGAACTGGAGGAACACAGCAGGCCAGGCAGCGTCAGAGAAGCAGGAAAGTTGACATTTTGGGTTGGGACCCTTCAGAAAAAATTCAACACTGCTGATTTAATACAAGTCATTCTCACTGGGGACCTCCAGGCCAAAGCTGTAACAAAGGCACCTTACCAAAGAGGAACTCTGGTCAGGGGTAAAATGGTATTCCTGTCAAGGGACCAATTCATCTTACGTGTGTAGAGAATTTCAGGACATTTCAGATTGTGTACCAAATGATGTCACTGTCAAGGAACTAGGGATACACAAGGCACACCAGCGCAGGAGAGTACTTTGGTCATGGCGAGTTATCCTGGCAATGCACAGAGTAAGCTCCTCTGTTTTCTATAATCCCTTCATTTGAAGTAACACCAGGGATAACAGAATCCCTGAACTGCTACAGTACAGAAGGCCTGATATGCCTGTGTCGGCCCTTCAAATAAGTAACAAATAAGTCATAAGCGAATACATATTTAGCCCAAAATACACACACAACAGGTAAAGCCTTCTCCATCATAATCCTGCACATTCTTTTCTTATCAAATAATTTAATTCTCTCATGAATGGTTCATCTGAAGATAACTCCACTGTATCCTCAAGCAGCACATTTCAGAGCTTAACCAAACACTATGTGAAAGTGTTTCTCCTCATTGTTTCTTTTGCCATTACTTTACATCCACTCATTCTCAATCTTTCTATCAATGGGGACATTTCTTCCCTATCGACACTATCCAAACTACTTCATCTTTTGAACACCTCTATCTCCTCCCAATGTTCTCTTCTCCAAGGAAAATAGATCCAACTTCAACAATCCATTTAACTCCCCTGTTCTTCATTGAATTAGAGCCTGAAGTGTCCACTTGAGAAAATACGTAGGACCTCAATTTAAGAACTTACCTAAAAAAAAGTGATGCCTCAGCATTGTACTGAGGATCTGGCTAAACTTCTGTGCTCAAGTCTCTAGCATGGGACCCTCTGACACAGAACTACGTGTATTACTACCAAGTTAGCAACTGCTTATGTTCAAGCATAAGAGAGAGCAGCTCATGTCAGGCAAAGAACTTTTAATGCGGTTGATATGTTAACCTTAAGTTTATTTAAATTTTGAGTTAAGGAGGGACGGACATGGTTTTAGTTTTATTTTTGAGCTGTTCATGTTGACTTGGTACATAAACTCTGGATGCCTGTTTGCTTACATGCCTCTTGAGGTTTATACACCAGGGACAAATCAGGTGAGCTTCCCTTTTCTTTACTTTCTGATAAGGGGACTAGCAGGGATGGCAGTGCAGGTAGAGGAATGTTCCTCCTGCATGATGTATGAGGTGAGGGACACCATTAGTATCCCATCCAAACACATCTGCAGGAAGTGCACCCAACTCTTGCTCCTCCAAGACTGCATTAGGGAACTGGAGCGGGAGCTGGATGAACTTCAGATCATTCGGGAGGCAGTCAGTGATAGACAAGAGTTACAGGGAAGTAGTTACTCCTAAGCATGAAGAAAGCGGGTAACTGTTAGAAGTGAGGGGAAAGCAGTCAGTGCAGGGATCCCCTGTGGTCGTTCCCCTGAAAAACAAGTATACCATTCTGGATACTGTTGGGGGGGGATGACTTACCAGGGGCATGCACTGGGGTGCAGGTCTCTGGCACAGAGTCTGTCCCCCTTGCACAGAAGGGAAGGGGGGATAGGAAGACAGTGTTAGTCACTGGGGACTCAATAGTTAAAGGGACTAATAGAAGATTTGTTGGGAACAAAAGAGACTCACGGTTGGTGTGTTGCCTCCCAGGTGCCAGGGTCCATGATGTCTCTGGCAGTGTCTTTTGGGGTCCTGAAGGGAGAGGGTGACCAGCCCCAAGTCGTGGTCCACGTTGGCACCAACAACATAGGTAGACAGAGGGATAGGGATGTCAGGCAGGATTTCAGGGAGCTAGGATGGAAGCTGACAGCTAGAACAAACAGAGTGGTTATCTCGGGTTTGTTACCCATGCCACGTGGCAGCGAGGCAAACAAAAGGGAGAGATTTCAGCTGAATATGTGGCTGCAGGGATGGTGCAGAAGGGAGGGCTTCAGGTACATGGACAATTGGGGCTCATTCTGGGGAAGGTGGGACCTCTACAAACAGCACTTGAACCGGAGGGGCACTAATATCCTGGGTGGGAAATTTGCTAGTGTTATTCGGGTGGATTTAAACTAGCTCAGAAGGGAGGATGGGAAACTGAGGTGTAGTTCTAGTACACAGGAGGATGACAGTAGGGAGGATATCGACTGGACCTCACTGACACAGGAGTGTGCTGGCAGACAGCAAGCTGGATTGAAGTGTGTCTACTTCAACGCCAGGAGTATCCAGAATAAGGTAGGTGAGCTTGCAGCATGGATAGGTACCTGGGGCTTCGATGTTGTGGCCATTTCAGAGACATGGATAGAGCAGTGTCAGGAATGGATGTTGCAGGTTCCAGGGTTTCAATCTTTCATTAAGATCAGGGAAGGTGCTAAAAGAGGGGGAGGTGTGGCTTTGTTAGTCAGGGACAGTAGAACAGTAGCTGAAAGAACTTTTGATGAGGACTCGTCTACTGAGGTGGTATGAGCTGAGGTAAGAAACAGAAGAGCAGGAGAGGAGAGGTAACACTGCTGCGAGTCTTTTTTATAGGCCTCCACAAAGTTCCAGGGATGTGGAGGGGAGTACTGGCAAAACTATTCTGGGCAGGAGTGAAAGGAACAGGGTGGTCATTATGGGAGACTTTAACTTCCCTAATATTGACTGGAAATGCTATAACTCTAGTACATCGAATGGATCAGTTTTTGTCCAATGTGTGCAGGACGGTTTCCTGACACAGTACATCAAAGGGCCGACAAGAGAGGAGGCCACACTGGATCTGGTACTTGGTAATGAACCAGGCCAGGTGTTTGATTTAGTGGTAGGTGAGCACTTTGGAGAGAGGGACCATAATTCGGTTATGTTTAGTGTAGCGATGGAAAGGGATAGGAACATGCCACAGGGCAAGAGTTATAGATGGGGGACGGGCAATTATAATGCAATTAGGCAAGACTTAGGAGACACAGAATGGGTTAGCAAAATGCAGGGGATGGGAACAATCGAAATGTGGTGCTGGTTTAAGGAACAGATATTGCCTGTCCTTTGATAGGTATGTCCCTGTCAGGCCGGGTGGAAGCGATAAGGTAAGGGAACCGTGGTTAACTAAAGAAATTGTATCTCTTGTTAAGCAGAAGAGGGAGGCTTATGTGACGATGAAACGAGATGGTTCAGACGAGGCGATGCAGAGTTACAGATTAGCTAGAAAGGATTTAAAGAGAGAGTTAAGAAAAGCAAGGAGGGGACATGAGCAGACATTATCAGGTAGAATAAAGGAGAACCCTAAAGCTTTCTATAGGTTTGTTTGTGAGGAATAAGAGGATGACTAGGGTAGGAATAGGGCCAGTCAAAGACAGAAGTGGGAAGTTGTGTGTGGACCCTGTGGAGATCAAAGAGGTGCTAAATGATTATTTCTCATCTGTTTTCACTGAGGAACAGGCAAATACTGTAGAGGGGACAACTGAGTTATGGGCTATTAGAATTGAAAGGATTAAGGTTAGTAGGGAGGAGGTGTTATCAATTCTAGAAGGTGTGACGGAAGATAAATAACCTGGGCTGGATGGGATGTTTCCGAGGATTGTCTGGGAAGCTAGGGAGGAGGTGGCGGAGCCTTTGGCCTTGATCTTTGAGTCCTCATTGTCTACAGGTTTGGTACCAGAGGACTGGAGGATTGCAAATGTTGTGCCCTTGTTCAAGAAGGGCAGTAGGGATGACCCAGGTAATTATAGACCTGTGAGCCTTATGTCTGTTGCAGAAAAGTTTTGGATTATAAGACATAAGATTTATACTCATCTAGCAAGCAACAATTTGATTGGAGATAGTCAAAATGGATTCGTCAAGGGCAGGTCGTGTCTCACAAACCTCACTGAGTTTTTTGAGAAAGTGACCAAACAGGTGGATGAGGGTAGGGCGGTTGACGTGGTGTACATGGACTTGAGTAAAGCCTTTGATAAAGTTGCACATGGTAGGCTATTGAAGAAAATACAGACACGGGATTGAGGGAGATTTAGCAGTTTGGATTAGAAACTGGCTTTCTGTAAGAAGGCAACGAGTGGTGGTTGATGGAAAATATTCAGCCTGGAGTCAGGTCACTAGTGGTGTGCCTCAAGGATCTGTTTTGGGACCACTGCTGTTTGTCATTTTTATAAATGACTTGGATGCAGGCATAGGTGGATGGGTTAGTAAGTTTGCAGATGATACTAAAGTTGGTGGAGTGGTGGACAGTGTGGAAGAATGTTGCTAGTTGCAGGGAGACTTGGGTAAACTGCAGAATTGGGCTGAAAGGTGGCAAATGGAGTTCAATGCGGATAAATGTGAGGTGATTCACTTTGGGAAGAATAATAGAAAGGCAGAATACTGGGTCAATGGAAAGATTCTTGGTAGTGTGGATGTGCAGAGGGATCTTGGTGTCCAAGTACATAGATCCCCGAAAGTTGCCACCCAGGTTGATAGTGCTGTTAAGAAGGCTTACGGTGTGTGAGGTTTTATTGGTAGAGGGATTGAGTTCCAGAGCCGTGATGTCATGCTGCACCTGTACAAAATGTTAGTGCGACCTTGTTTGGGATATTGCGTGCAGTTCTGGTTGCTCCATTACAGGAAGGATGTGGAAGCATTGGAAAAGGTGCAGAGGAGATTTACCAGGATGTTGCCTGGTCTGGAGCGCAGGCCCTATGAAGAAAGGCTGAGGGACGTGGGTCTGTTCTCATTGGAGATGAGGCTAAGAGGGGGTTTAATAGAGACATACAAGATGATCAGAGGATTAGATAGGGTGGATAGTGAGAGTCTTTTTCCGAGGATGATGACTTCAGCTTATTCAAGGGGGCATCACTACAAATTGAGGGGTGATAGATTTAAGACAGATGTCAGAGGCAGGTTACTCAGAGTGGTAAGGGCGTGGAACGCCCTGCCTGCCAATGTAGTTAACTCAGCCACATTCAGGGCATTTAAACAGTCCTTGGATAAGCATATGGATAATGATGGGATAGTGTAGGGGGAGGGGCTTAGATTAGTTCACAGGTTGGTGCAACATCGAGGGCCGAAGGGCCTGTTCTGGGCTGTATTGTTCTACGTTCTACGTTTGACAACCTTCAAAGTGAAGAGCTGGGAATTTGTGTTCAGTGTCTATCCAAAAAGTAGAAATATAGTTGCTGCCTAGTGCTAGCAGTGATTTGATTTGATTCTGTCTAGACTTCCCACTGCCTCGGGAAAGCAGCCAAAACAAAGGCCTCTCCCTCTCTGGTTATTGGGAGAAGATAATAAAAAAGTTTGAAAACATACCAACAGATTCAAGAACAACTTCTATCACACTTTTACAAAACTTATGAGCAGATCTCTAACATCAGAGTTAATCTTTCTCTGCACCTTCTCTGTAGTTGTATATTCTACATTCTGTTCTATAGCCCTCATGTATTATGTAAGGTACGATTTGTCTAGTTAGCATGCAAAACAATACTTCTCACTGTATCTCAGTACACCTGACAGTAATAAATCAAATCAGAACCATCCAGAGTGGAATGGGTCAGTCTGAGTGTGGGTGTGCAGGAGAGTGCAGCCCAAAGGCAGGAATCCTGTATTACTGCTCAAAACTGAGTTTAGGGACTTGCATGTCTGTTCTGAAGTTAAGGTAATAGTGGGTTTAGCTGGAAGTTTGTTTTTTTAAGTTTCTCACGGGAGATACCAGCTGAAAAAGTAGTGTCTAAATGAACACACAAAAATTCACCAAAGTGAACCTAGTACAGTTGTGCCAATCTGAGCCTTGGTGTGGAGCTGGTGTTAAATTTTTGCTGTTATTT
Organism: Stegostoma tigrinum; assembly: GCF_030684315.1. Classification (NCBI taxonomy): domain Eukaryota; kingdom Metazoa; phylum Chordata; class Chondrichthyes; order Orectolobiformes; family Stegostomatidae; genus Stegostoma; species Stegostoma tigrinum. The sequence goes on along the minus strand of NC_081361.1, from coordinate 75,104,883 downwards.
GGTGTATGACAATATTTCTATAACATAAAGAATACAGCAAGCTTGATTCCTTTTCTGGATTTGTAATAAAAACTTGCCAACCTATTTGCCAAACATAATATCACTCATATTCGTAGCTAGTCTAATAAACACTTTCTTCTTTGGGCACAAAGTACGCCTGTAAAACTTTACAAAAGTGTTCAAGAACTGAGCTCCTTGGTCAGAAGATGATGAGGTTAAAACTCAATTGGACTTCTGTATTAAGATCAGCTGCCATTGGAATCAGCAAAATTGAAACCAGTGGAAACACATGGGCTGCCAAGCTAAAAGGAAGAAGCCATTGTGCATTGTCAAGATGCCAACAAAAGCAAAAAAGATGGCAGTGTTCATAAACGGTTAGTATAGGCAGTTTAAAATGAACGTTGCTGCTGTGACATCTGTTTCACTATTAACAACTCGCCTACCAGCGGGCGCCAGGCAAACCATTTCAATGCACGAACAAGGCCTTCGCTTTGCATTCAAAGCAAATAGCCAATAGACAGCCTCATTCCATCAGAAAACTCAGGTCAATTGCAGTTCAGTAAAAGGAGATGCCAGATTTCCATCCTTAGCTTGTCAGCACTTGGAATAAAAATTCAGCATCAGATGTGTGAGCTCAAGTTAGACACCTTCAAAAGATCTAACTCTTAAAAAGTATGAGCTGATGGAGGGCTGTGCTACAAACAAGGAGGCATTACTTTCAAATCCAATGAGACTGCAACTGAAGTATTTTTTAGTATTATGGAAAAAACAGATAGGCAATTTGCTAAAGCTTCTGTCATGGACTCATCAGAACTTTGACAAGAATCCTGATGCAAAGGAGAACAATAAATTTAATTCTGTATGGGAAGAGTGTGCTAATTATTTGGGAAATGGAATTTGCGTGGTAGAAACGGTGTCATGGTGAATGCACTAGTGTCAAGACTCACCAGGCGAGTTCCAGAAATCACACTCCACTATTCCTCGAGTTATCAGAAAATTTGATTAAAACAGCAAATTGCCCAATTTGGCCCAACCACATAAATCACATTAAAAAGAATATGCACACTCGGGTTTTCTATTAACAAGAAAACAACCACTTACTGTAATCAAACACAGTTCGTTAAACAATGGCAAAAAGTTGAATTTCTAATCTGTAATTAAAGTTCAACATCATTCTTAAAATTCCCATACACAAAAACACAAAGAAACAAAGGCACAAATATTATGGGTGGAGGAGGAGGACAAAAATCAGAATCACAGTTCTGGTGCCAGTCTGGATTACAGACAAACAACTGTTTTATTTTGGTCCTTTTGATTCCCTTGGTTTTTTTTCCACCGATGCTGTGAGGTTGTTGATGCACTGTGGATTTGACCTTTCAATATCCAGAAGGTAATTTTTCACCTTTTACTTTCAATAGAAGATTTGCAGAGGGAACTCCTTAGAGTGTAAGGTAAGAGTCGCTAACCACTAGGAATTTCCTTTACTTCCCCATTCAGATAAAAGCTGGGGTGGGTGGGGGGAGTGAGAGGGAAAAAAAAAGAGAGAAAAAGGTGGGGGGGAAGAGAGAGAGAGAGAGAGAGAGAGAGAGAGAGAGAGAGAGAGAGAGAGAGAGAGAGAGAGACAGAGACAGAGACAGAGAGACACACACAGAGTGCCAGAGAGAAAAACAGAGTGTGCGCGAGAGAGAGGCCACGCAAAAGTCAGAGCCCATGAGAGATCAAGCGCACGAGACAGCACGCGAGAGAGAGAAAGCCAGACAGACAGACAGACAGAGGTGGGAAAACAGCCCTCCTGAACTCACAACTGTTCCCAATTGAAAAGCCAATCAAAAGAATGTCTCTCAGAAAAATTGTGCTCGACACACATAGGGAGTGCCAATTTGTCTAAAATTTGTCTGTTCAAATAAGGTAACATTGTTATAGTAGGGGATAACAAAGCGTGGAGCTGGACGAACACCGCAGGCCAAGCAGCATCTTAGGAGCAAAAAGCTGACGTTTCGGGCCTAGACCCTTCATCAGAAGAAATTCCCATTTCTGCAGTTCCCATTATCTCTGATACATTGTTATGGTACATTGCTGTTTTCAAAAACAATCAGCTTCTAAACAGTTTCCGCAGGTTAATGCCATATCATCTTTGTTTTGGACTACGGCTAAAGTCTTTACTCCAGTGAGATGACGACTGATAGTTAACTGCCAAGCTTTGTTTAAATTTAAACCATGTAGTTTGACTCTGGTCAAGGTATTACCTTCAGGAATGAAACAGAGAAAAGCAGTCACTTATTTATTGTGTTTGAACAAGGAACAATATGTGTACATGTTCTCTGTCTGCAATGAACTGGGCTCTGTAGATCAATAAATGTAGCTTCCAGTATGTGCCAGATTGCAAAGCTGATTAACAATCTTACATGATTGCCAGCACAATTCTGAGAGCATTCATTGTTTAGCAAATGTTGTCCAATCATGGAATGGCATCCAATACTGGATACTTTTGTTTTGAGATTTGTAAACACAGACTCATTAGGTACGGTCTTTGCATACTTTCTGGACAGTAATGAGTGTTTCAATGCAGGCATTTTTGTTTCAAAAAGTTTGTTTTTTTTCCTCTAATCAGGTCCACTAACCTTTTTGAAAGTCCTGTCCCAAAGGTCATTACAGTAGCCAACATAGCTCTTCAAATCCTCTTCATCCTGCTCTGTTACTGTACTGACTGGCACTACACCAGATGGGAAATTTAATAGGTTGAAAATAACGTTGCACGCGGATGAAACTGTACAGAAAAGAAAATACAACAGCTTTATCAATGTTTTCAATTATCTTCAAGTGAATATTACAAGGTGTCAGGAATGGTTAAAGTTAGGAGACAGCAATGTCATGGGGATGTCGATGACTGTCATGGGGAGTTACACGGAAGGAGACATTACGGGAGTTTAACAGGACAATGAACCCAAGTGAGAGAGCTTGAGAGGGAGGCTACATTCGCCTGGGATGCAAAATGTGTATGGTTCAGAGGCTAAGGGGGAGAAACAGTGAAAATATCCTGGTGAAAACAATTTTTAAATCATATTGACAATGCAATGCTGTGGCTGTTAGATAGCTTTCATAATGGAAGAAAATTTTGCCTTTAAAGAAGTTCTGCTCAAACAACATGCCAGAGCTGGAAATGATACAGTTCAGCCCAAAGCAGTGGCACAGACAGAACAGCATTACTGACAACAGAGAGAAGTATGTGGTGATGGTGAGATTATAGAGAACTTAAAAATATTCTGAAGCACCACCACGACTTTGGAAGGGGTACTGTAGTTTATATAGTTCTGTAATCTCGTGAAATATACTTTGTTTCTCATGCCTCAATTATGCATCCGTCAGAAAACTTCAAATGCTTGGGGAATTTTGTATTTTGTTGACTGTGGTCATCAGCAACGTAATGGCTTCATTGTTAATCTCAAAATATTACCTTACTGATTCCTATGCCTCTGAGCTCATAAGGAATGCCGGTTTACCCAGTGAATTTGTGCATATTATTATCAGAACTCTGTCAGCTTTTAACATCCATTTCAATCACAGAAACTAATCTAACATTCATGTCCCAGTGATTTAGGCAAATGTTATAGATCCCACTGAAATAATCAAAGAAAATGAAAAAATTCTCTAAATTCCTCAGATAATGATGCTTCTTTCAAACAACACTTTAACAATAGATAAATAGTCTTTCATCTGATTATTGCTATATGGCATTGCTTTGTAATGACTGGTAGCTGCTTTATTTGTCTAAATAATAGTGATTGCACTTGGAAAAATAAATTCAAAGCACTGAAATAGTACTTTTAGGTAGCCCTATATAAATCACTACGTCAAGATGAATGCAGTTCTTTTATTTCACTTAGAGTCTCCCAATCACTTTTGCAAAGTGAGTCACATTTTGGACACATGCTGAATATTACCTAAACTAACAAAAACAAAAAATAAAGTCAAAAGAGAATTACGTCAGAGTCCATATACATGACTCAGCTGGAAATTTAAACTTTGCTTTCCATACAGAATTCCACACATTGCGGCTCAGCATGCATGTGTAAAACCACGTTCTCTCCAGGCAGTTCAATGTTACATGATTTTAAGAGTGCACCTACTCCAAAGTGGAACAGAAGGAAGTTTACTTCAATAAGTACACAGAGGACCCACAGACTTCTATATACTTTGTTCGAGTTATACTGCTCACGGACCTCCAAATGACGGTGACCGTACTTGCGAACATGCGAGTTTGACTTTATAGCAAATTAGTTACCTTTGCTATTGTCATTTAGCAATTAGATTTAACCTTCATACATCACCAGGCTGCTCAAGTCCGTTCTGCCATTTGTTAATATCACAGCTGTTGCAGTTGTGGGCTCAAGCGTACTTGCCCATCTACACCCTTCGACGTCATCATTTAAGAACCTATCTAACTCAGCCTTAGAAATACTCAATGACACTGCCTCCACTGGTCACTGGAAAAAAGAATTCTACAGACTAACACCCAAGAGGAAAAATTACACATCAGCATCTTAAATGACAGACCCCTGATTTTTAAACTGTATTTTCTAGTACTAGTCTCTGTCATAGAAGGAACATCTACCCTGTTAAAGTGCCTTCCAGATCTTAAATATTTAAAGATCACTTCTTACTCTTGTGAACAACAATGGATACAGGCCCAAATTATCCAACATTTTCTCATAAGTTAACTCCTTTATTTCAAGAATCAGTTGAGTGAACTTTCTCTGAATTGCTTCTAATGCAATTTCCTAGAGACAAAACATGTGCACAGTCTTTCAGATGTGGTCTCACCACAATACAGTACAGCTGTAGCAAATACGTTAATTTCATATTCCAATCTCCTTGCAATAAATAACCAACATTCCATATGCCTTCCTAAGCACTTGCTGTATCTGCAAGGACAGATGTCAGAGGTAGTTTCTTTACTCAGTGAGTAGTAAGGGAACGGAATGCTTTGCCTGCAATGGTAGTAGATGCGCCAACTTTAGGTACATTTAAGTCATCATTGGATAAGCATATGGACGTACATGGAATAGTGTAGGTTAGATGGGCTTGAGATCGGTATGACAGGTCGGCCCAACATCGAGGGCCGAAGGGCCTGTACTGTGCTGTAATGTCTATGTTCTATGTTCTATGTCCACAATCTCACTTTATTTAAATAATTTACTGCCAAAGTGGAACAGGTTCACATTTTCCCACATTTTATTTCATCTGCCAATTCTATTTTACCCACTCACTTAATCTACTCGACTCATTGTATCTTCTTCACAACTTACTCCCTTCACTATTTTTGTGTTTGTTAAAAAAAAAATCATTAATAGAATGAGGATGTCACAGGTCAGGCAGCATTTATTGCCCATCCCTAATTGTCCAGAAGGCAGTTCAGGGTCAACCACATTGCTGTGGATTTGGAGCCACATGTAGGCCAGACTCAGTAAGGATGGCGATTTCCTTCCCTGAAGGATATTAGTGGGGATTTTTTTTCCCCTGACAGCTGACAATGGATTCGCAGTCATCATTATTCTGTTAATGCCAGATATTTATTGAATTCAAATTTCAACATCTACCATGGCGGGATTCGAACCCAGGTCCCTAGAACATTACCGGGATTTCTGGATTAACAGTCCAGCGATAATACCACTAGGCCATTGCCTCCCCATTATCTGTAAAATTAAGAAAATTACATTTGGTCCCTTCATCTAAATGAGTGATATAGGTTGTAATATAGTTGAGACTCCAACAGCACTGATGGAATGGCAATACATTTCCAATTCTGGATGGTGAATGGCTTAGAGGGGAACTTGCACATATTCCTGTATACTGACTGCCATAGAGCCATGCAGTTATACAGCATGGAAGCAGATCCTTCAGTCCAACTCGGCTATGCTAACCAAATACCCTAAATTAATCTATTCCAGCATTTGGCCTGTATCCTTCTAAACACTTCCTATTCATATACACATTCAGATAGGTGCCTTTTAAATGTTGTAATTTTACCAGCTTCAACCACTTCCTCTGGCAGTTCATCCTATACACACACATCCTCGGCGTGAAAAAGTTGCCCCTTGGGGGTCCTTTTTAAAATCTTCCCCTTGCACCTTAAACCTATGCCCTCTAGTTTGGACACCCCTACCCTGGGAAAAAGACCTTCACCTTATGCATGCCCCTCACCGTTTCATAAACCTCTATAAAGGTTCAGCCTCCAGCACTTCAGAGAAAATAGCCCCAACCTATTCAGCCTCTCCCTGTAACTCCAACCTTCCAACCCCAGCAACATCCTTATAAATCTTTTCTGCACCCTTTGAAGTTTAACAACATCCTTCCTATAGACCAGAACTGAACATAGTATTCCAAAAGTGGCCTAACCAATGACCTGTACAACATGAAATCCCAACTCCTATACTCGATACACTGACCAATAAAGGCAAGCGTACCAAACGCCTTCTTCACTATCCTGTCTACTTGTGACTCCACCTTCAAAGAACTATGAACCTGTACTCCAAGGTCTCTTTGTTCGGCAACACTCCCCAGAATCCTACCATTAAGTGTATAAGTCTTCCCCTCTTTTGCCCTACCTAAATGCAACACCTCACATTTATCTAAATTAAACTCCATCTACCACTCTTTGGACCACTAGCCCATCTGATCAAGGTCCCTTTGCACTCTGAGATAACTTTCTTCCCTGGCCGCTACACCTCCAGTTTTGGTGTCGTCTGCAAATCTACTACCCGTTCCTCCAATATTCACATTCAAATCATTTATATAAATGACAAAAACCTGGATGCCGCACTGATCTTTGCGGAACACTGCTGATCACAGGCCTCCAGTCCAAAAAACAATCACCCCAACACCACTCTCTGTCTCTTTGTCCTTATTGAAATTTCCCCACAACAACATATTATTTTGATAAAAAAGTTATACCTACCTGTCACTTTTCCGGCATATCCAGCAGTGAGGGCTGGACCTAACGCTGGACAAAGTAAGACATCAAGTTTTGCACTTTTCCAAGCGTCAATATACTCATCACAGTAAGCCTAGGCAAAATGCAAAAGAAACACCTTAAAAGCTTCTTTAGCGATGACCGTTTCTTTTCTAAAGGTTTTGTGCTACAGCATGCAGACAACCATACAGATGGAATCTTGTTTTAATCCACGTCTTACCTGCTCAGTGCTAAAGGAGAACATGGAGAGTTAAAGTTATAAACATTTACTTACTGGCCCTCCTCAGTTATCAATGGAGTAGGGTCAGGCCACATGTGCACCAGCCGGAAAGTCCTGTGAATTGCTTCAACTGAGAGTCCTATTACAGCACCTCAAACCCTGATGCTAACTGAAGTCCTGCTCAAACATTCTAAGTGAAACAGAGTGACATATGCTTCACAAATGGTTAGACACTGGATTTAAATGAACGGCTACAAGAAACACCAATAATAAAACGCCTGCATTTCCAAGCCCATTTTCAACTTGCTCCCTTCTAATTTTCATCTCCTTAACTATCATGACTAAGCACTCACTGGTTATCATGTGCAGATAAACAGGAGCAATAACAAAGAACAAAGCAGCAACTGAGATGGGAGTGGTGGGGGCGCAGTGGTTGAGATTTCCTTGTCAAAAGATCTTACCCCAGTCCACTGGCTTTATAGGGGTCAATGTTTACTCTTACTTTTGCATGATACAGGGGTCCCCCAATTTACAACAGCAACTTACAAATGCTCATACTAATGAGTACTATCTTGTACAGGGATGTAATTTTAAAGACCTGACATATGAACATTTCCTGTACTTATGAACAGCCCCCTTATGTTGCCTTGCATTTTGTACACAGGTCAGACCACATTGGTTGCAAGTGGGTTCTGGAAGCCGTTAGCAAATTAAAGGATTGCTTGCAGTTTGTGCTCAGAATCCAGGTCACGTTGTGGTTAAATCTGACACTGCACTGCCTCCAAAATCAACAGTGAATTGGCCAGAACTGATCACAGTTCTCCACGTGAGGCCTAAACAAGGATTTGTAAAGATAAAGTAGGTCTTCTTCCTCCTTGCATCCCATTCCACGAGATACAAGGACAGCATTCCATTAGCTTTTTGGATTACTGGCTGTACCTCTTCATGACATTTTACTGATCGCATACCTCGACCTCAAATTTCCAGTTATTCCAGATTTTCACTGCTTGAGATTGTTGTCTTCAATTCTGCATTCTAGAAAGTTGGCCTGTCTTTGAATATTGCCAAAACAAGACTCAAAAATCACAGACAACAATCTCGGATCTCAGACTCTCCAGCATCTGCAGTTCCTATTATCTCTCAACAACCACAGACTTGGTCAGCCAAATATTCCACTCGCCATTTATTTGAAGGAGAAGCTGTGATACATGTTCAGTAGGCTGGTACTGTTACAGACTAAAGTAATGCTTTAGGGCCACAGTTTGTAAAAAAAAACCTGGAATTAAAAGTCTAATAATGATTATGAAACCATTATTGATTGTCGTAAAATGCACCTGGTTCTCTAATGTTCATTAGAAAAGGAAAATTGCCATGTTTATCTGGTCTGGCCTATATGCAATTTCAGATTCACAGCAAAGCGGTGATTCTGAACTGCCCCTTGAAATGGTCCAGCAAACCATTCAGTTGAATCAAATGCCAGAAAAAGTCTCCAGAAAGAAAGAGGAATGAAATTGAATGGACCACCTTGGAAGCACAGCTGCACTGATATATAGAGGCCATTCAACTTATCGTTCCTGCACCAGCCCAATAAATGAGGATCATTACCTAATGCCAAATCTCCTGTTCCACTTCCAGTCCAATTTACACCCTCAACCTGCCAGCAGGCTGATGCAGATCTTCACCACAACCTGAGGTTGAGTCTCAGTGTTTCCCACTCCAACCTTGCTATGGGGTTTCAGCCCACCGGCAAACTTCTCATCTTATTCAGCTTCTTATCATTGGGAGAGGCACACGGCCTGTCATTGGAGGAGCTGGAGGAATCAGTGTGGAAGAGAGGGAGTGTGTAACTGGAGGAGCAGCTCCATCTTTCCTGCTTCTCTCCAACAACTGCTCTGGTGTCAACTTCCGTTCTCAGCGACAGTCAATGGTTTTATTTTAGAAGGACCTGATATTTACTGACAGCAGGGGAAGTCTGACAGTTCCAATTATTTTTAAAACCTGCTGGTGAGCTATGATGCTCCCTCAAGTTCAGAATCAGCATTTTCTACTTGCTGCAAAAGTTGGGAAATCTGACAGTTTTGATTTGGTTTTTTAAAGCCGGTGTTTTGGATCTGAAGGTTGGAAAGGAAGATGTCAGCGGCTGATTTCTGAAATTTTTCCAAAATTTTCCCGTTCCAGATTTTCATGAAATTAATGCAGTTTTCTTGACACCGATCAAGTTTTGCTGTTCTAAGCGACCAGCTTATTGGCCTAAGCAACTGCCCCAACATGCCAATCATTCAAAATAGAGATAACATACCCAGCAAAAGCATTAAGCTTTGAGGCATAGTGTTAATAATCAGACAAAGTAGTAGTACAGTATGAAAGAAATAGAAGCAAATCCTACATTCGGATCTCACTAACTCATGGGGCAACCTGCTCTGTGTGTCTGAAGATCTGTGGGCTGAGAAATTAGCCTCTTCAGGCTCAAAGTGATCAAAGCTAACAATGCTACACAAGACTATGTAAAGGTCCCCTTTTAAAGGCAAATGAAAATACTTTCCAAGTTGAAGTTGCAATCCAATTTTTCAGCTTATCCCTTACATTCGATATGTATCTGCAAATACATCTTTTCACCTGTCACTACTTCCTCACTCTAAAGCACTATTTTTCACTACCATTCAATTTCACTTACTTTAATTCATTCGAGTTATTATGAGAGCTACCCTTCTTACCTGACCCCTCCCTAATTTGTGTTTGAATTCCTTGTGACACTAACACCCTTAACTATAAGCATTCAACCCTGCCATTAAAATCTGGTCCCAGGTTAGTTCAAGTTCACCAACACCTAGGGAGTCACTATTGACTAGAAACTTAAATTGGACTTAATCTTAACCCTTCCTGAAATCACCAGCTATCAGAGACTCTGCCTCCCCTGTACTAGATAACTAGTACCCAAGAAGAAAGCAATAAGAAAATATTTGCTAACACAATGTGGAGCTAGAGGCCAGGCAGCATCACAGGAGCAGGCAAGTTGACATTTTGGGTCAGGAGGAAGAAGGGTCCCAACCCGAAACATCAGCTTTCCTGCTCCTCTGATGCTGCCTGGCCTGCTGTATTCCTCTAGCTCCACACTATTATCTTTGATTCCAGCATTGGCAGTTCGTACTAAGAAAATATTTGAACCTGACACTATTACCTGTGATGATCTTTGACATCAGTATACTATTTGGGGAAAACAAGCAAACTACTACTTTCTTAGGCAACATTCCCTTCATTTATCAGGAAAATGCAAGGTTTCCCTTTATTAACTACTTCTCAAGCACTAGTTGAGACTAAGAACTCATCTCTTGGAAATTTCTTAGTAGGTATTTCTATCACGTTACTCTTTGCGACACTACCTTGGTTCCTCATACTCATAAAATATAAATGTTATGGGACAGGACAGTCACTGCTCTTCCAGCCAACGGCTGATGGTTGAGCTGGGGATAGAGAGAGGAAAGTTGATCCACGCCTCTGCTAACTGCCATGGAGCAATGTTAATGGGCTGGAGGTAAGACATCAGAAGGAAGACCTGCTCGAGACAGCTGCTGCCAATGCCAAGTAGCTCTACAGTCCTAACAGCACCAGGGTTGGACACTGGCCAATGCTGGGACTACAGGCAGTCACAAAAAAGTGGAGTCTAAAGGGACATTGGGCTGGGTTAGACAGGCTGGGCAAGTTGGGAGGTAGTTTGGATAGGAGAGGGAGTGTTAAATTGAGTGGTATGATCTTGAAGGGAGTTGCCTCAATGGGTATAAGCATCCAGAGAACACTCATGACCAGCGTCAACCTGCAACTAAAGTTGCCAGGATACAAAAACAAAATGCTGTAAAAGCTCAGTAGGTCAGGCAGCATTTGTTAAGAGAAATCAGAGTTAACATTTCAGGGCCAGTGACCCTTCCTCAGAACAGACAGTGACTAGGAAAATGTTTTTATGCAGAAGACAGGGTGGGAAGCATCTTGGATCACAGCATGTAACCAAGCCGGTTGTTTCCAATTCAGGTAAATATAACTAAGAGAAGACTCAACAACAGCAATTTGCTTAAATAAGAATGATAATGAGTAGTAATAAATGAGTACAGTGGTCATAATAAATGGAGGAGAAAAGGGAGAAAAAAAACCCCAAGTCTCACGCCCTTCTGGAAAAAGCAACAAGTCTCACACCCTCCTGCCTATCAGGTGGTCTCAAATCGATGGGTGATCTGCAGGACTAAGTTCATTACCGGCACCGTTCGCAATTCCAAGCTGAGGCGAAGACCGGCAACCTAGACAGAATCTCTCTCTCACATACAGTGTGACAAACAGCCAGCACAAAGAAAGCAGACACAGAAGAAAAAACACAGCTACAGAAAAAAAGTTGCAGGTGCTGTCTTCGGCCCGTGAAGGAAAGTTAACAAGACTCATCCAAGGTCATGCAGCTGGTTGAGTATCATCAACAATTTTAGCCATTCAGCACATCCTATACAATCTATCTTCTCATGCAGCTGTCCAATATCATCATTTGCTTTTAGCCCTTCATCCCATCCTATACACAGGGAGGGGGTAAGGAGTAATCAATAGGTGGAGATAGAGCCCATCCCTTTCTTACTTAGTAGAGGTTAAAATCTTGTCCCATGTAACAAAAAGTGCATTTTCAAATAAATTCACAAATCCTCAATGGCATCTCACAAATTGACATTCAATAACATCAAAAACATTAGCATGTTTAGATGTTGCTTAATTATTGTTTAAGTGAAATTCACCTTTTTTGCAACATGCAGTTTCCACAGTTCATGGACTGATCTAAAAGAACATAAAAGACACAATTAATTCCCTTTTCTTGTGAATTACAAGGTTTGAATTAATTGCATTCAGAGTAAATCTGGAGTGCTCTAAGATTACCAATAACAGTTTAAAAATATCAGCAAATGTAATTTTAAATAATTGGAATATTCAAAGTCAAAATGTCTTTTTGATAATTTTGATTTTTACAATTAACAGCTACCAATCACACCAAACCACACTCAGCCAGATTGTTTCAATTTAGTATGACAGAGGTGCTGATCATTTAATAGCAGGCATTCCCTATGTCATCAGGCACAGAGGTACTGGCCTTGTACAATCCAGGGCAGTTTCCGGAAAAAAATTATCATCATACTCAAAGATAAATTCATGAACAAATTCACACAGAATGCAAAATCAAAACAAAAGGGCTGAAGAAAGCTGCTCAAAGCCTTACCTTACTCCACCCAAATGCTTGAGGATCTCTGAAATTCTAGGACTCTAAAACAGGTAAACAGAGGTTATAGAACTTAAGAAAAAGTACCAATGGCAGCTAAACATTGAAACCAAACAGCAATGATTCGATATACTTCATTACAAACTAACAATTGTTTGAATCCAGTCTGAATGTTATTCCAATGAACAGGGTTCCTAAACGGCCCTAGGAACCAAACAGGAATGTGGTAGGTTGTTCAATTTCCCCAAATAATGTACCAACGTGTGTGTGCTAAGTGTGCGTGATGGAGACAGAGGGAGAATAACCAGTGAATAGTTTATTGAAACTTCAGGAGATCTACCTTACTGATAGCAATTCCAAACTGGTACATGGCACTGTTGACAATAGCCCCACCAGCTGGTGATTCCTATAATAACTCTAAAGCAGCACAGTGAGCAGACTGCGCTAAAATTATAATTTTTATTACAAAGTTATGTTATTAATTATTAATAGTTAATCAGAACATTCTTCTCCATTCACTTATCCATAGAGATCATCGGATTCCTTATTTCACCAACTTATTATTCTTAAAATACTGCAAAGTCTAGCTTTCCATACTCCCTAACTAAACCTATCCAGGTGTTGATCTTGTGATTTCCTTTCATTATCTTTAACCTAGGCTCCTCCACGTTACTATCAGAATTTAAAGTGATATTATGGGGATTTACTTTTTTTCAAATCCCACAACTCTGGTCTGTAAAGGAGCACTTCTCAAGTGATTCTTTTGAAAGCTAAAAGAAAGTTTAATCTTTTCATTCCTCCCTCATAAGTCAGCCCTTTGACACTACAGATCAGCTAATAGACTGTCTCCAACTAGCTCATTTGGTGGTCCTAAGTGGATCAATATACAAACCATGTTCTGATGAAGGGTCTAGGCCTGAAATATCAGCTTTCCTGCTCCGAAGATGCTGCTTGACCTGCTGTGTTGATCCAGCTCTACACCTTGTTATGTCTTCTGCTCAAGACATTATATCTGCACTGCCTATAAGTACAGGCAGGAAACCTCAACCTTTAAAAAGCTACGTGGATGAGCACTTGAAGTTTCATAACATTCAAGGCGATAGGCCAAGTGTTGGAAAACGGGCTTAGTGTAGACAGTTTGGCAGCCGAAGGGCCTCTCCTGCGTCTCTATGATATTCTCAAACTTAGATTAGACTGGCCCCACTGTGGTGTTCAACATTAAAACAGACATGAGTTCAGTAGAAAGGCTTACAGAAGAGTTAAGAAAATCATCATATGAACGGCAATAGAAATTATTCGTACCTCTGCCTCAAAACACAAGTTGGACAGCTTTGCTGTTTACATTAGGAAACAGAGTGTTGTTTTTGTGATTAATCATTTTGCTCATGTTTATTGGACTGAATTTTAAAATTTTTGTCCCGCAGCTCCACTTATTTGATAGATGAGTTGACTGAAATCCCAAATTTACCTCTTCAATATAATGACCCTGACATATGATTTTTCGCAATCTGGCAGTCTCTGGTCCAGCAAAGGCCCAAGTCCAAGGCTGGAATGTTAAGGAGGTACAACTTGTACTTGCAAAGAATAATTTCATATCCTATTTTTTAAAAAATGTATCCCATTTTAAAAATTTTGCTGCAAGATTCTCATTAAATTGGATCATTCCTTTTTAAAAATTAGCAAGTTTGAGTGATGTTTTACTTACAAATGGCTTCAGAAGAAAGTGCAGGATCTTCATTATTATTTTAGGTGCCGTGCTTACAAACAGCAAATCTTTCAAAGTTGGATCGATAATGTCTCCTTTACTAAAAAAAAAACAAGTAACATAAGAGCTAGTCAAATTGACTCATTTTCTTATGAACATATCAAAACGTATAATAAGATTGTTGGGGGAGGGTCAGTGGAATACATCTTTATACCCAGTTCTGAGGAAGGGGCACTGGATCCAAAACATTAACTATGTTTTTACCTTCACATATGCTGCCAGACTTTCTGGGCTTTTCCAGTAACCTCTGTTTTTGTTACATCTTTACACCCATCCGTGTGAAATGCAACTAAAGACTTAACTTACAGCTTAAAAAAAACCCTGATTAAAAGTAATATCACCAAGTAACAAACATTGCGGTTTCTCAAGTCTCCCATCATAACGGATCACTCATCCCTGATAAAATCCTAAATGAGTTGCTGCTGTAATTTACTCTGCTTTTATAAGCATTTTGCTAAAAAGTGTACAAAAGCAATTCAAAGAATAACCTTAAAGTGCTGCTTCTGGATTCTATGCATCTAGATCCATCATAGAATCCGTAAGTGCGAAAACCGGCCACTTTGGCCCAACAAGTCCACACTGCCCCTCCAAACAGCATCCCACCCACACCCATCCCCCAATCTTTCCCTGTAACCCTGCATTTCCCATGTCTAATCCATCTAATTTACACATCCCGGGACACGACAGGCAACCCACCTAATCTGGGCTGTGGGAGGACAGCAGAGCAGCTGGCAGAATCCCGCACAGACAGTTGCCCAAGGATGGAATCAAACCCGGCTCCCTGGCACTGTGAGGCAGCGGTGCTAACTACTGAGCCACCATGCTCAGCGCTAACCACTGAACTAACTAGATAGTTAATCTATCTAGATGGTCATCATACCTGTTCTATATCCCCTTTGTCAAACTTGCCATATTTTCCCAATCTCAGTTACGGTGCCATCAACAAAGTACAGCATTGTTCCTACGAACCCTAAGACAGGATTATTAACATTCATAAATAAGACTAGTTCTAAATCAGGCTCTGTGCAGTATCTCTCACTATATCTTCCCTGTTAACGAAAAAGCTTTGTCCATACAATTTGCTTCTTGTCCTTCAAGCTATACCTCTTACACAGAGAGCCATAATCCCTTTATTCCTTTTTCCATTATCTCTACTGTAAACCTATTATGAAATGAAGCCTCTTGGCTCATAAATGCACGTCAAAATTTAATAGAAAATAATAATTCACAACATCCACATCTAATAAATTTTATTAAACATGGAATATTACGTACAGTTCTGGTCATCACACTACCAGAAGCATGTGGATGCTTTGGAGAGGGTACAGAAAAGGATTACCAAGATGTTGTCTGGTTTGAGGACTTTAGCTATGATGAAAGATTGGCAAGATTGGGTTTGTTTTTACTGAAACAGAGGAGGTTGAAGGGTGACCTGATAGGAGTTTGTAAGATTGTGAATGGCATGAACAGAGTGGGAAGTATGAGGCTTTTACCCAGGGTGGAGGGGTCAATCACTCGGGGACACAGGTTCAAATGTGCAGGGGGAGGTGGTTGGGTGTCGTTTAAAAGAAATGTGTGAGGCAAGTTTTCCCACACAAACCGTGGTGAGTGCCTGGAATGTGTTGCCAGAGGAGGTGGCAGAAGCAGATACAAGAGAAGCATTCAAGAAACACCTTGACAAATATGAATAGGAAGGGAACAGAGGGTTACAGATCCTATAAGTGAAGATGGTTTCAGTAATGGAAGGACACAATGTGTCAGCACAGGCTTGGAGGGCCGAAGGGCCAGTTCCTTTGCCACAAAGAGTTCTACATTGTGGAATTCAATTTTTTCTGATCATGCAATTGCAAAATAATGCACATTCTGGGAATCTGACATGAAAACCAAATATTATGGAAATGTTCAATAGGTTAGGCAGCATCTGTAGAGAAAACACAGTTAAAATTTTCAGGGCAATGATTCTCCTTCATCAGAACAGACAAATGGGAGAAACGTAATAGGTTTGGAACAAGTGAAAGGAAGGCCAAGTGGAATTACAGAGAAGAAAACAGACAGTTCACGACAGGGCAGAGGGCAGAAGACAGTAAATGCTAAGAAGAGTTTTATGGTAATGAGTAAAAGTAAATAAAGAGAAGACAAGTCCAAATGAGAAGCAAAGGGCTTGATAGCAGCTATCTGAGTTTACAACAAAAGAAAAAGGAACCAGAAAATCAAAATTGAATGGAGGAAGCAGTTATAATCTAAAATTGCCGATCTCACTGCTAAATCCTTAACAGTGTAAAGCCAAATTGAAATATTAGGCAGTCTACCTTGAGCTTGAATGTGCTTCATGTAGAAGGCCAAAGACAGAAAGGAAAAAGTTGGAAGATTCACAATTAACTTGTGTTTCTCTGGGTTGAACGTTATATTAATGTGTTCTGACAAATTGTCAGCAACAGAATTAAAGCTAACATCTATACTTTCCTAGCCTGTCTGTTTTCTTTTCACATTTACTATCCTTTAGAACATCCTTTGACATGATGTTGAGTATTTTCTTTACAAAGAGTCAGAATCATTGGCCACATTCCTTACATTTGACTTCATCAGAACCTTGATCCCTGCAACTCTGTAACCTTTACATTTTCACTCATCCTGACAAAGGCTGTTTCATAAAAGTACCAACTAAGGTTGGGGTAGGTCAGTTGTGTGCTACAAATCCATAATTGCCAGAAGAAACAGACTGAAGCAAATAGCACCCAAGGTAATTGAACATAGAACACTACAGTGCAGTACAGGCCCTTCGGCCCTCCATGTTGCGCTGACCTGTGAAATCAATCTGAGGCCCATCTAACCTACACTATTCCATTATTAGCCACATGTTTATCCAATGACCATTTAAATGCCCTTAAAGTTGGCGAGTCTACTACTGTTGCAGGCAGGGCATTCCATGCCCTTACTACTCTGAGTGAAGAACCTACATCTGACATCTGTCCTATATCTATCACCCCTCAATTTAAAGCTATGTCCCCTCATGCGAGCCATCTCCATCCGAGGAAAAAGGCTCTCACTGTCCGCCCTATCTAATCCTTTGATCATCTTGTATGTCTCTGTAAGGTCATCTCTTAACCTTCTTCTCTCTAACAAAAACAGCCTCAAGTCCCTCAGCCTTTTCTAACAAGACCTTCCCTCCATACCAGGCAACATCCTCATAAATCTCCTCTGCACTCTTTCCAATGCTTCTGCTTACTCCTATAATGTGGCCACCAGAACTGTACGCAATACTCCAAGTGCAGCTGCACCAGAGTTTTGTACAGCTGCAACATGACCTCATGGGTCCGAAACTCAATCCCGCTACCAATAAAACCTAACACACTATATGCCTTGTTAACAACCCTATCAACCTGGGTGGCAACTTTCAGGGATCTATGCACATGGACACCGAGATCTCTCTGCTCATCCACACTACCGAGAATCTTACCTTTAGTCCAGCACTCTGTATTCCTGTTACTCCTTCCAAAGTGAATCACCTCACACTTTTCTGCATTAAACTCCATTTACCACCTCTCAGCCCAGCTCTGCAGCTTATCTATGTCCCTCTGTAGCCTGCAACATCCTTCTGCACTGTCCACAACTCCACTGACTTTACTGTCATCTGCAAATTTACTAACCCATCCTTCTACGCCCTCATCCAGGTCATTTGTAAAAATGACAAACAGCAGTGGCCCCAAAACAGATCCTTGTGGTACACCACTAGTAACTGAACTCCAGGATGAACATTTCCCATCAACCACCAGCCTCTGTCTTCTTACAGCTAGACAATTTTTGATCCAAACTGCTAAATCACCCTCAATCACATGACTCCATATTTTATGCAATAGCCTACCATGGGGAATCTTATCAAATGCTTTACTGAAATTCATATACACCACATCAACCGCTTTATCCTCATCCACCTGTTTAGTCACCTTCTCAAAGAACTCAATCAGGTTTGTAAGGCACGACCTACCCTTCACAAAACCGTGTTGACTATCCCTAATCAAATTATTCCTTTCTAGATGATTATAAATCCTATCTCTTGTAATCCTTTCCAACACCTTACCCACAACCAAAGTAAGGCTCACTGGTCTGTAATTACTGGGATTGTCACTCCTCACCTTCTTGAGCAAGGGGAGAACATTTGTTATCCTCCAGTCCTCTGGCACAATTCCTGAAGGTAACGACAACATAAAGACCAAAGCCAAAGGCTCTGCAATCTCTTCCCTAGCGTCCTAGAGAATCCTAGGATACAACCCATCTGGCCCAGGGGACTTATCTATTTTCACACCTTCCAGAATTGCTAACACCTCCTCCTTATGAACCTCAATCCCATCTAGTCTAATAGCCTGTACCTCAGTATTCGCCTAGACAACACTGTCTTTTTCTTGTGTGAATACTGACGAAAAATATTCATTTAGCACCTCTCCTATCTCTCCAGACTCCATGCACAACTTCCCACTACAGTCCTTGACTGGCCCTAATTGGTAATATCTAAACCTTAAGAAAGAAGCCTGACAAAGATCAAATGTTTGAAATTGCACTGAAAATAAATTTCATAGACTTTTCACTAAAATGAGACTTACAGTCTTTCCATAAGTATACGACCACCATCAGAAGCAATACCTCTCATAAAAAGTTCATTCAATACAGTTCGAGTTCTCAGAGGTTTGAAGGGAACCAGCTGAAAAGAAAGGAGAGAGAATAGTTAGGATACAGCATCAATAAAAGATAAAAATTTAATCTTCTAGTAAGAGGCCAAATTGGTAGTATAGTGGTAATGTCACTGGATCATTAATCTAGAGGCTCAGGCTAATACCTCAGGGTCAGGAGTAAATTAAGGAACGGTTGGTCAGTTCAGTCAAGCGGGACATATATATCTGGTGGCATTTATGAAGTCACAGGCACAACGGGCCTCCCAGAAGAACATCTGCAGAAAGTATCATTGGTCACAAAAGCTTGAGCTCCAGGTGTCGGAACCTGCATCTATGAGGCAGGGGACAATATGGATAGCATGTTTAATGAGGTGGTCACCTCACAGGTTAGAAATGTTCAGGCAGCAGGCAGCATTAATCAGTACAGGACCAGGCAGACAATGTGAAAGTCCCTTGCGTGTGTAATGCTTCAGAATTGGTTCCATTAAAGACACAGAGTGATAGTTCCTCAGAAGAGTGTAACCAGAGCCAAATCAGTGGTGCTTTGGGTAGTTCAGCTGTACAGGGTTGGCAAAGTGGGAAGCAATGAAGGAGAACAAAAAACTAATAACGATAAAGGATTCTCCAGTCAAAGGAACAGACAGACATTTCTGCAGCTGTCAACATGGCTCCAGGATACTAACAGTGTCTCCTTGGTGCCAGGGTAGCAGACGTTATGAAGTGGCTGCAGGCTACTCTTTGTGGGAGGGTCATGGTCCACATTTTTACTAATACTTAGGCAGAAATGGGAATGAGGTCCTGAAAGCAGATTTCAGGCGCTCATTGGGATATTGAAAGGTAGGACCTCTAAAGTACTAGTCTCAGGAATATTCCCAGTTCCACATGCTTGTGAGCACAGAAATAGGTGAATTGACCTAACGCAAATGTGGTTGGAAAGCTTGTGCAGGAGGGTAATTATCATGTTTCTAGGGAACTATGATTGGTTCTGGGGAAGGTAGGTCCTGCACAAGTTGGACAGTCTACATCTGACTAGGACCAAGATTAATATCTTTACAGAAAGATTTGCTACTGTTATTGGTAAGGGGCCTAGATTGGCAGGGGATGGAAACCCAAGGGCAAATTCAGAGCAGGGAACAGGAGACAGAAACTTAAAAGTAACTCTGAAAGACAGAGGAAGCACAGACTAAAAAAATGGCAGTTTTTAAAAGGTATATTAATTAACTCAAGAAGTATTGTGAATAAAGCCAAGGGCACAGACTCACAGCAGCATGATATCAATGCTTATTACAGAAATTTTGCTTAAACAGGAACATAGACGGCAGCTCTGGTCATAGAGTTTTCATGATAGGGAAGGAGATCAGAACAAGCGGGGAGGTAGCATTACTGGTTAAGTAATGAATCAGAGAGGAGAGGAGGGATGATGTACGAAATGAATTATGCAATGAGACCATATCGGTTGACTCAGAAACAAAAAAAAAAAAGAGCAGTCACACTGCAGCTCATGTACTATAGACACCCAAAGAGTGGGGGAGAGTTAGAGGAGCAAATACGCTGGCTAACTCCTGAATATACAAACAATAGGGCAATAATACTGGAGGACTCCAACTATCCAAATATCAACTGGGATATAAAGAACAGGACGCACAAAATTTTTGAACCGCATTAAAGAGTTATTTTAGCCATAACAAGCCTAATGAAAGAAAGTGTAATTATAAATTTAATCTTAGGAAATTAAGTTGGGCATTTGGATGTAGTAGCAATGGGTGTCCATTTTGAAGATTGTGATCATAATGTAATAAGATCTGGCATCATTATGTGAAGTGACAAAGATAGAAAGGGAGTGTAAGTTCTAAATTGAGGGAAAGCAAATTTTACAAAACTGAGAGATGATCTGGCCAAACTGGTCAGGTTAAAGCAAAGTCAATGGCAATCTAGTGGGACTCATTCAAAAGCAAGTTTATGGGCAGAATGTAGACATGTGGTATTGCCAAAACTACAGCCACTTGGTTATCAAGAAAAGTACAGGGAAAGATAAAGTAGAAAATTGGAGCCTATGACGATCTCAAAACTTTAGGAAGCAACAGTTTAGCAACCTTAGAGTACACAGGAATGAAAAAGTAAAATTAGGAAAGCAAGAAGGAAGTTCCTAAAAAAAAATGCTGGCCAATTCAAAGAAAATCCAGAGATATTTTATTAGATATTAACCTTAACAGCAACGCGATGACTAAGGAAAAGACTGGGGCAATTGGAGATGCACATAGTAACATGTACGGGTATAGAAAATATGGACAGAGTTCTGAATGACTATCTTGATTCCTTCTTCAGAGGGGACAGGAATAATGCGGGGATTTTAAAAAGGAGCGTGAAACATGTGATGTAATCTCTTAATAACAAGAAGGAAATTACTAGAGAAACTGGCTTCCCTGAGGTGGCAAGATCACTAGAGCCAGATGAATTATATCTTAGGGTGTTCAAGGAAGCCGGGGAGAAACAGCAGAAGCTCCAAAGAATTATTTTCTAATTCTGGATAGATAGATAGAGGCAAGGTGTCAAAGGATTGAAGATCTGGAAATACTGTATCATTGTTCAAAAGGGGTGAGAGGGATATATCAAATAATTATTGGCAGATCAATGTGATCTGGTGGGCAAATTACTGGAATCAGTATTGAGAAACTATGTTATCTGAAGTTTGCAGAGGCACAAATTAATCAGCATAGTTTTGTGAAAGCAAGGAAAATGTCCAAAATTGGTTCAATGCAGGGATAAAAGGGATAATGGTCCACAGGTATTTTTTTGTGAGTGAAAAGCAGCTACAAATGACAGTCCACAGAGCTAGGTTTTGGGTCTCTTGCTGTCGGTGGTAATTGTTAATGATTTAGACTTAAATGTGGGAGGCATGATTGGGAAATCTGCAATGTCAAAGTTGGCCAGGTAGTTGATAGTGAATAAGATCACTATCTACTGCAGGATGATACCAATGTTTGGTTGGCAGGGCAGGTAGATAGGATGGGGAAGACGACCTATGGAGAAGTCAATTATCAGAAGGCATAAATTTAAGATGATTTGTAGAAGGATTAGAGGGGACAGAAGGAAAAAGCTTTTCACCCACAGACACAGTTCTCTGCTCATTTTAAAAAACTGTACGTGGCCCGATGATATTAATGCTCAAATGCACGTAAATCCTGATTGCAGTGTCTGTAGCCTGATCAATAAAATCATGGCTGATTCTCCAATAATTTCGCTGTTGTATTTTCCTATGAGAGAAACAGGTGAAGAGCAGAAATTAGTTCATAAAAATCAATTTAAAAACTTAATGGGATCCTTTGGGGTTGCAACAGAATTTGGTGGATGAAGTTGAGAAGGGTGATGCAATGTTGGATCACCTACATTCCTTTGAAAGGACCCTCGATCTGCAACTGAAGCACTGGAACCTGCCAGGCTGCAGACCAAGTGTTCTTGGTTTGATTTAAGCATAACGTTATTATTTAACACCCAAGTTCAAAATTACAAGGGGACCATTGAACTTTATCAGAAACTGTGAGAAACCCAATAACCTGTTTTAATACTCCCTTTGTCAGGAAGCAACTGATGTTAATTGTGGTGTTCAGGTTTGGCCTGGCTGAGATCAGTTAATTTAGCAAAGGATAGGAACTGAATCACTATATTCCTATTACAGTGTTATGAAGACGTGGTACGCAATTATTAATTATACAGTCATTCCCTTGAATCTGCAAGGGTTCCATTCCCGAGAACCGCCGCAAATGATGAAATTCAACAAGTGCAGAGTTCATTGAAAATAAGTTACCAATTGCGGGCATACAATGTTTGCTCACAAATGGTGGCTTTTGTTGTTACTAAGTGAATTTGCAATTCATGATTTCATGGATACAATGAACTTACTGTATATCTGAAATGTTTTGGCAAGAACACTTTTGGAAAGGAACTGACACAGACTACAGCAACAAGAATGTTGCATTTTCATGGAATAAGCTGCTTGGATGGAGACACCAAGACTGTAATATTCAGAGCTCAGATTTTAGTTGGAGAAAGTGTGCTGGATTTGATCTCAAACAGAAAGTAGCAGATAGCTTCCCTGATCAACAGATTTTGCCCTCAAAATGCTCTTTCTTTGAATTCCTTAAGTTTCAGAGTTGAAAGCCCACTGGAAGACCTCACTGCCACAAGTGGAATTTTTGTTTAAATAAGGGAGAAATTGAAATCTATACTACTGTCCAAATCAAACATCTTATGGTCTTATGTTGTTGTAGGTAACTGTCCCAAATACATTCCATGATTTCCTCCCCTGCTGATTTGATTTTTCAAACTTACATAGTGATTAAAATTGCATATGATTAATCTGCTGTCTTTTTTACAGCCCTATTATATCCCAATTTATTTTCTGTCCTACTGCATAGCAACTGTTAGGGTAGCAATACGCTACTCCTATCAGTGTCCTTTTTCACTTGCTATTTCTTATATCCACCATATGGGTTCTATATCATCCACTCCAATATCATCTCTTGCTATCATACTCATTCCACCTCGTACTAACAAAGCTACTCCAACACATTTCCCTTCCTGCTTGTCCATTTAAAAAGTTACATATCTGTGAATATTTAGCTCTCAGCTTTCACTCTTTGTAACCATGTCTCTACAATGGCCGGAAGATCATACCCATTAACATCTATTTGTGACTTTAATTCATTTATTTTGTTCTGAATAGAGTGTGCAACAGCCAATAATTTTGCCTTACGATTTCTTCCCTTTTGATCCTATTTGGTGTGTGGAAAATGACTCCAGCTGCAGATGCAGAGAAAACTGCAGATGTTGCAGATCAGAGATGAAAACAAATTGCTGGAAAAGCTCAACAGGTCTGGCAGCATCTGTGGAGAGAAATCAGAACTGTGAAGGGTTGCTTGATCCAAAACGTTAACTCTGATTTCTCTCTACAGATGCAGCCGGACCCACTGAGCTTTCCCAGCAATTTCCATTTTTGTCAGCTATAGATTTGTGACAGTTTGAGAGTTACACTTTTTGCTGAATTTAACTGTTAGTTGTCAAAGTGCCATCTTACCAAGAGAGCAAGTTTCTGCCACTAAACTACTTTTCACTACTCTTCTGATCTTACACACCTCAAAAGCTAAAGCCAACATTTACCTACCTTTCCCACAAGAAAAGTTAAACCCTTTTGTACTCAAGAAGCCATCACAGAGAACGACATAAGAAGCATCTGGCGGCAGGCAAAGTCGGTCTATTCAGAGCTCTACCCTGCTCACCGGGACCCTTTCCTTTTCTCTTCTTCTTCTCTCTCCTCTCTGTAGTAATTCTACTCCCCTCCCAAACCCCCACCCTTTTAACTACCTACCTAAGGAGTCGAGGAAGGGTCGGGTTGTGACCGGGAATCGCTTGGCAGGAGCAGAACGCATGGGCCATGTCCTACAGCAACACCAGATCGAGGGTGGCAGAAGCGACGTTTGCGGCGAGAGCGGGCTGGTGAGGGGCAAGTCGGCGGTGACAGCGGGCCGGTGAGGTGCAAGCCAGTGGCGAGAGCAGCCTAGCAATTGGAGCAGCGCCTGCACCATTGGGGAGATGGGACTTAGGGCTCTGAGATCTGGACTTTCTTTTTCTTGCTCACCTTTTGGCTTTGTTAAACCTTTTAATTCTGGTTTTTGTCACCAAGTGGGCACCCGTGAATGGCGACTTCTACACTTTTCACTGTGTTTATATATTTCTACACATAGCATATGTGACAAATAAATAAATCTAAATTAAAAAATCTAAAATTGCTAAAAACAACAAGCTTCATGTTCCTGTCATCTCTCAATGATGGAAATTTCAAAATATAAAGCTCCATTTTCGACTTTTTTTTAAAAGATTTCATTTGCCTGAATAATACCCTCCACCTTGGGATTTTTCACAAATTTATTCAACTCTAACATTTCAAAACACTGATCTGGCCTTGTTTGGCTGCCTAACCAATTCAGCTGTCCAACCAGACTGTGCAATTTCTCCATTTCTGTTTACAAAACATCATATCTTTTTGTAAGGGTCTACTTTGACAGAAGCCATGAGACTAAATTTTCCAATAAGATTGCAAATAAAAGTGACATTTGATCATTCTATCCAATTTCCTATCCAATGTACTGGAAGTCTTCGCAGTACTGATTTCCAATTTTGAATTCGACTTTTAGCTCATTTATGACAGTGCTTTCTAATTCACTGTTCCACCCAACAAAAAAAAAACACTTATTCTGATCATAATGCTGGCTGAAATCTGTCTCTCATGTTGCCAGTGAAACATGCTTTTAATTGAAATAGCCTAATTTTAATAAGATAGACCTTACTGACAAGTACTGATCTCTAGAGGTATCTTTTAGGCCATATGCATATTTATTTAACTTCTAGAATGTTCCCAATGCATTTGGTGCCTCTTATGGATCACAAAATACAGCCCATGTGAACTGGTCTTCCTACAGAAACGCAGCTTTAATACTAGTTGATCTACATTCCCAAGTAGTTACTGCTACAAAGAAAATGTTCAAAAATTACTTTTCCTGCAGTAAGTGAATCTACTTCTATACTCGATCCCAGTTCCATCAAGAGATACTTTTCAGCACACACCATATCATATGAAGGAATTGATTGTCTGCTATTTGGCAGCTCTGTATACCCCCATATTCTCTCAAACTTACGTTCTTGATGCTTGGCATGTTTTATTAACTTTTCTTCTGGTTTGATTATGGCAACAAAACCCTGGCTCCTGGTAGTTTCACAATTTCTGTCCTTGTTAAAACATGCACTTTTTCCTGCTTTTTTTGGACTGCTACTGTTTTCTTTCAACAGGCATGTTTCAACAGGCTTCCAAATCATATACCACATTTTCTTACATTCCATCTTTGAGCTCCCAAAAAATATGCTTAATCTCATGCCCCTCATTCTGTATTTTCATCCAGCTTTTATAATTTCCAATTCCCTTCCCTGCTACACAAAAAACAGTCACATTTCTTCACTGAGTAGCCCTTTTTTGGTAAATGTTTAACTTTAGTACTCATTTCTGACAGCTGTTCTTTGGGACCAATGGCCTCATGTTGACCATCAGAACTGTCTGAACCTGCCCTATCACCAAATAAGCTGTCAGTTGGCATTTGATCCTCATAGCTGTGCAATATTTTCATACAAGAACTACTTGTCTCAGCCTTTCAAAACTTACCAAAAATCTGACTATGCCTCATAACCAGTCAACAAATCTTCTTTTTGATAAATTTTGTCCAGAAAAGTTAATTCTGTTCAAACCTTCATCTGCTCCAATTCCAAAACAAAAAACTTTGCTTCTTATCCTGCTTTGGTATAGTAACAAAGAACTCAACAACAACTTGTTTCTTCTTAGGTAACTAGTTTCTAAGGTCCACACTGTAACTTCATTCTTCCACTGGTCTTAAGGTTCAGATCACGTTCCTAGCAGGCACCTAATTGGGTACCTCCCCTTATGGCACATCTTATCCTGGGACAACATTGTCCTGCTCCGTCTGGAGATTACGGCTAATTAGAGGCCATGGTTGCTGCCAGGACCCCACCATCAGGCAGAAAATTGGCATGAAGACAAGTAGGTATTATACATGGTGAGGTTTACAAGATTGGGAACAAGGAGCTCAGGAACCAGACAAGAGGTTAGAGGTCTCAGAGGGCCCGAGAGTGAGGGGTCCCTACTGCCCTTGGCCCTGCACGAATGAATGCAGGGGGAAGAATTCCCACTGCCACCCCTCTCAAACCAACACCATACCCGCACTGGTTCACCACATCAGGTAGGCTGGGTCTTGCACTTCCTGAAGTACTTGCAGCCAAGTCTGGAGGAGGCCTTTAACAGGGACGATGTCAGGAAGGTTGGCCAAAGGTCTTCACATGAGAGAACAATATTTCAGACATGGTGGGAAGGGGGTAGGTATCTCTCCAGCACCAACTCACTGTATTACTTGCCCTCCCCACAACTTCCCAGGCGAGGAAGAAACACTGCCTTTGTGACACTGGAGGAGTGAGACAAGGGATCGGTTCATTCCTCCTTAACCAGTCGTCATAACATTTAACCTACATTTAACAGCGTAGCACATATCACTCTTTCCCAGAAAACAACATAGAATTTATTCTTCATGCCGTCTGGTCAGTCAAAAAAAAATCCAAATCAAAAAAGCTGAGTTTCTCCACAGAATCAGTTAGCTCAGAATGCTGAGAGCTGCAGTTACATAAATTCGACTAAGATTTAAAATCATAAATGCAGTGTTCAATAAAAACAGATAAAAAGAGGTACATTGTGCCAAAATCAAGACAGAGTGGAATTGCATAATAGAGGGAAGAAAAATGTAGGGATATGGCAAGCGAGCTGAGGAGTGAAATAAGGTGGGTTGCTCTTTCAAAGACCTGGATCAGATGTGATGGCTGAATGGTTTCCCTCAGTGCTGTGCTAATCAAATTCTAAAGTACACCCCTCAGATGGTACAACAGTCAAGGATTTGCTGTGTTTTATCAAAAGAACATTTACTGTCTCTGCTCCTTCTGACTATTGCCAATCCCCAGCTATAAGTTTACAAACCCACCATGTGGCCTGCATTCTCCAGCAGCTGTTTAGTTTCCATTACTGCACGTTTCATGCTGGTGTTGGGGATCCAAAACTCATCACTCTCATAATAACCTATCCTCAAAGGCTTAGAGCTAGAAAATACCTAAAATGAAAGAACATACATTAAATGAGAGAAGAATGATATTTACATACTCAGTAGAACACTTGAGAACTCTACAAATACTCAAACATGACGTGTTTTAATATCTTTTTTACTCATTCATGGGATTGGGGCATCATTGGCTTGGTGTGTATTTATAGCCCATCCCTAGTTGCCCAAAGGGCAATTGAGACTCAACCACATTGCTGTGGGTCTGGAGTCACATGTAGGCCAGACCAGGTAAGGATGGCATATATCCTTCCCTGAAGGATTTTAGTGAATCAGGTGGGTTTTCCAACAATCAACAACGAATTCATGGTCATCAGATTCTTAATTCCGGTTTTTTTTTGTAAAACATTGAATTCCAATTCCAGCATCCGCCACAGCAGAATTCAAACCCCTGTCCCAAGGCTTTTATCTGGGTCTCTGGATTAACAGTCCAGCAATAATACCACTGGGCCATCACCACCTCTATAGAATTTTTATCAGAGTTGGGTCAATGACTTTGAATTCTGAGCAGAACCGAGATAGAGGCTTGGGTTTTCAAGGCTCTGTACATGTCAAATAAAAGACTTAAAAATGGTAAAAATTGTAGTCAAGACCCAATTCTGTGATTCCTATCCCCATTCAATTTTTGACAATAAAAGTGCAGACTAAAGTAGGGTCCCGACCAAAAACATCAGCTTTCCTGCTCGTCTGATGCTGCCTGGCCTGCTGTGCTCCTCCAGCTCCACACTGTGTTATATCCAAGGCTGCACTCCTGCCTTAGTCAGCTACCTTGAAAAATTCCCATTGAAGAATCCATTAGGTGTCAAAATAAATACAGTCACTAAAAGATAGGCATGTCAACCTGCTTTTGGTCTTATACAGTTGTCAGTTGGACTCTGTATGAATGTTTGGCTGAGCTCCAAGAATGACTTTGCAGGAAACTGTTTACACAGCCGCACTGGTTAATAAATAGCTAGCCTACCTTCTCATAACCTGGGTCCCTGCTCCTGTGAGGCTGCAGTGCTAACCACTGAGCCACTGTGCCGCCCTTCATTGTCTGACTAGACCAATATTAAGCAGAGTTTGTTGTGCCGTTTTGCTGTTAGTTGATGTTTATATATTCTGCAGACCCAGTGTAGTTTACAAAATACCACTCAATGACTGCCACAAACATTACACCAGACAGATAGCAAGGAAACTACCCATCAGAATACATGAACATCAACTATCAGCAAAATGGCACGTTTTATCTTAATATCGGTACACTCAGACAATGAAGGCCATCAATTTAACTGGGACAAGGTAACCATAATAGCCGAAGCCAAACAGAGATACACACATAGGATATCCTAGAGGCATGGTTCTTCACCAATAATGCGATCAACAAACACAGAATTGGGCCCTATATACAAGCCCATACAGATCAAAACTCACTATACAGATCAAAACTGAAAATGACACTACTCACCATAATGCAGCAAACAGTATGAATTCCAAGTGGAGCAGAATAACACCGCTTCATTTGAGGCACTACTATTGGGTATCACTTAGCACGGTGACAAAACGCCTGAACGCGAACAAGCCAGCTTGGCGAGCAAGTCAACAACCTGGTTCTTCAAAATGTCAGGAGGGTAGCGCATGTATAGAATGAGCCGCCAGAAGTAGTGATGGAGGCTGGTACAATTACAACATTTATTTGGCAGCTGGATGGGTATATGAATACAAGGGTTGAGAGGGACATGGGCCAAATACTGGCAAGTGGGAGTAGATTTATTCAGAATATCTGTTCAGCACGGATAAGTTGGACCAAAGGGTCTGTTTCCATGCTGTACATCTCTATGACTCTATGTCAGTTTGGTGAGAAGCTAAGAGGGGCAACATTATAATGAGATTTTGAAATAGCATTTTTATTTTAAGTTCACGAGCATTTCAAAAACTTGCCAGTGTTATTATATGGTTCCATGTTACTGAGCAAGCAGACATAGGAGATATGAAGGAGCAGAGAGGGCATCTTATATCTTTTTGCCTGTGTCAGCTGCACAGAGCTTTTGGAGGATTTGTCACTGCGAGACCTAATGAGATCTCTTAGCACAGCTGATTTTGTAGGAGTAGAATTATACAAAACATACAATTCAAATCTGTACTTCACAGTAGTCAGTTTCTTAAAATGAATGGATACAAAATAATTGCATATATTGGAATTATAAATAGGATTTCATTCTATTGGAAAAGCTATGTTGAGACCACAAATTCATAACATTTCCCTTAAATCTGTTTGATAGGTAGATTGATACAATACTTACACTGTGGCAAGAGGCCATTTGGCCCATCAAGCTTGTCCCAACCCTTGGAAGAGCATCCCACCCAGATCCAGACCCCAACCCTATCCCTGTAACCCCACATTTTATCATGGCTAGCGCACAGAGCTTGTACCTCCCTGGGGACATATGGACAATTTAGTCTGGCCAAGCCACCTGGTCTGCTCATCCCTGGACACTTGGGACTATATATCATGGTCAATCCACCCAACTTGCACATCTGTGGGCTAGCAAACTACCGAGAGGTGTTACGCACCGAAAATGTCAAAAAATTATTTTCTTCATAGTGACCTAACTCACCTTGAGCCATAGTTATTGATGGCCTACCACAAAAATGCCCCTCTTATTCTAAAAGGAATCAGAAGCTTTGGAAATTGTTTCAGACGATGTGGGGTGGAGGCAAGAGTGCAAGCAGGAGGAAAGATGAAAGGATAAGATAAAAGTACAGTTTAACTCACACATTACCTCATCGTTGAAGGGAATAGGTGGCACAGAGGGATCCAACTGGAACATATCTTCACATAACAGGGCTCTCATGCACAAGGCCAAACTATCCACATCTCTGGCCATTGGGCCAACTGCCGCACTGACTAAAAGAAAAATTGCATTTTTTAAAAACATCTTTGTATTCTACCAGAACAGTAGGCTACCTTTCTCCTCTCCATTTGTGTCTTTCAATTAGTTTGGAAAGCTAATAATATCCTTTCAAGGATTTCATTTGCCTTTTTCCCCCTCACCCATCTGGTATCCATTCATTATTGAACAGGAGAACCATTTCCAAAATACTGGGGCATGGCTGGGTGAAATGTTCAAAGACAAGTGTTCAGACAAGGTACAAATTTAGACTCAATAAATATTCACTACTGTCAGGAATTTATAGATCCACACCAGTATGTTATCCATATGTTCAGGCTCAAACTGTGATCAGAATCTATAACTCAGGAATCTGTTGACAAAATCAAGGGAAGTAACTGACTTCACATGCTTATAGATGCGGTGCCAATCAAGCGGGGGCTGCTTTGTCCTGGATGGTGTCAAGCTTCTTGAGTGTTGTTGGAACTATATCCATCCAGGCAAGTGGGCAGTATTCCATCACACTCCTGACTTGTGCTTCGTAGATGATGGACAGACTTTGGAGAGTTAGGAGACGAGTTACTCACCAGAGTATTCCTAGCCTCTGACTTGCTGCTGTAGTCATTATTTATATCATGAGTCAAGTTGAGTTTCTGGTCAGTGATAAATCCCAGGATGGTGACATTAGGGAAATCAGTGATGGCCACTGTATGTCTCTTAGCGTCATCCAGCCGTACAGCATGGAAACAGACCCTTCGGTCCAACTCATCCATTTCGACTAGATACCCTAAACTATTCTAGTCCCATCTGCCAGCATTTGGCCCATATTCCTCTAAACCCTTGCAATTCATATACCCATCCAGATGCCTTTTAAATGTTCTAACTACCAGCCTCTACCACTTCCTCTAGCAATTCATTCCATCCAAGCACCCAGCCTCTGCTTGGAAAAAGTTGCCCCTTAAGCCCTTTTGCAACTCTCCTCTCTCAATTTAAGCCCATGCTCTCTAGTTTGCGTCACCCCAATGCTGGGGGAAAAGACCTTGGCTATTCACCATATCCATACTCCTCATGATTTTATAAACCTCTATAAGGTCACCTCTGTTTCTGTTTCAGTTTGGAGTCAAACTGGTTTTATTTTTAAAGTAGGAATTTATAAAACACCAGATTGTCCACTGAATTATAAATTCCTACTTTAGAAATAAAACCAGTCTGACTCCAAACCAAAACACAAACAGATTCTAAACAAGGCCTCACGCCTAACATGTAATGTCTGACCTAAAATGTCCACCTCTTCTTTACACTGATAAACCTTTCATTCTCTCAGGGCAGTGACTTGAAAGAACTTTCAAAGAAAGCTTCTGAAGTATCTAAAGCATCTAAAGTTTGTTTAATACATCCTCAGTGGGGTGACCCTTTGATCTTTTATTTATAAATACTGTGTTTGCTGCCACTTCTCTGGCTAACACCTAAAGGAGAAGCGAGGCTCTGAAAGCTTGTGTTTTCACATAAGCCTGTTGGCCTATTACCTGGCATCATGTGGTTTCTGGCCTTACATTTTTAAAAGTTTAATCAAGAGGCAAATATAATCAAAAAAGAACGCACTCTACTCAGTACCGTAGATTTACAAGTAGTAAGGCTACACTCTAAGACTAGTCACTTAGCTGCTCCCGTACCATAAACGCCCCCACACGTTTCTCCAAGGTCAGTTGTGAATTCCACCATTTATTTTTCTTAGACGAACTCCGAGTCCAAAGATACTTGAAACCAAACAGCAGAGGCAGTTAGCTGTGCAGATTCAATGCTGGTTCAGACAGTTGTGCAGGTTTATTTCTCAGTTTGCTTCACTTCCCACCTGGTCACAGCTTTGTCTCCCTTTGTGGAGTTTCTCATCATGATAGACGGTAGCTGACCACATGCCCAGTCAGGCTTTGAGTGGAGACAGCTGAGTGGCATTTCTGCGGCACAAATGTTACTTGATACTTGCCAGTCCAAGCCTGGTTATTTTCTAGGACTTGTTGTTGCATTTGAACGTTGACTGCTTCAGTATCTGAAGAGTCATAAAAGGTCCTCATTATAGCACAATCATCGGCAAACATTCCCACTTCTGACTTTATGATACAGGGAAGGTCATTAATAAGCAGCTGATGACAAGTGAGCCTCAGACACTACCCTGAGGAATTCCTGCAGAGATGTCCTATAGCCTCCAACAACCACAAGCATCTCCCTCTGTGCCAGGTATGACATCAACAGTGGAGAATTTGCCCCCAGTACCCTTTGATCCCAGACTTGATAGGGCTCTTTGATGCCACATCTTTGGAATTCAGCTCTTTTGTCCACATTTGAACCAAGGTGAGGAGCAGAGTGGCCGTGGTGGAACCCAAACTGGGTGTCACTGAGCAGGTTGTTGCCAAGCAGCACCTACTGTTGCTGAAACCTTAAATCACTTTACTGATGATCAAGAGTACATTGATGGGGCAGTTATTAGCCAAGTTGTATTTGTCTGGCCTTTTGCGTACAGGACATACTTGGACATTTTTCCATATTGTCAGGTTGATTCCAGCATTGTAGTTGTACTGGAACAGCTTGGCCAGGAGTATGACAAGTTCAGAAGCAAAAGTCTTTGGCACTTTAGATAGAGTCATGTCAGGGCCAATGGCGTTTGCAGTGTCCAGTGTCTCTAACTGTTTCTTGATACCCTGGAGTGAATCAATTTGTCTGAGGACCTGGTATCTGTAATGCTCAGGACCACTGGAGGAGGTTGAGATCGTTCATCCACTTGGCACTTCTGGCTGAGGATTGCTGCAAATACATTAGCCTCATCTTTTCCACTTGCGTTCCGAGCTCTTCCATCATTCAGGAGGGGAATATTTATGGAGCCTCCTCCTCCATCGTGTTGTCTAATTGTCCACCACCATTCACGACTGGATGTGGCAGGACTGCAGAGGTTATTATGATCAGTTGCTTGCAAGATTATTTAACTCTGTTCATTACTTGCTGCTTAATGCTGTTCACCATGCAGTAGTCCCGTTTGGTAGCTTTATTATAAATCAGAGAGTCATAGACTCATACAGCACAGAAAGAGACCCTTCAGTCCAGCTTGTCTATGCCGACCAGATATTTCAATCTGATCTAGTCCCCTCTGCCAGCATCTGCCCGGTATCATACTAAACCCATCCTATTCATATGCAAATCATTTTAAATGTTGTAACTGTACCAGCCTTGGCCAGTTCCTCTGGCAGCTCACTCCATACATGCACCACCCTCTGTGTGAAAAAGCTACCCATCAGATCCTTTTTTATTTTTCCCCTCTCACCTTAATCCAATGCCCTCTAGCTTTGGACTAGCACCCACACCTCCCTTAGGGAATAAAACCTTAGCTATTCACCCAATCTAAGCGCCTCATGTTTTTATAACCTTCTGTAAAGGTCACTGCCCAGCCTCCATTGGTGGATCCTAAAATGGTACATTCCCACCCAATCCTGCAATTTACTGACGAACCCAGGCTACCATGCAAAGTCTGATTCCATGCAGATTGTCACTTGTCATTATCAGCATCAAAAAGGCTCCTCAGCATAGGTTTTACATCTAGTTAAAACTAATATAAATCGTTCTCATAGTGTGTTTTAGCAAAGATCTGTAGCTTGGGTTGTTGTTGGTTAGTTCACCGAGCTGACCGGTTTCTGTGCAAGTGTTTCATCTCCCTTCTAGGTGACATTGTCAGTGCTGTTAAATCTCCGTGGAAGTGCTGTTGTTCTGTCCCACTCTGAATTTATATGGTCCAGTCTGTCAAGGTGGTCAGTTTTGTTTCCAGTTTTATACTGTAGTGATAAGTGGATGGCGTCTATTTCAACATGCTTTTTAACTGTAGTTGAAATACCTCAACGGCTGCGCAAAACTGAACAAGAACACCTAACACAGTCATTGCAAACAATGTTCATCCTAACAGCTTCATCCACCAATGCCTGGCAAACGAACAACACCAACACTGTACACTCCCAACACACTGGCCACCCAGCCCTATGTTAGGAACACTAACTCACAGCAAACGGCACGACCAATTCTCCCTCATTTCAAAACACTCCAACGTGGACAGACATCAGTTTGACTGGCACAAAGTTACAGCACTAGGACAAGCGTGATAAAAACAAGCAGGAGAAATAATGGAGGCCTGGTTTTCAACAACCAATGCAATTAGCAAACATGTTGATGAGGCATTCCACTCCCGCACATCCCAGATGTCCACGTTCTTCAAGGACCGCAACTTTCCCTCCACCGCAATGGTCGAGAACGCCCTTGACCGTGTCTCCCGCATTTCCTGCAACACATCCCTCACACCCCGCCCTCGCCACAACCGCCCAAAGAGGATCCCCCTCGTTCTCACATACCACCCCACCAACCTCCGGATACAATGCATCATCCTCTGACACTTCCCGCATCTACAATCCAACCCCACCACCCAAGACATTTTTCCGTCCCCACCCTTGTCTGCCTTCTGGAGAGACCACTCTCTCCGTGACTCCCTTGTCCGCTCCACACTCCCCTCCAACCCCAACACACCCGGCACCTTCCCCTGCAACCGCAGGAAGTGCTACACTTGCCCCCACACCTCCTCCCCCACCCCCATCCCAGGCCCCAAGATGACTTTCCATATTAAGCAGATGTTCACCTGCACATCTGCCAATGTGGTACACTGTATCCACTGTACCCAGTGTGGCTTCCTTTACATTGGGGAAACCAAGCGGAGGCTTAGGGACCACTTTGCAGAATACCTCCGCTCGGTTCGCACTAAACAACTGCACCTCCCAGTCGCGAACCACTTTAACTCCCCCTCCCATTCCTCAGACGACATGTCCATCATCGGCCTCCTACCGTGCCACAACGATGCCACCCGAAGGTTGCAGGAACAGCAACTCATATTCCACTTGTGAACCCTGCAGCCCAATGGTATCAATGTTGACTTCACAAGCTTCAAAATCTCCCCTTCCCCCACTGCATTCCAAAACCAGCCCAGCTTGTCCCCTCCCCCCACAGCATCTCAAAACCAGCCCAGCCTGTCTCCGCTTCCCTAACCTGTTGTTTCTCTCACCCATCCCTTCCTCCCACCTCAAGCCACACCTCCCTTTCCTACCTACTACCTCATCCCACCTCCTTGATCTGTCCGTCTTCTCTGGACTGACCTATCCCCTCCCTACCTCCCCACCTATACTCTCCTCTCAACCTATCTTCTTTTCTTGCCATCTTCGGTCCGCATCCTCCTCTCTCCCTATTTATTCCAGAACCCTCACCCCATCCCCCTCTCCGATGAAGAGTCTAGGCCCAAAACGTCAGCTTTTGTGCTCCTGAGATGCTGCTTGGCCTGCTGTGTTCATCCAGCTTCACACTTTGTTATCTTGGATTCTCCAGCATCTGCAGTTCCCATTATCATTGAAATATACCCCATCCACTTACCACTACTGCATAAAACTGGAAACAAGATGCTCACCATGACATAACGGGCCATATAAATTCACAGCCGGACAAAACGGCAGCGCTTCAACAGAGGCTGCACAGCATTGATGGTCACGGTGAAGGGAGATGGAATGTTTGCACAAAAGCCAGTCAGCTCAGCGAACCAACCAACAACTCCTTTCTCAGTCTGCATCAACTGCAGAATGATATGGCTCAAATGTCGCAAGATGTTTAATTGCTGACTCCTTCATTTTCTAAAACCAGCTGCTATAACCTTATTGCACTCTGTCAATCTTCCACAAAAATGTAACAACATCAAAATGCTCCTGCAGTGATTGTCATGAGGTCAGTCAGCTGTACTTCATGGAAAATGAGTTCCCTAGTTGGGGCTGTCAATCTTGTCCAATCAGGGAGCCCTGGCTGACAGATAAGAACAGGCGTGTCAGAGGTTCAGTTCACTCTGAGTAAGCCGAATCAGTGTCATGGACTCTCCATCTGTAAATAAAGGGTGGCTTGGTGGCAGCATACCAGCCTCTGTGGAGTTACTTCAGTTCCTATGATATTATGATGCACAATCTGCAGAGGAAAAATCAACCAGGTACTTTGGAAATAATTTGTCCCCTTGATCAGTCACTTCTAGAATCAGCTAACAACTATGGAAATCCTCAAAAGCAAATCCTCAATCTAAGCTCTACTACTTCCAAGCACCCAATCTTGAACACTGGACCTGTTTCATAAATTTGTCTAACATGTTTCGGCAGCTCTCCAGCTAGATTCACAACAACTGCAAAATCATATTGCTGCCTCATCAATAAAGCAGCAGTAAATAGTAACTAGATAATAAAATGTGAGGCTGGATGAACATAGCAGGCCAAGCAGCATCTCAGGAGCACAAAAGCTGATGTTTCGGGCCTAGACCCTTCATCAGAGAGGGGGATGGGGGGAGGGAACTGGAATAAATAGGGAGAGAGGGGGAGGCGGACCGAAGATGGAGAGTAAAGAAGATAGGTGGAGAGAGTGTAGGTGGGGAGGTAGGGAGGGGATAGGTCAGTCCAGGGAAGACGGACAGGTCAAGGAGGTGGGATGAGGTTAGTAGGTAGCGGGGGGTGCGGCTTGGGGTGGGAGGAAGGGATGGGTGAGAGGAAGAACCGGTTAGGGAGGCAGAGACAGGTTGGACTGGTTTTGGGATGCAGTGGGTGGGGGGGAAGAGCTGGGCTGGTTGTGTGGTGCAGTGGGGGGAGGGGACGAACTGGGCTGGTTGAGGGATGCAGTAGGGGAAGGGGAGATTTTGAAACTGGTGAAGTCCACATTGATACCATATGGCTGCAGGGTTCCCAGGCGGAATATGAGTTGCTGTTCCTGCAACCTTCGGGTGGCATCATTGTGGCAGTGCAGGAGGCCCATGATGGACATGTCATCAAGAGAATGGGAGGGGGAGTGGAAATGGTTTGGAAATGGTTTCTTGATGACATGTCCATCATGGGCCTCCTGCACTGCCACAATGATGCCACCCGAAGGTTGCAGGAACAGCAACTCATATTCCGCCTGGGAACCCTGCAGCCATATGGTATCAATGTGGACTTCACCAGTTTCAAAATCTCCCCTTCCCCTACTGCATCCCTCAACCAGCCCAGTTCGTCCCCTCCCCCCACTGCACAACACAACCAGCCCAGCTCTTCCCCCCCACCCACTGCATCCCAAAACCAGTCCAACCTGTCTCTGCCTCCCTAACCGGTTCTTCCTCTCACCCATCCCTTCCTCCCACCCCAAGCCGCACCCCCCGCTACCTACTAACCTCATCCCACCTCCTTGACCTGTCCGTCTTCCCTGGACTGACCTATCCCCTCCCTACCTCCCCACCTACACTCTCTCCACCTATCTTCTTTACTCTCCATCTTCGGTCCGCCTCCCCCTCTCTCCCTATTTATTCCAGTTCCCTCCCCCCATCCCCCTCTCTGATGAAGGGTCTAGGCCCGAAACGTCAGTTTTTGTGCTCCTGAGATGCTGCTTGGCCTGCTGTGTTCATCCAGCCTCACATTTTATTATCTTGGAATCTCCAGCATCTGCAGTTCCCATTATCTCTGATACTATTTTACCCCAGTAAATAGTAACTGCCAGGCTCTGCATTCCTCACATCATTCTGAACAGACGACTTTCCCTGTAACAAGAATACCAGGAACTTGGCTGGATCTTACCAGCCCAAGAAACAAGTTGTAAGTGGGGCAGTGGAAAATGAGGGGAGCTCTCATAGGTATGTTTCCCCAGGGGACAATAAAGAAACACAGACTGAGAACTGGTCCATACCCCAAGGGGACAAGGCAGCCATTTTGAGCAACTCCTTATATTTTACTGACAGTAGAGCCATGCTGCATCACCTCAAACCTCCCAAATTACCATCGGCTATGGCCAAGTCATCTACTCACTCAAGGCCTAGTGGCAAGCCAGGATCCCCATCACAATATCAGAGTCACAAGGATAAGGCCATCAGCGAGGATTTCCCTCTCATCTCAATGTCCCCACCAGTTTTGGAGGTCTTCAATGAAACTTTTTTTTGTGAACCAAAGGCAATCTTGTGATTTCCAAGTTGACTCAGCGATGCCCTCGTCTCCCAATGGGGCTGCAGGGATCGCAGACCTGTCAGCCCTCCCGAGTGGTTTCCCAAACGTAGCAGCATATCCCCTGACTGGGGGGAAAAAACCTAGCAGGCATGCAGGATTCAGGCAAGTGGAAGACGTTAATTTAAGCAGAAACCATTTGATGCAGGGAGAGGGCCAAAAGTCTTCCCCAAATCTGGCCTCAACGCCAGAAACCAAGTTTTTCCCCTTAATCTTTGGCTCAGATCGGAAGACAGATCAACAGCATATCCTGATTTTTGCAGTGAAAATACTTCATTTTATACACTTTCTGTTACAATAATCAAATACAGTATAGTCAATGTCCTTCCCTCTTAATCTGTACACCCAATCCCGAGGGTCACCTAATCATTGGTGGGCATTCCTAGGGACAGCCCCAATTTCCAATGGTCTTATGGCATTTACCAGATATATGGGTGGAAAATATACAGCATGATGCTCAGTTACAGGTGGTGTACCACAAAGATCTGTTCTGGGTCCTCTTCTATTTGTGATTTTCGTAAATGATTTGGATGTAGGCATGGAAAGGTGGATTAGCAAGTTCACGGGCAACACGAAGGTGGGTCACGTTGTGGGCAGTGCAGAGGGCTGTTCTAGGTTACAAAGGGACGTGGATTGAATGCAGAGCTGGGCTGAGAAGTGACAGATGGAGTTTAACCCTGAAAAGTGAGAGTGATTCATTCTGGAAGGACAAACTTGAAAGCAAAATACAGGGTTAACAGAAAGATAACAAAGTGTGAAGCTGGGAGGAGGGGATGGGTGAGAGGAAGAACAGGTTAGGGAGGCGAGGACAAGCTGGGTTGGTTTTGTGATGCAGTGAGGGGAAGGGCCGAGCTGGTGTTCTTCCTCTCACCTATCCCCTCCTCCCACCTCAAGCCACACCTCTATTTCCCACCCACCAACCTCATCCCGCCTCCTTGACCTGTCCGTCCTCCCTGGGCTGACCTATCCCCTCCCCACCTATACTCTCCTCTCCACCTATCTTCTCCTCTATCCATCTTCGGTCTGCCTCCCCCTCTCTCCCTATTTATTTCAGAACCCTCTCCCCATCCCCCTGTCTGCTGAATGCTTCAAATAGTTCTGTTTAACTCTTGAAAGTGATGAACTTAGAGAGCGATGGAGATAGGGCTTGAGAATTAGACTGGCTTGGTAACTCTTTCAACAGCCCAGCACAACTCCTATACTGTAAAATTCTGTAATTCTACACCGAATTTTTGAGAAGCAGCTTTTATTTGTGAGTGAGCACAGAGGTAAGAAAATGAAATGATTCCAGGCATCTTAATTACCTATCAACAGCTGTACTAGATAATAAAATGTGAGGCTGGATGAACACAGCAGGCCAAGCAGCATCTCAGGAGCACAAAAGCTGACGTTTCGGGCCTAGACCCTTCATCAGAGAGGGGGATGGGGGGAGGGAACTGGAATAAATAGGGAGAGAAGGGGAGGCGGACCGAAGATGGAGAGTAAAGAAGATAGGTGGAGAGAGTGTAGGTGGGGAGGTAGGGAGGGGATAGGTCAGTCCAGGGAAGACGGACAGGTCAAGGAGGTGGGATGAGGTTAGTAGATAGCTGGGGGTGCGGCTTGGGGTGGGAGGAAGGGATGGGTGAGAGGAAGAACCGGTTAGGGAGGCAGAGACAGGTTGGACTGGTTTTGGGATGCAGTGGGTGGAGGGGAAGAGCTGGGCTGGTTGTGTGGTGCAGTGGGGGGAGGGGACGAACTGGGCTGGTTTAGGGATGCAGTAGGGGAAGGGGAGATTTTGAAACTGGTGAAGTCCACATTGATACCATATGGCTGCAGGGTTCCCAGGCGGAATATGAGTTGCTGTTCCTGCAACCTTCGGGTGGCATCATTGTGGCAGTGCAGGAGGCCCATGATGGACATGTCATCAAGAGAATGGGAGGGGGAGTGGAAATGGTTTGCGACTGGGAGGTGCAGTTGTTTGTTGCGAACTGAGCGGAGGTGTTCTGCAAAGCGGTCCCCAAGCCTCCGCTTGGTTTCCCCAATGTAGAGGAAGCCGCACCGGGTACAGTGGATGCAGTATACCACATTAAGCAGAGGTTCACCTGCACATCTGCCAATGTGGAATGTCATCTTGGGGCCTGGGATGGGGATGAGGGAGGAGGTGTGGGGACAAGTGTAGCATTTCCTGCGGTTGCAGGGGAAGGTGCCGGGTGTGGTGGGGTTGGAGGGCAGTGTGGAGCGAACAAGGGAGTCACGGAGAGAGTGGTCTCTCCGGAAAGCAGACAGGGGAGGGGATGGAAAAATGTCTTGGGTGGTGGGGTCGGATTGTAAATGGCGGAATGTACTGCATCCCTAAACCAGCCCAGTTCATCCCCTCCCCCCACTGCACCACACAACCAGCCCAGCTCTTCCCCCCCACCCACTGCATCCCAAAACCAGTCCAACCTGTCTCTGCCTCCCTAACCGGTTCTTCCTCTCACCCATCCCTTCCTCCCACCCCAAGCCGCACACCCAGCTACCTACTAACCTCATCCCACCTCCTTGACCTGTCCGTCTTCCCTGGACTGACCTATCCCCTCCCTACCTCCCCACCTACACTCTCTCCACCTATCTTCTTTACTCTCCATCTTCGGTCCGCCTCCCCCTCTCTCCCTATTTATTCCAGTTCCCTCCCCCCATCCCCCTCTCTGATGAAGGGTCTAGGCCCGAAACGTCAGCTTTTGTGCTCCTGAGATGCTGCTTGGCCTGCTGTGTTCATCCAGCCTCACATTTTATTATCTTGGAATCTCCAGCATCTGCAGTTCCCATTAACAGCTGTACTAGGTTTGATTTCCAAGAACAAGGTTAGCTTATTTGATTTTTTATGATGTTTGATTTTTTTTAAAGAATACTCGATCGGGCAAATTGTGCCCTAGAATTAAGAATATAAATACCAGGCAATATTACGAAACAAACTGAAGGTCGCTTGGAATTTTGTATAAACTCACCAACACTTTGTCCAGGCACAGCCGTTCTGATTCCTTTAGAGCTAAATAACAGATCAACGATAAAAATTGTCAGTGAAAGAAACAATTTCTCCTTTGTAATCATTAACAGTGCATTAATGTAATGTTCATAGCTAGGAGATAGTTCAGTTTCAATGGAAACCGGCGTACAATATCCTCTTTTCCCTGAACCTAAACTTTCAAAAACAGAGTGCGCTCAGTTTAGAGAATAAGAACGTTAAAAACAAGAATTTGAATTTCTTATTGAATTCACTTTTGAAATAAGAATCCAAACCATTTCTCATTTTATTGGAGGCGAACTGAGGGACAAGGGGACATTCTGAAACTCGATCGGTCATTTCAATATTTAAAAAGGCCACATGCCTTCATGTTAACACCCAATGTATTTTTAACTCATGTCAGCTCAGATTCCCAGGGCTTAGGAAATCTCAACTGAACTGAGGCTTGAAGGGCCAATCCAAGTGACATATTGTTACAAGAACATGCAAATAAAACAGGCTGATGTGTAAAAAAAAGCTTCTTCACTCAATAAGGAGTTAAGACATGGAATGCATTGTGTTCTGAAAATGTGGTGGAGGCAGGCTCATTTGAAGTATTTAATTGAAATGGTGGGCAGGGATTGGGGCTAGGGAATAGAACCGGTACAGGCACAATGGGCTGAATGGCCTCCCCTGCACTATAACAGTTCTGTAATTCTGTGATGTGGCTTTACAGCACAACCTGCAGGTCAGGAGCAGCAGGAATGTTTTGTCCAGCCTTCCAACATTCCCCTTAATCTGTCTGCTCCCTCCTAACTACAATCCCGAAATAACATTCCACAAACCCCCAGAATTACCAGAGCAGAGTCCAGCATTTGCAAACGCCAACTATATCTCTCTGCACCTAATAGGTTTTCAGCATTTTAATCAGGCTAGTTACAAATATGAAACCAAGAAGAAATTTAAAGCTGTCCTGCAGTTGAACTGTGAAGCAGCATCTCAGGAGCACAAAAGCTGACGTTTCGGGCCTAGACCCTCTGAAGGGTCTAGGCCCGAAACATCAGCTTTTGTGCTCCTGAGATGCTGCTTGGTCTGCTGTGTTCATCCAGCTTCACACTTTATCTTGGATTCTCCAGCATCTGCAGTTCCCATTATCACTGCAGTTTAACTGCATGTGCTTCCACACTTCTCAATAACTGAACCTCAAAACAGTTTCATCCGAGCACAGAATGAGATGCCTGCCTATAATTTGTAGAGTCACAGTCAGACTGTTTTGTTACCCTGTGGCAATGAGAGATACTTAACTTACACACCGCAGAATAATTTGGCTAGGTTTCAGAGATTTAATTATTCAGTGGATACAAACAGTACAAACAGCCAGTACAAACAGCACTCTTTACTCAGAGAGTAGTAAGGGAATGGAACGCTTTGCCTGCAACGGTAGTAGATTCGCCAACTTTAGGTACATTTAAGTTGTCATTGGATAAGCATATGGACGTACATGGAATAGTGTAGGTTAGATGGGCTTGAGATCAGTATGACAGGTCGGCACAACATCGAGGGTCGAAGGGCCTGTACTGTGCTGTAATGTTCTACGTTCTATGCGATCTTCTCATTTCCAAACGTGTTATTAAGCAAATA
The DNA here is from genome assembly GCF_030684315.1 of Stegostoma tigrinum. NCBI lineage: Eukaryota > Metazoa > Chordata > Chondrichthyes > Orectolobiformes > Stegostomatidae > Stegostoma > Stegostoma tigrinum. Next base: position 75,061,766 of record NC_081361.1, on the reverse strand, counting down.
TATTGCATCCTTATTTTCCCCACAGTTTGGAGTCACAGTGTCAACATTACAGGTAAAGATTTTTTTCAATTGATACTGAAAGACAACACTTTTAAATAAAAAAAACACAACTGCAGTTGCAAAAATAAATGTCTCTACCCACAGCAATACAAAAGACACAGAATGCCAAATGGTAGTGTTGTAGATTCCCTTGAAGTGGTGAAATGTAGACTTCTTTGTGGCTGCAAACAGGAAGAGAATGAATATACAACGATGAAGAGAAACACAAGGTAATTGCAGGGACTGAAAAATCAAATGCAAAATTAAATCAAGCAGCTGATGCCTGTCTTAGAAATCACCTTAACAGCATCTGATCCCCAGGTGCTCCATCCAATTAATATAGTCGAGTGTGACGGTGACCTGAATGAGTGGAATTCCGGTGAAGTATTTAAAAGTAGATCAAACCTAGTGGGTTTTGAATGCTTAGTGGTTGGACATATTCAAGATTGTATTTAAAAATATAGGTGACTGCTAAGGGAATTAAGGGATACGATGATAGTGCAGGAAGTCAGGAAGCGTTGCACCTACCTTCCCTCTAACTTCTTAATCAACAGACCAAATTGCAAGCATTCCTTTCATAAGTTTCTGTATGTTCACAGGATGCAATTCTCTCTTTAATTCTCTGAGGCACACAGACACAGGCCAATGCACTGTTTTTTTTTCAGGGAATTTGAAAAGCTCAGGGGGGTAAAACAATTTATAACTGTTTTCCTTCTCTGATGATCTGGAGACTGAAGTGCCCTATTGTTGACATGGATCTTTTCCTTCATCTGAACTACACAGTAAATGGAAAAGTCCTAGGGAAAATTGATGTACAGAGAGATCTGGGTGTTCAGGTCTAGTTCCCTGAAGGGTGCAATGCAGGTCAATAGAGTGGTCAAGAAGGCATATGGCATGCTTTCCTTCATTGAACGGGGTATTTAGTACAAGAGTTGGCAGGTCATGTTACAGTTGTATAAGACGTGGTCTGGCCACATTTAGAGTGCTTCATACAGTTCTGGTCGACACATTACCAAAAGGATGTGGATGCTTTGGAGAGGGTGCAGAGGAGGTTCACCTGGATGTTGCCTGGTAAGGAGGGTGCTAACTATTAAGAAACGTTGAGTAGATTAGGATTGTTTTCATTAGAAAGACAGAGATTGAAGGGGACCTGATTGAGGTCTACAAAATCATGAGGGGCATAGACAAGTTGGATAGCAAGAAGCTTTTTCCCAGAGTGGGGGACTCAATTACTAGGGGTCATGAGTTCAAATAGGAGGAAAGTTTAGGGGAGATATGCATGGAAAGTTCTTTACGCAGAGGGTGGTGGGTGCCTGGAACGCATTGCCAGCGGAGGTGGTAGACGCAGACACAATAGTGTCTTTTAAGATATATCTGGACAGGTACATAGATGGGCAGGGCGCAATGGGATACAGATGCTTAGAAAATAGATGACAGTTTTAGACAGAGGATCTTGATCGGTGCAGACTTGGAGGGCCGAAGGGCTATTGCTATGCTGCAATTTCTTTTGTTCTTGAACCAAATCTACTTGTGATCCCTAGCTTTTCAGTCAAAAAACCCAACTTGGTAAATACTTCCGTAGTTATCGCTCAGGTAATCCATCTAGCCACTTAGCCATTGGATAGATCTTAGCACAAACAACAAAAAGATCCAATCCTTTTTCAGCAATATCTGAACAAAGCTCATAATGGTCCAACAGCAGCACACGAAAAGGCATCTTAAGCAGGATTGATTAAAACGGAACCTTACCAATTCAGCATCAGCACTATGTGCTGCAGTGTACTCTCTAGCCAATTTTATTAGTGAAGTGGGCTGGACCCCGAGGGATAAAATGGAGGAAAAAGCTACAGGCAAGAGTGGGCTTTACGCAAACTGCTGCCACTTCATGACCCTCAAACTCCAACTCCATTCAGAGCCCCGCATGCCTTCCATCCTAATGGTGAAGTTCATCCAATGTTAAAGGTGGAGAAGGATTTCATAAAGCACTTACTGACTCCAAAGCCAAGGGGCATCAGAAAACAGCACTTGCACAATCAAAAACAGGGATGTGTGCTTTCTGCTTGTAGGTCTGCTGAAAATACCAGGAGCACCTTGCAAGAATGGGAGAAAAAGTAATAAAGATTTGTGGTTGTGCAACGATGTGTATATACGATATTTAATACCATGTTGGATTAAGTTTCTGCTTAAAAGGTTAGAATTTGCACCTTGTCCATGTTTACCTGCTATGATCGTACTAGAATTAAAGGTGAATAATGGGTGTCTTTGATAGAGATACGTCATTGATTATAAAGCTGCTGTGTGTCAGGAATCGTAGGTTCACAATTAGCTTCACAATGGGTGTACTGTTTCCACTTAACTAAACACATCAGAATTCGGGCGTTCATGTGTTGCTGATATTGCCCTCACCATAAAATTCCTCCTCTTCCATTGAAGAATCAGTGTGTCCAACACCTTCTGGGGCTCCAGCTCATCTCACTGCCATGCTACATTGTGCAATGATTCTTCTTAGCCAGGCTAATGCAAACGAAGCCTGTCCAGGTAGAAACTCAGCTAGCGAGTTTTGAGAAGATTTGTAGCTCAGGTTGAGTTTCTGGATGTGAGTTTGCTCGCTGAGCTGGAAGGTTAGTTTTCAGATGCTTCGTCACTTTTTTTTTATTTGAAAAAATATACTTTATTCATAAGATGTACACAAAAAACATATTTATACACCTACCCAGTCATGCAAGCCGCTCCGGGTTACCCAGGGGGTACATACATCAACTAAAAGGAAAAAAAAACAAACAAAGAAGAAAAAAACAAAGAAGACACCCCGGCAGTCGTTACCCCGCACAGTCCCAGTTGGCCCCCGACCAGTTGGGGAAGGCGCCAGCTGGGCCCAGGCACCAGGTAGGGCCCTTTTTTCTATTCCAGACGAGGGGTTTCATACCGTGGTCTTTTCCCACCGCGCCTTGGCGGCGGCTGCCCCAAGCTTTAGCGCGTCCCTCAGCACGTAGTCCTGGACCTTGGAGTGCGCCAGCCTGCAACACTTGGTCGGGGTCAGTTCTTTCAGCTGGCAGACCAGCAAGTTGCGGGCAGACCAAAGAGCGTCTTTCACCGCAATGATGGTCCTCCAGGCGCAGTTGATGTTGGTCTCGGTGTGCGTCCCGGGAAACAGCCCATACAGCACGGAGTCCCGTCACGGAGCTGCTCGGGACAAACCTCGACAAATACCACTGTATCCCCCTCCAGACCTCCTGTGCGTAGGCACACTCCAGAAGGGAGGTGATCGACAGTCTCGTTCCCCCCGCAGCCACCTCGAGGGCAGCGTGCGGTGGCGCAGAGATTCCGGGCATGCATAAAGGATCTCACTGGCAGAACCCCTCTCACCGCCAGCCAAGCAATGTCCTTGTGCTTGTTTGAAAGTTCTGGCGATGAGGCATTCTGCCAAACGATTTTGGCAGTCTGCGTGGGGAACCACACGACGGGATCCACCCTCTCCTTTTCCCGAAGGGTCTCGAGGATACTACGTGCTGACCACTGCCTGACGGCCTTGTGGTCAAAGGTGTTTCCTTTCAAAAATTTCTCCACGAAGGACAGGTGGTACGGAACGGTCCAACTACTCGGAGCGTTCTGCGGCAACGAGGCCGCGCAACACCGGGGACAGGTGGAACCTCAGTAAAGTAGTGACACTTGGTGTTTGCGTACTGAGGATCTACGCACAGCTTGATGCAGCCGCACACAAAGGTAGCCGTCAGGGCGAGGGTGGCGTTCGGTACGCCCTTTCCCCCCCATTTTCCAGGTCTTTGTACGTGGTGTCCCTGCGGACCCGGTCCATCCTCAACCCCCAAATGAAGTGGAAGATGGCCCGGGTGACCACAGCGGCGCAGGTCCGGGGAATAGGCCAGGCCTGCGCCACATACAACAGTACCGAAAGCCCCTCGCACCTGACAACCAGGTTCTTAGCTGTGACGGAGGGGGACCGGAGCATCCACCTGCCCAGCTTCTGCTTCAGTTTGGTGATACGCTCCTCACAAGTCTTAGTGCACGCCCCAGCTCCACCGAACCAAACACCCAGCACCTTCAGGTAGTCTGTCCTGACGGTGAAGGGGATGAAGGAGCGGTCGTCCCAGCTCCTGAAGAACATGACCTCGCTCTTACCCCTATTGACTTTGGCACCCGAGGCCAGTTCAAACTGGCCGCAGATGTCCAATAGTCTACTCACCGACCGACGATTGGTGCAGAAGACAGCGACATTGTCCACGTACAGGGAGGTCTTGACCTGAAGGCCTCCGCTGCCTGGGATAGTCACGCCCTTCAGGCTCACGTCCTTCCTGATGGATGCGGCGAAGGGCTCCACACAGCACACGAACAAGGCAGGAGAGAGCGGGCAGCCCTGCCCGACTCCAGATCTGACGGGAAAACTGTCCAATTCCCACCCGTTGATCGAGACTGCGCTAACGATGTTGGCGTAGAGCAGCCGGATCCAATTGCAGATGCCCTCCCCGAACCCCAATTTAGAGAGGATGTCCCTCATGTAAGCATGAGAGACCCTGTCGAAGGCCTTCTCCTGGTTCAGGCTGACGAGGCAGGTGTCCACCCGTCTGTCCTGCACGTAGGCGATCGTATCCCTGATGAGCGCGAGGCTCTCAGCGATCTTCCTGCCCGGCACAGCACAGGTTTGGTCAGGGTGAATCACCGACTCCAGGACAGACCTGACCCAGTTGGCTATGACCTTGGCCAGGATTTTGTAGTCCACGTTCAATAGTGAAATGGGACGACAATTCTTAATTTCTTCCCTCTCCCCCTTCCTCTTGTAAATGAGGGTGATGATGCCCTTCCTCATGGACTTGTACATTTCCCCTGCCCAAAGCGCACTATCGTACATCTCCAGCAGGTCCTGGCCGACCAAGTCCCACAGAGCGGAATACAGCTCGACCGGTAAGCCGTCGCTTCCGGGAGTCCTATTCCTCTCCAAGGACTTGAGGGCTCTGGTCAGCTCATCCAGGGATATCAGCCGGTCCAGCCACTCCCTCGTGCCATCGTCTAAGACCTCCGTGATAGACGACAGGAACGACGTGGAGGCCGTGCTGTCCGTGGGCTTCATGTCGTACAGTCCGGCATAGAAGGATCTGCTGATCCTCAAAATGTCAGGCCGCGATGACATCACCGAGCCGTCGTCCTCCTTCAGCCGGCTAAGCACAGAGTTCTCTTTGTGCACCTTCTGAAAGAAGAAACGCGAGCACGTCTCGTCCTGCTCCACGGAGCGGACCCTGGACCAGAAGATTATCCTGGAGGCCTCCGCGCCGAAGAGCGAGGCTTGCTAGCCCCTCACCTCGCGGAGGTCCTCCGTGACATCGACCCCCATCAACTGCAGAAGGAGCAGGTTCTGCACCCTTTTCTGGAGTCGCGACAGCTGTTCGCGCCTCTCTCTCGCCTTCCGAACACCCTTGAGGACAAATAACCTCTTGATGTTCTCCTTCACCGTCTCCCACCAGTCGCCCAGAGACTCAAAGAGGGGTTTCACGGTTCTCCAACCAGCATACTCCTTCTTAAGCTCCTTGACGTTCTCTGGGGTCAGAGTCGTGTTGAGCTTCCACGTCCCCTTGCCGGCCGGCCGGTCATCCTGTAAGTGACAGTCGGCCAGCAGGAGGCAGTGGTCAGAGAAGAACACTGGCTCAACGCCGGTGGACCTGACCAAGAACACCCGCGACACAAACAGGAAGTCTATCCTTGAGCGGACAGACCAGTCTGGCCGCGACCAGGTGTACCTCCGTTGCACTCCGTCTGCAGGGGTGCTGAAGACGTCGAGCAGCTTGGCGTCGCTCACCGTGCCCATCAGGAATCTAGACGTGACGTCCAGTTGACTCCCCCCACCCGCTGTCCCCATGCCGGATCTTCCACCTGCATCGATGATGCAGTTGAAGTCTCCGCCTAGGATGACCGGCCTGGACGTAGCCAGCAGGGGTGGAAGCCGCTGCAGGACGGCCAACCGCTCATTCCGTACCGCTGGGGCATACACGTTGATCAGCCTCAGGGGAGCGTTCCTGTAGGTGACGTCAGCCACTAGGAGGCGCCCCCCCACCACCTCCTGAACTTGAGAGATGGTGAAGTCGCGCCCCCGCAGCAGAATAGCCAGGCCCGAGGAGCAACAGTCGTTACCCCCCCGACCAGATCGAAGGCCCACAGTTCCAGGCGCCGGACCATTTCCCGTACCTGCCGAGGTGCGGTATCCCGCACTCCTGCAGAAACAGGAGGTCCGCCTTGATGGTGGTCAGGTAGGCCAACGTGGATACACATCTTGCGGTGGACTTGACACTGCGCACATTAATGCTCGCAACTCGTACCCCCATTGTGGGCAGTGACCGCAGTACCCTCCCCAAGTCCAAGGTCCAGCCCCTCCATCTGTCCCTTCATGCCCATTGCCCGGGCTAACTGCTGGACGCTCTCCGGGCTCAGGAAACCGTCCGTGCTGCCTTCCGGGTGGCATCCCCCTGTCGGGGGTTCGGGGGTACGGAGGCAGGAGGGTCAGGCTGGGGACGTGCTGTTTCCTCCTTCCCGCCTGGACGTGCAGCGGCACGTGACTGGGTGCCGGAGGGAGCCTCAGGACGCCTCCCGTCACCTGGAAGCGTGGTGCTGCTTTCCTTCTCCCTCGAGATCTTTAACTTCTGCTTCGGGCGGGCCCTCTCCGAATCCCCCTCGTCAGAGGAGCTCTTATAACACCCCTGTAGCTGCCTCTTCCCGCCTGATGGTTGCGGTTCCTGGGCCCGTCGACGCACCTTCCTCCACGCTTTCCAGACCATCGTCCACTCCCCTGGGTCGCCTGTCGCCGCCTCCATCGACTCCAGGTTGTCGGGGGGGGGGGGGGGGGAGCGGAGCCTGCAGGGGCGCTTTGCTGGCCTCGGGCCCATCCTGCGGGCCTGGGCACTCCTGCACGACCTGGCCCTCCGGCACATTAGTGGGGTCCTTGCTGGGCCCTGGTGCCTTCCTCTCCTCCAGGGGGGCTGGCCCCGCATTGCCCCTGCCGGCGACATGGGCATAGGTGGTCCCCCGCTGCGGGCATGCCCTATAGAGGTGGCCCGCTTCCCCGCAAAGGTTGCAGCTTTTCTCTTATGGGCAATCCTTTGCAAGGTGTCCCTCCTCCCTGCAGATGGTGGCTTTGCAGTCGGCCGCCACGTGACCTGACCTACCACAGGCATGGCAGACTTTAGGTTGCCCTGCAAAGGTCAGGTAGCCCTTGCTCCCGCCAATCGCGAAGCTGGACTGTGGGTGTACGACGTTCCCGTCCGCGCCCATCCTCAGCGTCACCTTGACCTGCCTCTTACTGGTCCAGATGCCAAAGGGGTCCATGATGTCAGTTAGGTCCCCTTCCACCTTCACGTACCTTCCAAGGAAGGTCAGGACATCAACTGCTGGCACATGCGGGTTGTACATGTGTACAGCCACCATACGGCTCCTCTACGCTGGCATCACAAACAGCGGGACAGCGGTCAATACAGAGAGGGGGCCCTCACCTCCTTTCTCCTCGAAAACCTCCAGGAAGCACTCGCAAAGCTTGGCACTCCTGAAAGTCACATCGTAAAAACCTCTTCCTGGGAAATCCTGCAGGCAGTAAATGTCCGCAGCAGCGAACCCGCAACAGTCGAACAGGACCCTCTTCACGAAGAAGGTGCGGTCCACAGGTGCACCTTCATCCACCTTTTTTAACGGAAACACAGATGGTGTTCCGGACCCCCTGACCTGGGGCACAAGCACTTGCCGCAGCCATCGTTGCAGGTTGGCCGCTCCCCTGAACCAGCCTTAGGCCGAAGCCAGCATTAAGATCCACTGGTTGCAAGGGTGCACAGCCAACCCGACGTCTTCCTTTCACCTCCAACACAGCGCTCTCCTCCTCTCGGTCCACAAGAGAGTGGGTCTTTATTTTGTTCCAGATGTAAGCTGGTTCACTGAGCTTGAAGGTTAGTTTTCAGACGTTTCGTCACCATTCTAGGTAACATCAACAGTGAGCCTCCGCTGAAGCACTGGTGTTATGTCCCGCTTTCTATTTATCTGTTTAGGTTTCCTTGGGTTGGTGATGTCATTTCCTGTTCTTTTTCTCAGGGGATGGTAGATTGGCTCCAAATCAATGTGTTTGTTGATGGAGTTCCGGTTGGAATTCCTAGAAGCATGGCATTCCAACCGGAACTCCATCAACAAACACACTGATTTGGAGCCAATCTACCATCCCCTGAGAAAAAGAACAGGAAATGACATCACCAATGCAGGAAATGACATCACCAACCCAAGGAAACCTAAACAGATAAATAGAAAGCGGGACGTAACACCAGCGTTTCGTCGGAGGCTCACTGATGATGTTACCTAGAATGGTGACGAAACGTCTGAAAACGAACCTTCCAGCTCAGCGAGCAAACTCACATCCAGATACTCAGCATCCTGACTACATTCTTGCCGACAGCTCACAGAGCCAGTTGGCTTCTCTATTCCATTCTGCTTCACTGTCTGTGCTCCTCACAAGTATCATCCATCAGACCTTAACGTGGGCAGCCTTCATCTCCAATGAGCTAACTCTAGCTCTACTTTGAGGAATAAAGAGCTCAGGCAGGGCAAAAGCATCTTGGCAGTTCCCTGGGAATCTTGTACAAAGACGCAGTGATCTTTTTGTGTTTTCACACAAGCTGTGCATTAATGGAATGGAAACCCTTGAAGATGACCAAGAGCCCAGGATGATTGGGGAATCTTAACTGCCATTTCCGCAATTGATAGCCTCCTGAATGTATGAAAGTCAAACAGAATAACAGGACTGTTACAATGCAGAAGGCCACTCAGCCCATCGTATCACAGATGAGTCTCCAAGTGAGCATCTCACTTAGCGCCATTCTTCGTTTAATCCTTGTTCCTTTTACATAGCCATCTACTGTTGTTTGAATATGCCAATTAAACCTACCTCCACTAGATTCTCATGCAGAATATTCTAGACCCAAAACTCTTAGTTGTGTGGAAAAGCTTTTCCTGGTAGCCATTTTGCTTCTTTTATTAATCACAAAATTACTGCCCACTCCATTTCTTGATCTTTATGACCGAGTACTTTTAGCTGAATTTATACTGTCCAGAACTCATACTTTTAAAAAAAAAAAATCACCTCTCTGCCTTCCATTCTCCAGGGAAAACAGTCTCAACTGCAGCCATCTCTCCAACTTACATAGCTGCAATTCCTCATTCACAAATCAGAGGGCTGGCACTTTCTGATAGGTCTCATCAGTTGCAAACTGTACATACTTCCAAGCCACAATAAACATGCATTGTGAGACAAAACCATCGGGGGAGGAGGTGAAGAAATTAAGACAGGGTCATGAGCGAAGCATTTGGTATACTTGCCTTTATTGGTCAGTGCATGGAATATGGGGAAGTCACGTTGCAGTTGTACAGCAGTTGTCCTGCAACCATTGCAGGAACAGCAACTCATATTCTGCCTGGGAACCCTGCAGCCTAATGGTATCAATGTGGACTTCACCAGTTTCAAAATCTCCCCTTCCCCCACCGCATCCCTAAACCAGCCCAGTTCGTCCCCTCCCCCCACTGCACCACACAACCAGCCCAGCTCTTCTCCCCCACCCACTGCATCCCAAAACCAGTCCAACCTGTCTCTGCCTCCCTAACCAGTTCTTCCTCTCACCCATCCCTTCTTCCCACCCCAAGCCGCACCCCCATCTACCTACTAACCTCATCCCACCTCCTTGACCTGTCCGTCTTCCCTGGACTGACCTATCCCCTCCCTACCTATACTCTCTCCACCTAACTTCTTTACTCTCCATCTTCGGTCCGCCTCCCCCTCTCTCTCTATTTATTCCAGTTCCCTCTCCCCATCCCCCTCTCTGATGAAGGGTCTAGGCCCGAAACGTCAGCTTTTGTGCTCCTGAGATGCTGCTTGGCCTGCTGTGTTCATCCAGCCTCACATTTTATTATCTTGGAATTCTCCAACATCTGCAGTTCCCATTATCACTGGATGGGTATATGAATAGGAAAGTTTTAGCAGAATATGGGCCAAATGCTAGCAAATGGGATTAGATTAATTTAGGGTATCTGGTCAATGTGGATGAGTTGGCGGAAGGGTTTATTTCCATGCTGTGCATCTCTATGACTATATGGTGACTTTGACAGCCACTGGCAACGTATGGCCAACAGATCCAGTGAGAGGGTTGCTTCTTCCAGAAGGCTGCGTATATCAGTGACCACCTAATGTGAAACCCGGAGCCTCCTATGGCAGCGGTGCCAGCAGTGTCAACAGAGCTCATCCTCCATTGCAAACTTGATTTGGAGATTAACCTCCGAGAACTGAATGTGGGAGTTGGGAGGTCATGTTGCAGCCGTGCAGGACATTGGGAGGCCACTTTTGGAATACTGCGTTCAATTCTCGGAACTCAGGTTACATGTGAAAGATATGCGAAGCAGTTCTGCACATCTAGTTTCTCTTGTGAAACGGAAGATTGGTGCTGATCCTCCTTTTGCTGTTCACCTCAGTCCTCACCTAAGGTCCAAGGTAAAGTCGCACATGCAGGGCAATCATTCTAAACTGATTCTTGATAGACACAAAGTGACAAGGAGGTCCAGAGAACTCCGAGGCAGTGAAAGTGATGTCCAAAATGTTACAAAGCAGTGAAAGCATTTGGTAAAATAAAACAAAGAACTGTGGATGCTGGAAATTTGAAGCCAAAGCAGAAATTGTTAGAGAAACTCAGCAGGTATCACAGCATCATGACTGATGCTGCCAGATTTGAGCTCTCTGATGAAGGGTCTAGGCCCGAAACATCAGCTTTTGTGCTCCTGAGATGCTGCTTGGCCTGCTGTGTTCATCCAGCTTCACACTTTATTATCTTCGATTCTCCAGCATCTGCAGTTCCCATTATCATTGAGTTTCTTCAACCAATTTTATTTTGGAAATCATGTGCTCATCAGTTCTGTGAACACATAGATGCAATGTCCATTTGCTTAGTCACCTTGACTTCTGACAAGCTCCAGAGGCTGGGGAAACACTCAAATGCAAGAATTAAATTCAACTAGCACAACCGAAACAGCTATTAATTGCTAGCGAGTTTTGAGAAGACTTGTAGCTCAGGTTGAGGTTCTGGATGTGAGTTTGCTCGTTGAGCTGGAAGGTTAGTTTTCAGACGTTTCGTCACCATTCTAGGTAACATCATCAGTGAGCCTCCGACGAAGCGCTGGTGTTATGTCCCGCTTTCTATTTATCTGGTTAGGTTTCCTTGGGTTGGTGATGTCATTTCCTGTTCTTTTTCTCAGGGGATGGTAGATTGGCTCCAAGTCACCGTGACTTGGAGCCAATGTGTCTGTGGGACAACGTGACTTGGAGCCAATGTGTCTGTGGGACAACGTGACTTGGAGCCAATGTGTCTGTGGGACAACGTGACTTGGAGCCAATGTGTCTGTGGGACAACGTGACTTGGAGCCAATGTGTCTGTGGGACAACGTGACTTGGAGCCAATGTGTCTGTGGGACAACGTGACTTGGAGCCAATGTGTCTGTGGGACAACGTGACTTGGAGCCAATGTGTCTGTGGGACAACGTGACTTGGAGCCAATGTGTCTGTGGGACAACGTGACTTGGAGCCAATGTGTCTGTGGGACAACGTGACTTGGAGCCAATGTGTCTGTGGGACAACGTGACTTGGAGCCAATGTGTCTGTGGGACAACGTGACTTGGAGCCAATGTGTCTGTGGGACAACGTGACTTGGAGCCAATGTGTCTGTGGGACAACGTGACTTGGAGCCAATGTGTCTGTGGGACAACGTGACTTGGAGCCAATGTGTCTGTGGGACAACGTGACTTGGAGCCAATGTGTCTGTGGGACAACGTGACTTGGAGCCAATGTGTCTGTGGGACAACGTGACTTGGAGCCAATGTGTCTGTGGGACAACGTGACTTGGAGCCAATGTGTCTGTGGGACAACGTGACTTGGAGCCAATGTGTCTGTGGGACAACGTGACTTGGAGCCAATGTGTCTGTGGGACAACGTGACTTGGAGCCAATGTGTCTGTGGGACAACGTGACTTGGAGCCAATGTGTCTGTGGGACAACGTGACTTGGAGCCAATGTGTCTGTGGGACAACGTGACTTGGAGCCAATGTGTCTGTGGGACAACGTGACTTGGAGCCAATGTGTCTGTGGGACAACGTGACTTGGAGCCAATGTGTCTGTGGGACAACGTGACTTGGAGCCAATGTGTCTGTGGGACAACGTGACTTGGAGCCAATGTGTCTGTGGGACAACGTGACTTGGAGCCAATGTGTCTGTGGGACAACGTGACTTGGAGCCAATGTGTCTGTGGGACAACGTGACTTGGAGCCAATGTGTCTGTGGGACAACGTGACTTGGAGCCAATGTGTCTGTGGGACAACGTGACTTGGAGCCAATGTGTCTGTGGGACAACGTGACTTGGAGCCAATGTGTCTGTGGGACAACGTGACTTGGAGCCAATGTGTCTGTGGGACAACGTGACTTGGAGCCAATGTGTCTGTGGGACAACGTGACTTGGAGCCAATGTGTCTGTGGGACAACGTGACTTGGAGCCAATGTGTCTGTGGGACAACGTGACTTGGAGCCAATGTGTCTGTGGGACAACGTGACTTGGAGCCAATGTGTCTGTGGGACAACGTGACTTGGAGCCAATGTGTCTGTGGGACAACGTGACTTGGAGCCAATGTGTCTGTGGGACAACGTGACTTGGAGCCAATGTGTCTGTGGGACAACGTGACTTGGAGCCAATGTGTCTGTGGGACAACGTGACTTGGAGCCAATGTGTCTGTGGGACAACGTGACTTGGAGCCAATGTGTCTGTGGGACAACGTGACTTGGAGCCAATGTGTCTGTGGGACAACGTGACTTGGAGCCAATGTGTCTGTGGGACAACGTGACTTGGAGCCAATGTGTCTGTGGGACAACGTGACTTGGAGCCAATGTGTCTGTGGGACAACGTGACTTGGAGCCAATGTGTCTGTGGGACAACGTGACTTGGAGCCAATGTGTCTGTGGGACAACGTGACTTGGAGCCAATGTGTCTGTGGGACAACGTGACTTGGAGCCAATGTGTCTGTGGGACAACGTGACTTGGAGCCAATGTGTCTGTGGGACAACGTGACTTGGAGCCAATGTGTCTGTGGGACAACGTGACTTGGAGCCAATGTGTCTGTGGGACAACGTGACTTGGAGCCAATGTGTCTGTGGGACAACGTGACTTGGAGCCAATGTGTCTGTGGGACAACGTGACTTGGAGCCAATGTGTCTGTGGGACAACGTGACTTGGAGCCAATGTGTCTGTGGGACAACGTGACTTGGAGCCAATGTGTCTGTGGGACAACGTGACTTGGAGCCAATGTGTCTGTGGGACAACGTGACTTGGAGCCAATGTGTCTGTGGGACAACGTGACTTGGAGCCAATGTGTCTGTGGGACAACGTGACTTGGAGCCAATGTGTCTGTGGGACAACGTGACTTGGAGCCAATGTGTCTGTGGGACAACGTGACTTGGAGCCAATGTGTCTGTGGGACAACGTGACTTGGAGCCAATGTGTCTGTGGGACAACGTGACTTGGAGCCAATGTGTCTGTGGGACAACGTGACTTGGAGCCAATGTGTCTGTGGGACAACGTGACTTGGAGCCAATCTACCATCCCCTGAGAAAAAGAACAGGAAATAACATCACCAGCCCAAGGAAATCTAACCAGATAAATACAAAGCGGGACATAACACCAGCGCTTCGTCGGAGGCTCACTGATGACGTTACCTAGAATGGTGACGAAACGTCTGAAAACTAACCTTCCAACTCAGCGAGCAAACTCACATCCAGATATTAATTGCCTTTAAAATGTTAAAATTGGCCTGTGATTTTGCAAGAGTAGCAGCAGAAATTTGACGCTGAAAATAATTATCCTCTGCTAGCTTTCTGACATATAATCTCAGCCCTTTTCGATGGCTACTTGACCAAAAATCCACAGTTTTTGTTTATAAAGATCAAACCGTCTCCCTAACACCAGCATTGTAAGTTAAATCACAAGCGAGCCAAGATCCTTGGGTGGCATAGTAGCTCAGTGGTTAGCACTGCTGCCTCACAGGGATCTGGGTTCAATTCCACCCTTCGGCAACTGTTTAAGTGGAGTTTGCATATTCTCGCCATGTCTGTGTAGGTTTCCTCCCACAGTCCAAAGACGTGCAACTTAGGTAGACTGGCCATGCTAAATGGTCCCGTAGTGTCCACAGATGTGTAGGTTAGCTGGGTTAGCCATAGGAAACACAGGGTTACAGGGACAGGGTAGGGGGATGAGTCTGGGCCGGATACTGTTCGGAGGGTAAGTGTGGACTCAATGGGCTGAATGGCCTGTTTCCACACTGTTGGGATTCTACAAAAGAAATCCTGGTGATGACAGCACTATTAGAAAATCAAACGTATAAACATGAGTTAAGCCTTGGCTCAAAAGTAAACTATACTTACCTCAAGCGATTTTCTGTTGGTTTGAAGCCACAGATTCCACAAAATGCAGCTGGCACCCGGATGCTGCCACCAATATCACTCCCAATGCCAAGGACTGAACCACCAGATGCGATCAGGGCAGCCTCACCACCAGATGACCCGCCTGGTGTACGTTTGTGGTCATGTGGGTTGATGGTTTGCCCAAAAATAGGGTTACTGCATTCATAGCTTTAACAAAAAAAAACAAAACAAAATTTATCCTCATCATGAACAGTTTTCTATTTGTCAGCCTCTCCTAGATTTTGGTCTCTTACACTCAGGATGTCGCAGATAAAAAAATTTAGCCCTTTCTAGGCACATACCAATGTTATTCAAAAACTAGGGCAAGGAGGTGATTTCACCCATTGATTTTACTCCCTGCTGAAAAGCAGCTATCCCATCTGGGTCAGACTCTGATAACGTGTAAAAGACCACTTGCTTGCTCAGGATTATAAGTGATAATGGGAACTGCAGATGCTGGAGAATCCAAGGTAATGGAATGTGAGGCTGGATGAACGCAGCAGGCCCAGCAGCATCTCAGGAGCACAAAAGCTGACATTTCAGGCCTAGACCCTTCATCAGATGGAGGGTCTCTCTGATGAAGGGTCTAGGCCCGAAACGTCAGCTTTTGTGCTCCTGAGATACTGCTGGGCCTGCTGTGTGCATCCAGCCTCACATTCCATTATCCAGGATTATAAGTGAGTTAGTTTATACAAGCGGAGACAACAGTTGACTTTGCTTGATTGACATCTCCATGAGGACATAAAGTTCCTTTTTGTGATCACTTTTATCAATGTCTCAATGTTTAGATATTTTCCTATCAACCCTGTTCAGAGATGGTATTACACACTTCTGGAGCAGATGAGACTTGAACCCATCCCTCCTGACACAGGAGGTAGTGGCACTAGAGCCTGTCTCAACATCTTTTAAATATTTTTATAACTTAATTTTCTAAACAATCAGTTCAGAGATGTTATGGCACACCATCTGGAGCAGGTAGAACTTGAACCCAGGTCTCTTCGTCCAGGGGTTGTGGCACTACCACAATGCCACAAGAGGAGCCCCCTCACCTCAATCTGTATTTGTACATGGTTAAGACGTGTCGGGTGCATAAACCTTTGTTATTAATATTTTAACACTTCTATGGTGGGGGGGGCGGGGGGGGGGGGGGGGGTGGCGTGCAGGCGGGGAGGTGGTGTGGAACTGGTGTTCCTAAAACCCTAAGGGTAAGAACAGGGGGACTTTTTTTCCCCTAAGTAGTTTCATGTATGTCATTGTTAGCATAGCATTGATTTGTTCCGTGTGTGGTGTATATAGCAGAGGGTATGAGAGGCCATTGAAGGTAGTGGCACGAGTTGGCGTGTGGAAGGAGAGCAAGAGGATGTGAAGAAAGAGGGTGGTGAGCCTAAAATCTAAGCAAAACAACAGTAAAGCAATCCAAGAGAGCTGAAGCATACTTTTTAAGCCAGGCCGCTTTGGAACTTCGCCACTCCTTTAGCCTGCTTCCAGGGGCAGTAGGTCTACTGTGTCCTACATCCTACTCCTGGAGTGAAGATCACCCCATTGGGAACAGTCTGCACCACGCCATGAGTGACGAGCCAGGAAATTTCCCAACTCCAGCCACCTGTGTCCAGAGTAAACGCCTAGCCATTGGATTAGCTGCAAATTCCCCTAAAAGTTATTTGCTCACTTATGTATGTGGAAGTAGTGTGAACTAATGCCGATTGGTGTGTTCATAAGGAGAGGGGAAAGACAAGGCACAGAAGGGGGAATGACAGCATGGGCTGACGGGATATTAAACACAGAGTCAGGGTCATTGTTATGACTAACAGGAGAAAGAACCAGAAAAATCTCAGGAAGACAAAGTTTGGGATGTTTGGAGTGGAAGGTTGCATGTGCTCTTTGAGCTATCAGGTAGGACGCAGGAGGGAGGGTGATCTCCAGTCAAAGAAATGTGTCCTGTGGCAATTCAAAGACATAAAAATTTTTAAAAGTGGGGCAGCATGGTAGGTCAATGGTTGGCACTGTTGCCTCACAGCACCAGGGAGGGCCGGGTTTGATTCTAACCTCGGGTGGCTTTCTGTGTGTTGTTTGCAAATTCTCCCTGCGTCTGCGTGGGCTTCCTCCTATCGTCCAAAGACGTGCAGGCTAGGTGGATTGGCTGTGCTAAATTGCCCAGAGTGTTCACGGATGTGCAGTCTAGGTGAATTAGCCATGGAAAATGCAGGGTTACTGGTACAGGGTAGGGGGTGCAGGTCTGGGGTGGGATGCTCTTCAGAGGGTCAGTGTGGACTTGATGGGCCAAAAGACCTGCTAACAACTATAGGGATTCTACAATTCAACAGTCATTGATAATTGTGCTGCTGTGCACCACTGTATGGTGCATGTTAAATGGGTGGTGTGCCAGTCGTAACAGTTTGCCTGAAACTGGATGGTGGCCAGCTTCTCATGTGTTACCGTGGCTGCGCTCATCCAGGTAAGTGAAGGATTAAATGACATACTCCTGCACCAACCGAGATCGATTTGTTCAGACCACATTGAGGAACAAGCTGAAACGTTATTGATATGTAAGATTCCATACTATTCCGAGCCATGCCGTAGCTACTACACTGTCAATGGATGAGGGGTAGGGAGAAAAATGGCAACTAAATATAAATCAAACCAAGCACAGAGTGTAGGGCACTCTCTCTAAAACAAACAAAAAAAGGGTGTTTCATCAATAATATTAGATGCTAAGATAAGAAACTGCAATAATTAAATGACTGCCACACCAAATAGTTTTTGTGTATTCAAATCACCTGGGGGCAAGGGATCCAAAGTTTCAGGTTATTAGATTCAGAATACCAAATAGGATCTCTAACTGCCAATGTGGTATACTGCATCCACTGTACCCGGTGCGGCTTTCTCTACATTGGGGAAACCAAGCGGAGGCTTGGGGACCGCTTTGCAGAACACCTCCGCTCAGTTCGCAACAAACAACTGCACCTCCCAGTCGCAAACCATTTCCACTCCCCCTCCCATTCTCTTGATGACATGTCCATCATGGGCCTCCTGCACTGCCACAATGATGCCACCCGAAGGTTGCAGGAACAGCAACTCATATTCCGCCTGGGAACCCTGCAGCCATATGGTATCAATGTGGACTTCACCAGTTTCAAAATCTCCCCTTCCCCCACTGCATCCCTAAACCAGCCCAGTTCATCCCCTCCCCCCACTGCACCACACAACCAGCCCAGCTCTTCCCCCCCACCCACTGCATCCCAAAACCAGTCCAACCTGTCTCTGCCTCCCTAACCGGTTCTTCCTCTCACCCATCCCTTCCTCCCACCCCCAGCCGCACCCCCAGCTACCTACTAACCTCATCCCACCTCCTTGACCTGTCCGTCTTCCCTGGACTGACCTATCCCCTCCCTACCTACACCCTCTCCACCTATCTTCTTTGCTCTCCATCTTCGGTCCGCCTCCCCCTCTCTCCCTATTTATTCCAGTTCCCTCCCCCCATCCCCCGCTCTGATGAAGGGTCTAGGCCCGAAACGTCAGCTTTTGTGCTCCTGAGATGCTGCTTGGCCTGCTGTGTTCATCCAGCCTCACATTTTATCATCTTAGGATCTCTAACTAAACAGCTGCGAGCCAAGAGATGCACTTCCATACCTCGCTGCAAAGTTGCAAGGAGAAATCACTGAGTCATAATCTTCCACAACCATTAAAGGCCCTCTCCCTCTGTTCCCCGAGAACTCTTGAACTCGCTTTCAGCAGTAAGGTTCCTGCTGTCCTGACTACTCCTTGCAACTTTGATCATACAAATCAGTAAGGCTCAAAATGGTCGAAGCAGATCAATCTCATTTGGGGCAGGAATATGTCACTTAATTCTCCACTTATGTGGATGTGCGCAGCTATAACAACACATAAGAAGCTGGACACTACCCAGGTCATGGCAACCTGTTATGATTGGCACCTCATCCATTAAACATGCGCCCCATGGTGGTACACAGCAGCACAATTGTCAACTGTTGAATCACAGCAGACCATTCAGCCCATCAAGTCTGCATTGACCCTCTGAAGAGCATTCCACCAAGACTTGTACCCCCTACCCTAACCCTGCTATAGAAAGGAGATGACTAATCCACCTATCCTGCACAGCAGGAGAATGTGCAAACAGACAGTCGCCCGAGTTTGGAAGCGAACCCAGGTCCCTGGCACTTTGAGGCAAGAGTGATAACCACTGAACCACTGTACCACCCCACTTTTAAACTTAATTTAAAACTTAAAAAAAGCAATTATGAAAGACTTTGAGGTGTTAACTATTTGTATTTTTTCTAAAAAAAGACTTATTCTACCAAGGTTATGCTTAACTTTTTAAACTCTGTTTCTCTTACTACTTAGTATCTTTCTTTTGTAGGTACCTTTGTACCTATGATTGTGCTATGTGTGGTCACATTATACACTTTTCACTATACTCCTGTACTTGAGTATGCATGACAATATAATCTAAATAATTCTGCTCCTCTACCTTACGGTCTTATGATCACATAGATTCAGAACAGAACTCAAACTGCACGTGTAAGAGTTGTACAGTCCCTACAAGGCACCCACTTCCTTTGCTTGTGACATTTTGCTTCTTGTAGTTATGTTGTGTGACAGCAATTTTAATTTTTACAATAATTTACTGTATTTTTACAGAAGCAGGTGATCATTTTGACAACTCCTTTATTCACAATGTAGAGCGAACTATATTAAAACATGTTAAAGTTTCCTTGAGCTGATAAAGTGTCAGCAGCCTCTACATGATTACCTTAGCATAGACTGAGGGACATTTGTCTTCACAAAAGGAATAGCCCCTTGTTTCTTCAGCACTTGGACCACGACACTGTCTTCAGTTGCTGGCTGCTGTAAGAATTTCTTCAGTCCACATGTTGAATCGTGACCCTGCATTAAAAAGTAATATGCCTCTTGAAAAAAAAAATTCTTTTTCTATTTCACTTAGGACAGCAGAAACTAGTTAAAAGCAAGATTGGAAGTATTGTCAATTTTTGCTCCCTTGCCTGCGCCTGAGGAAAATTTGCCTGGAAAAACGTGGATCTGTCTGGATTTTTTTAGGAATTTAGCAATGAATCAATATTCCCAAGAGAAAGCCATGTCCAATTTTAGGGATCTACATGCAACTGAACGCAGCAAAAAAAATCCAAAGAGGGCCCTTACATCTCCCTTCTATAGCTGCTAGAAGATTGCACAAACAGCTAACCCACCTTGAAGAATGCCTAGGAAAATCTGAGCAATAATAAAAGTTAAATTATTGTAAACAAATATCTTCTGGGATGCAAACCATCTGCAACAGCAGTAGCACATTTCATTGGAAGGAACAAACATTTGTCTATAATCATGCCTTCCTGCAACATTGAACCATTCAAAATCCAGAAATACTTTGAGCAAAAAACATTATTTTTATTCATTTGTGGGATGTGGGTGTTGCTGGCTGGTCAGCATTTCTTGCCCATCCTTAGCTGCCCTTGAGAAAGTGGTAGTGAGCTGCATTCTGGAACTGCAGCTTATGTCCTGTTGTAAGTTGACCCACAACACTATAAAGGAAGGGATTTCCAGGATTTTGACCCAGCGACAGTGAAGGAATAGTGATATATTTCCAAGTCAGGATGGTGAGTGACTTGGAGGGGAACCTGAAGGTAGTGGTGAGCCCAAATATCTGCAGCCCTTGTCCTGTCAGATAGAAGTAGTTGTGGGTTTGGAAGGTGCTGGGGATCTTTGGTGAATTTCTGCAGTGCACCTTGTAGATAGTACACACTGCTGCTACTGAGCGTCGGCGGTGGAGGGGGTGGATGCTTGTGGATGTGGTGCCAATCAAGCGGGCTGCTTTATCCTGGACGGCGTCAAGCTTCTTGAACGTTGTTGGGGCTGCGCAGATCCAGGCAAGTGGGGAGTATGCTTACTGAAAAATAGGTTATAAGAGGCAAATGCATGCAATCAATGGGCAGGCCTGTTGCACACCTAATGCTGAGGCCATATTGCCTTTGGGCCACAGATGTGGATACCAAAATGGGCACCCTAGGCAGCTTTTGCTTTCCTATTCACTCATGGGACTGCGAATCATTGGCTGACCAGCATTTAATGCCCATCTTTAGCTGCCCTTGAACTGGATAGCATTGAAAGTCAACCACATTGTTGTGGCTCTAGAGTGACATGTAGACCAGGCAAGGTGAGGATGGCAGATTCCCTTCCTTGAAGGATATTAGCAATTTAGATGGGTTTTTCCAACATTTGGCAATGGTTTCATGGTTATCTGTAGATTCTTAATTCCAGATTTGGTTTTACTGAATGTATATCCCACCACTTGCCATAGCGGAATTCGAACCTGGATCTCCAGAATGTTAGCGGAGTTTCGGGATTAAGAGTCAAAAGATAATACCACAAGGCCGTTGGCAACTCTAGCTCACTAGAGAGAAGCTTCATCCAACAGTTTGCTGTATGACTAGCCACAGATGTCAACTAAGACCTTAGAGAGATTGAGGAAGGGGTATGACCAAGGATGAAGACAGCGATAGCTGGGTTCAGGGTGGGAGAAGTTGGTATAGGAAAGCTGAATCAAAATCTTGATCTCATATTCAAGCAAATATCTTGACTAAAATCACCCTTCTGGTAGCAGTCCACATCAGGCCAGGCAGCATCAGAGGAGCAGGAAGGCTGACGTTTTGGGTCATGGCCCTTCTTCAGAAATGGGGGAGGGGAAGGGGGCTCTGAAATAAATAGAGATGGAGGGGGCAGTGATAGAAGATGGATAGTGAAGTGGATAGGGTGGGAGAGATGATGAACAGGTCAAGGAGGCAGGGATGAAGCTAGTAAAGGTGAGAGTGTAGGTAGGTAGTGGTGGGGATTGCTCAGTGAGGTGGATTGACCCAGTAGGTGGGAGGGACGATGGACAGGTCAATGAGGCAGGGATAAGAGGAGGTGGTGGCCTTGGGATGAGGTTGGAGATGGGGAGATATGGAAGTGAATAAAGTCCACATTGAAACCACTGGGTTGTAGACTTCCAAGGCAGAATGAGGTGCTGCTCCTCCAGGCTCAGAGGCTGCTGTGCAGAGCACCTACGCTCGGTTCACGACAAGCGACGCCTCTCAGTCGCGGACCACTTCGACTCCCCCTTCCATTCCCTAGACAAGATGTCCATCCTGGGCCTCCTCCAGTGTTACAACGATGCCACCTGGAAATGTGAACTTTATTAGCTTCAATATTTCCCCATTTCTGACCGCATCCCAAGACCAGACCCCTCCTCACCAACCTCATCCCTGCCTCAGTGGCCTATCCATCTTCCCTCCCACCTATCAGCTGAACCTACCTCACTGTCCAATCCTCACCACTACCTACCTATTCTCACCTTTACTGGCTTCATCCCCGCCTCCTTGACCTGTATGTCTTCTCTCCCACCCTATCTGCTCCACCATCTACCTATCACCGACCCCCTCTATTTATTTCTGAGCCCCCTTCCCCTCCCCCATTTCTGAAGAAGATGCTGACCTGAAATGTCAGCTTTCCTGCTCGGCCTGCTGTGTTCCTACTGTTATCTCTGACTCCAGCATCGGCAGTTCTGACTGTCTTTTAGTCAATTGTGCGCTGTGCTGTCTGCAGCTGCAACCTGTTTGTCTGGGTCTACAGCCTGTTTATTTCAGTATCTTTGCACAGATACTTCAGCCAAAACTTGGCTTCATTTCCCATCGAGCTATTATCCAATTCTGCCATTTTGAGTGGCCCGTCTGGCTACATAAGAAACAAATTAATTGACAGCTTTCTCGTGGAATTGTGCGTGCGTGAGTTTTTAAAAGAACTGGACTGGATGATTTGGACAAAATCTGAAACATCGGGAGAGACTGGAGAGGACACACATACAGTTTTAAAAGCCAGTAACACAACCTGAAAAATTGGGCACACAAGCACACACATGCACACGCACACGCACGCAAGCATGTGCAGACATGCATATTTATTAAACTCAAGCATTCAAGAATCTGAATAAAAATAATGTGCAATGGCATGAAATATAGCAGGAAATTAGCAATAGGTAATGTTGCTCATTCGAAAAGCCAATGTAGGCACAATGGGCCAAACGGCCTCCTTCTGTACCATAAGTCTTGGATTAAATGGTACAGATGGTTTAATTCATTGCCTCTGCAAACCTAAGCCACATTCCTGGCCGATATGGGTGTTCAAGTTTAGAGCTCAAGGATGAAGCCACGTATTGGCTACCTAGGGCTGAAGGCAAGGGACCAAAAGACAGGAAATGTTAGGAGCCGTTTTACACTCTAAGGGTTAAATCATACTTCCATAGTAAAAATGAAAGGCAGGTTTCAACTTTGTATGAAGTGAACCTCATGCGGCTTAGAGACTAGCAGCAGCAGGATCCCTGTAGGCATCTGAGTAAACTCGAGACTATGTTAATAAAAACATTTTAAGAAGGCCTTAGGAATTAGAAAGCCACTGATAAAAGGAACACACAGCAACATCTAAGGTGAGACTGTTCACTCCCTGACTGGGTGAAGGAAACCTTAACAGATTAAGCCATGAGACAGAAGGGACGGCACAGCAGCTCAGCTGTTAGCACTGCTGCCTCACAGTGCAAGGGACCTTGGTTTGATTCCACCCTCTGGAAAGTGTCTGTGTGGAATTGCACATTCTCCCCATGCCAGTGTGGGTTTCCTCCAGGTGCTCCACCTTCCTCCCACAGTCCAAAGATTTGCAGGTTAGGTGGATTGGCCATGCCAAATTGCCCATAGCGTCCAGTGATGTGCAGGCTAGGTGCGTTAGTCATGGGAAATGAAGGGTTACAGGGCAAGGGTGGGTGGGTGGGGATGAGATGCTCTGAGGGTCAGTGTCAACCTGATGAGCTGAATGGCCTGCTTCCGCACTGTAGGGATTCTATAACATTTGTTTTTTTTGCTGTGCTTGAAGTCAGATTGGAATGTAGATAAGGGGATGCTGATACTATAAGCTAAAATCAACTTGTCTGTGCGCATTAACAGTTTTGCTTCAGTGTAATAACCAAGACAGATATCTTCTTGTGTCACTCAAGTAAAATGATCATAAGAGCCTAATATTCCATTTCCCGCATTTGATTATTTAAAAATCAAGACAATAATTTAATAGCACTCACTCGACCATAGTGGGTGCAAACAGACAAACTCACCATTTCTGGCAAAGTCTTAGGTTCTCACCCCAAGTAAAGTAACTTTAGTTTTGCTCCCTTCTCATTTCACCCAGCAGCAGACACCATTATCACTGTCTCCACCAACACATCTTCACATCAAATCAACTGAACGTCTACCTTGTAGCTCACATTGTCCTTAATGCTGACAGGGATCCCATACAGAAGTCCTTTCTTCTTCCCATCAAGATTCTTCAGCTGTGTTTGACATTCTGGAAGAAAATCTGTGATGCAGTTCAGCAGTTCAGTGACTTCCAAAGCCTTTAAAAAAAAGAAATAGTAGGCAAATTAAGCACGACACTGCAAGTATGAAAATATTTTGCTTCCTTTTTCATTAATTCGTATGATCTAAGCATCATTGTCAAAGCTAGCATTTATTGTGCATCCCAACTGCCCTTGCAAAAGTGGAGGCAAGTCACCTTCCTGAACTGCTGCAGTGCACACTGTGCTGCTAAAAACGGGGAGTTCCAGAATTTTGACCCAGTGACAGCACTACGATAGTTTCAAATTAGAATGGTACGTGGCTTGGTGGTGAACTTGCTGGCAGTGGCGCTCCCATGCACCTCGTGCCCTGCAAGCAATGGAGGTTGCAAATGTGTTGCCAGAGGCTTAGCAAGTTGCTGCAGTACAAATGGTACATACTTAAATTTAACTTCGATTTAGATTTTATTGTCACGTGTACTCAAGTACCAAAGTACAGTAGTACAGTGAAAAATGTATAATCAGCACCATCTTTTATACATAGGTACTTAGGCACAAAAAAGGTACGAAGTAGTAAGAGAAAGAGTTTAAAAAGTTAAGCGTAACCTTCATAGAATAAAGTAAAAACATGGTTAATAGGTAGTAGTTAGCATCGAAGTCTTTCTTAATTCCCCTATTTTCAAATGCAAATTAAAAGTTCAACAGTCACGGATGATTGTGCTGCTGTGCACCACTATGTGGAGAATGTTTATTGGGTGGTGTGCCAATCATAACAGTTTGCCTGGTCTGGGATGGTGTTACCGTGGCTGCACTCATCCAGGTAAGTGAAGGATTAAATGACATACTCCTGCACCAACCAAGATCGATTTGTTCAGACCACATTGAGGAACAAGCTGAAACGTTATTGATTTGTATGATTCCATACTATTCCAAGCCATGCCGTAGCTACTACACTGTAAATGGATGAGGGGTAGGGAGAAAAATGGCAACTAAATATAAATCAAACCAAGCACAGAGTGTAGGGCACTCTCTCTAAAACAAACAAAAAGGGTGTTTCATCAATAATATTAGATGCTAAGATAAGAAACTGCAATAATTAAATGACTGCCACAAACAAACAGTTTTTGTATATTCAAATCGCCGGTTCAACAATGACAGCTGGGGTCAAGGGATGCAAAATTGCACATTATTAGGTTCTGAATACCAAATAGGATCTCAAACAGTTGCAAGTCAGGCAATGCATTTCCATACCTTCTCCATGTAAGCAAGCACCACACAGTCAGGAGAAAGAGAACCTTCCTGCAATCGTTCCTGAAGGTTCAGAAGTGATAGAGACAGAATAGATTCAATGTCTCCAGATCTGCCCTAAGAAAAGAACATTTTGGTTATACATGGGATAAAATGCATGACTACAAGATGAAGTACTATTTACCTCACTGTTCATACATTGTAAATTAATAATTTGCTTGGAAAATGTAATGATATGTTCCAGGGTTAATAATTGCTCTTCCAGAATTCTTTCATTCATGTTTGGGATGATATAGTATAGTATAGAGTATGGAATGATATGTAGTATACACAGCTCCTGAACTAGGAATTGGAAAACAAATCATTGTTCTCCGACTGGAAGCTACATGCAAAAATATATTGGTGACAACAAGATTTGGTTTGTTTATTTTGTCCTGCATGATGGATAGCAGGCTCATGTTTTATGGCCATGCCAGCTTACTACTGTGATGAGATGTACCTTTATGAGGGATTTGATCGGTCCTGTTTTTCTTGAAGACGGGCATTGTGAAAATAATGCTGACATGTCTGGGCCAGGGAAAGCAGAGCATACAGCTTTGGGTTTTTTATTCCCCAAAATTAGACAAAAGAAGCACAAGTGGGTAGAGTCAGCCTCACACTGACACTTTTAGTTTTTGCTTTCAGTTCTTGAAACTGGGGGTTTGGAGGAAGATGCAAGATACTGGCTCTCTCTGCTGCTGCAAAAAGCTCAAGTTCTCTTTTTCAGCTGCTAAATTGAGTCCACTGGTGTTCCTGTTCCTCGACTAGAGAAGATAGCAAGTGAGACAAATCTGTTTTGCTGAACGTGCCTCTGCCAAATGGGGTGCTGCAATATTGGAACAGTTGATGAGTAGTCGATATATATTTTATTACACATATATTTAAGTCTTTTATTAAAGTCATGTCAATTTTCATTTTCTGTCTGTATTTCAACTGTAGTGTAAGAATAAAGCGTGTTTTGCTTAACACCAAGAGGTTTAACCAATTGGATCGCATCTGGAACACAATGCCTTACAGTTGCCTTCATATAAGAATCTAGGCTATCTCCTTGATATATTTTGAGGTGTTTTGGTCTGATCCACAACACTACATTTGGTTCAGATACAATGCGTGTTTCTTCAATGCGAATTGGCTTTAACACAATTGAAGAATTTAAACCGCTTTTTGTAGAACACAAACTTTCGTTATCTGTATTAGTAGTGAAGTGATTCCAGCCCCATTAGTTTAAATGGCATGGCTATTGGGCGATTTTCTTATAATGCAAGATCACAAGTACAGAACTATCGCATTATATCAGAACCAACTGTATAAGCTGCCATCCTTTTTAAGGTGTACAAAACTACAAGGCCTGCTTGATCTAGTGTGCTTGAGAAAAACCACTTCCCAGTCTAATTAAAAGTGTCACTTGTAATTAACAAGTTACAGCTCATTGCATGTTAGCAACTAGTTACAGATTCCTTTGATATGATGGACATAGTTACAGAGACTCAAATGTTAGGATCTCAAACGAATAAAACCTAAGTTGTTCTGCCCATGGAGTGGGAGATTCGTCTGGCATTCCATCTTCATCCTTTCAGACCTCTATACATCTCCAACTTACCTTCAAAGTTACATCCTCTACTGAAAATTCAGAGCGGAAACTACGGATGGGGAGAGATGTAGAAAAGTTAATCTGCAGATTACACGATTCCCCAAAACACATCCTTACACTTGGTTGTTTCCCGGGTGGACGTCCGCAAGTCCCTTAAATCCTTTGGATTTCATTTGCAGAAATCATTTTCCTTGCTGAGGCACACAACTTCAATTTGAACTACTTTAAGTCACTGTTTTTTTGAGTCCCTTCACAGTGGTGGCTTCCAAGCATCACATCTTCAATCAGTCTCAGATAATTTCTATTCACAGTCTGCTTCTAGATATGTGCTTAAGCATCTAAACAGTTGATATACGTCAATTGCTTTACGCTATCTCATTCATCCTGAGTGACTGAATTGCTGTGCAACAAACATGTTCACTTCCTTAAACATAAACAGTAAATGCTGGAGAAACTCAGCAGACTGACAGCATCTGTGGAAACAAACACACAGTTAACATTGAGTCCAATTTGACCCAATGCTGGAATTGAAAAGGGAGCGATGGAAAAGTACAGGCTTTCATATTGTGAAAGAGTAGGTGGAGAAGGACAAATGGAACAGAGGGGCAGGTTAGAAGGCATGCAATAATACAGATCACTTGGTTACAGATCAAAAAAAGGGCAGCGCTAACTGTTGTAGTAGTATTAACAGCAGAATAAGTTAGTTCTGCTGAAAAAAAATCTAAGAAAACTGGACATTGATGGCAAAGGGAGGTGAGAGGAAGAAGTAGGTCAGGTAGAGAAGGCAAAAAAAAGGACAACGAAAGGGTGGAGTTCATAGGCTTTAAAAGTCCCTAAAATAGAAGCCAAGATTCTGTTCTTCCAGCTTGCATGGGATTTCACTGGACCACTGCAGGGCAGAAAAGTGAACGAGAGAGTAAAATAGTGTACAAAAATGGTAGGAATCCAGAAGATCAGGGTCATATATGCAAACTGAGTGCAGGTCTTCCACATAGTGGCTACTTCATTTGCATTTAGACACCCTGATATTTAAGAGACCGCAGGCAGGCAGTGAATACAGTAGACTACCTTGGAAGGCATACAAATAAATCATTGCTTCACCTGGAAGAATTATTTGGGGTCTTGGAAAGGGAAGAGGGAAGTTGTTTTCACATTTTAAAAAATGGGAACTCAATGTTACACCTCTGCAATTAGGCACAGGAGTAGACCATTCTGCCCCTCAAGCCTGATCCATGATTCAATGATATCATGGCTGATCTGAAGCCTAACTTCATGTACTTGCTTTTAGTCCATATTCCTTAATAGCTTCAATTAACAAATTTTAATCTATTATGAGTTTAAAATTAGCAACTAATCTTACAACGACTGCTATTTGTGGAAGAGAGTTCCAAATGTTTTCTGCCTTTTGGGAAGTAGTTTTACACACATCATCTCTCCTGGATGGTCTGGTCCTAATTGTCAGACTGCTCTCCCAAGATAGAACATAGAACATAGAACATTACAGCACAGTACAGGCCCTTCAGCCCTCATTGTTGTGCCGACCTGTCATACCTATCTCAAGCCCATCTAACCTACACTATTCCATGTACGTCCATATGCTTGTCCAATGTTGACTTAAATGTACTTAAAGTTGGCAAATCTACTATCGTTGCAGGCAAAGCGTTCCATACCCTTACTACTGAGTAAAGAAACTACCTCTGACACCTGTCCTGTATCTTTCACCCCTCAATTTAAAGCTATGCCCCCTCGTGCTCGCCGTCACCATCCTAGGAAAAAGGCTCTCCCTATCCACCCTATCTAACCCTCTGATTATTTTATATCTTTCAATTAAGTCACCTCTCAACCTTCTTCTCTCCAATGAAAACAGCCTCAAGTCCCTCAGCCTTTCTTTCTAAGGCCTTCCCTCCATACCAGGCAACATCCTAGTAAATCTCCTCTGCACCCTTTCCAAAGCTTCCACATCCTTCTTATAATGCGGTGACCAGAACTGTATGCTAGACTCCAAGTGCAGCCGC
The DNA here is from genome assembly GCF_030684315.1 of Stegostoma tigrinum. Taxonomy (NCBI): domain Eukaryota; kingdom Metazoa; phylum Chordata; class Chondrichthyes; order Orectolobiformes; family Stegostomatidae; genus Stegostoma; species Stegostoma tigrinum. Next base: position 75,032,935 of record NC_081361.1, on the reverse strand, counting down.
ACCAGAGTTTTGTACAGCTGCAATATAACCTCTTGGTTCCGGAACTCGATCCCTCTATTAATAAAAGCTAAAACACTGAATGCCTTCTTAACAACCCTGTCAACCTGGGTGGCAACTTTCAAGGATCTGTGTACATGGACACCGAGATCTCTCTGCTCATCTACACTACCAAGAATCTTACCACTGGCCCAGTACTTTGCATTCCAGTTACTCCTACCAAAGTACATCACCTCACACTTGTCTGCACTAAACTCCATTTGCCACCTCTCAGCCCAGCTCTGCAGCTTATCTATGTCTCTCTGTAACCTACAACATCCTTCGTCACTATCCACAACTCCACCGACCTTGGTGTCGTCTGCAAATTTACGAACCCATCCTTCTACGCCCTCATCCAGGTCATTTATAAAAATGACGAACAACAGTGGACCCAACACCGACCCTTGTAGTACACCACTAGTAACTGGTCTCCAGGATGAACATTTCCCATCAACCACCACCCTCTGTCTTCTTTCAGTAAGCCAAGTTCTGATCCAAAAATTTCAGTAACTGGAGAAGAGTCCACATGCATTCTCCACCTTTCGCCGCAAATCTGCTCCCACAGTTCCCAGCGCTGACAGGCCGATGGGACACTGAACATTTAAAAGTTGTGACATCAAACACAGGCATTTCAAATATCAGTGCAAAAATTCACTGAAAATCCAGTTACAATGGAAAGACCTCGTGAATTTAGTCAAAGCAGCTTTTGGTACCTTTCGGTTGAGTCAATCAGCATAAGCTAACGGTGCTCAACACCACAGTCCCTAATTACTGGGTTGACATCCAGCAGGATACATGTCCAAGGTGAATGACTATTGACTCTATGGCAGTAATCCATGCATCAGAGAGGGTATTTGCTTGTCGAGGCTCAAAAATCTTAGTTCTGGGTCTTAAATTAGTACCTGAATTGGGGAATACAGGAATGGACAGAGCAGAAATGGTGGCTCAACATCCAAATCATTATCTTGGTAACTGCACAAACTAGTAGCCAGGAAATCATTGTTCATGCTGGCTGCTCTTCCACTTATTCATTTATTCAACATCCCAGAAGGGAAAGAGATCAGCTAGGTTTCCACAGGCATTTCAGAAGCCACACTGATATGGCTAATTTCATACTCGTAAATTCTTTCCAAAATGATTAGTACTGAGTAAACGGAAATCAGAAACCCCACGCATTCTCCCTTACAGCATGGATGTATTCATCGACATGAGTTTGATGTGTCCCATCAGCCTGTCAGCACCGGGAACCGTGGGAACAGGCCCGCAACAGTGGGCGGAAAATGCATGTAGACTCCTCTCCACCTCACTGAAGACTTACAAATTATCCTTAATAGTTACAATATTGGAAAATATGTGACAACACCAGTGAAGCTGAGATTATAGGAGAATAAGATAATTTCTTTTTGTGGAAAAAAAACTACCACAATGACATTAGTCAAAGAGTCAGAGGGATCAGAGTTTTCACAGCAAGGAAAGTGGCCCTTCAGCTCATCAAAAATCTATCTATGCATCCTAATTTTCAGCACTTGCCCAGTATGCCACAGCATTTCAAGTGTTTATCTTAAAATACTTCTTAAATCCCTTAAGGATTTCAGCCTTTGACTTCTGGATACCCACCACCCTCGGAGTGAGAAACAATTTTGTCAAAACACCTTAAAAAAAAAACTTTTGTTCCCCCCATGAAGATTGTGGCCCCTGGTAATTGACCCCTCTCCAAAGGGGAAAACTTACCTCCAGCCATCCCACAGCTTTGCACACCTCAATCAAATACCCTTCTATCCTTTCTACTCAAAGTAAAACAAACAGTTTCTTGTCCCTCTTAATCGTTCTGGCTCAGGTAACATACCGGTGAATCTACCCTGCACCTCCTCACATGCAATTACATTCTTCCTCTAGTGTGATGGCCATAACTGCACACAGTACTTCAGCTGTGTCATAATTATTATTATTATTATTATTATAATAAATATAGCTTCAAAAACAGAAATTGCTGGTAAAATTCAGCAGGTCTGGCAACATCTGCGATGAGAAGTCAGAGCCAGCGTTTTGGGTTGAGTGACCTCAGGGGAGGGTCACTCAATTCAAAATGCAAACTCTGACTTATCTCCACAGATGCTGCCAAACCTGCCGAGCCTTTCCAGCAATTTCTGTTTTTGTTTCTGATTTACAGCATCCACAGTTCTTTTGATTTTTATCCGTCATCACCTTCTCGGCCTTGTATTCAATGTCTTAACCATGTTATATACCTATCCTGCTGCTTTCTATGGACATGGACACCTCAGTCCCTGATTGTCTGTACCCCAACATTCAATACGTACTCCCTTGTCTTGTTACTGTCAGTGAAAAAGTGAGAAACACTAGGATGTTACACTCATGTACATGACAGCAACATACAGCTGAACAGCTAAGTATTTTGCTGCTTTTAGCTATTTCCTTGCTTTCCTTTTCCTTCATTCCCTCTTTCATACTGTCCTCCTCTGGTGTGTCTGTCTCCATTTCTTCTTGCCCATACCTGCCACCGCGTACTTCAGATATACTCTCAGTCTGGGCATGCTGTGCAGGAAATTCCATTTTAGCAAATTCGAACACTATGCTAATGAAACAGCTTTCCGACACATTAGCCCTATGCTCCAAGTATATAGTAATTTGCCTAAAAATGTTCAGACATGGTCTATTGCACTAACTGATATCAAAATATGCCGCTGCAGATCCTGTGCTAAGTGACAGATACTGAAACACACAGACATTTTTCTCCTTCACAAGGTTTCAAAGTAACTATCCCGGCTACATCGAATCCATGCTGCTGTAGATTTATGAAATTATAGTAAGTGGTGGAAGATCTGGAATAGATCCAGATGTTTTGAACCAATGGAATCCATCCTCTAATAGATCTGTATTCAAATCCCTGTCCAAACAGACCTGCCTTGTCTGAGCTAATGTGAACTTTGTCCTTACTGCCCTTGGCTTCTTTAACAGCTGGATTGTGGCAATACCATCTCCATCCATTTGATTCTTGATTGCTTGAGAAACAGTCTCAAACTCAAAGCTGAAGAGTTTGGATGGTAAGTTACAGATCGCTTATTTGTGCAGGATGGGATCTGGAAAACTATATTCGCAAACTTCGGAACGGCCAGAAAGTGCTGCTGCAAAGAAGATCTGGTTTTCAAGTCCACCTCCGCTAGAGGTGTGTCACAGCATGTCTGAGCAGTTTGATTAAAGTGACAACACTCTGGAGATGAATTTTATAATCTCTCATCGAGTGTGCTTTCAGCAGTAAGGTACATACAATACGTTCATTGGCTAGTCCATTAACTTGCTGTGTGCCTCCAATCCAGCCACTTAATTTGGGGTGGAAGGTATCGCTAAGGCACCCATTACCCGCTGAGGCCCATAACTAGCTGATACTGCACCCCTTCAAGCCCTCAGTCCACTTCCATTATACACCAGGGAATAACCTCTTATGGTGCTGTGGTTGTGACTCGACTCTAAAGCCAGGCAATTTGCATTCAAATCCCATCTGCTCTGGAAGTGTATCATAACATTTCTGAACAAGTTGCTTAAAAATATCTACACTGGTGAGTAAAATGTGGGTGATATTGTGAAGGCCTTTGTTTTGATCAAATTTGGTGAAAGGCAAAAGGGAAGGAGGTATATCACTTAAAGGTATGCTGGGTACAAAAGAAGCACCTTTCAAGATGTTATTATCTTGCTTGTGCCTTCCACCTGACCTCCATGTCCTGCTCCCGACACCAATCTTGTTTCCATTAGCACCCTGTGGTGGTCTAACCCTTGCCAACCCAAGTGCCCAGAATATATCTGGGTTTGGGATTGCTTTCTTTTTTTAATTACACTGTCATCAGTTCCATTAGCACCCGCAACTGCATTTTGGCACTACTGTGATTGCAACATCTATCAACCACTGAAATTAAAGACAGAACTGAGGGATATAAGTTTGACCTTCAGTCTGTTTTGGCCACCCAGAGTATGTTATCGTTGCCGGGCAGCCTTCTTTAACGTCAGTCAGTTTGGAAACAACTTATCTTCCAGGAATGTTGAATGGGCTTATGAAAATTCAGGCCCTTAAGATTAATGGGTTTTAGTGATCTTCCTCAGAGCAAGATTGTCAAAACTATCTTCCTTCAAGGGCCATATTCCAAAGTCTGCTGTTTGTTTGTGATTGTAGCCTATTGTCATTTAGGAGCAAACTGTAGAACATTCTGTGTAAGTTATTGTAAGAGTTTTGAAAGGTTTTCCACAGTATTACTATTATCAGTGTTTCCACCAGCTAGATCTTCACAAAGATAAGGAACAGCTTCAAAATAATCTGAAAATAAAACTGATTGCCAATCAAGAACACCATCATTTTGAGCTCAAATGTTGCCAGTATGCAACTCTGACACAATTCTTTCAAATTATATGTACAGTATTCTATTTGTTCACATTTCCAACAATCTTATTTCTTTTTTTTAAAAACACATACAGCTTGGTGTAATGCTATTGTCAACACTGCTCAGTTGAATGCCTTTCCTGCAGTGCAGCAGTACGGTCAACGTTATTTCCAACTTGAACTGTTGGCAAACTTCAATGTAAGCTATTTCACTGAAAATATTTACAGTGATGTGTTTTAGTTGTTAGCTCTCTTTGAAGGTCCTGTGCCAATAAATATATCAATTAGAATAATTCAGAAATAACTGACCATTCTTACTCTCCACATATGAATTCAAAAAATTTTCTTCATGATTTCAGGTCATCCTAACTTGTTTACAGTAATTAACTTGAGAAATGCAGTCACTGCTGTTTGGGGCTCAGCACTGGAAGCAACATTTTCTGCTAAACAAGAATGGGACAATAAGTCACCAAATAATCTGTTTTTGCAAAGCTGATTGAGAAATGAATGTTGGCTGTGACACAGAAAAATTTCCCTGAACCTCTGTCAACTGTGCCACTGAATCTTTCAGTTTCAATGGAAAAGAGCTATCACTTCACATTTCATGCTTAACACTATCTGGACACAAAATTAGTTCCAGTGGCACTGCTGAAGATGACACTACAGAGCACCCTTCTCCTGCTTTGCATTCAGCCTGCAGCTGGTTGTACAATAATGTCCCATTTGAGTAGGATACTGGTGCAGCCATCTCCAGCATACCTTAGAAGCTGTTGAATTGGTCAAATCATTACAATCATCCATACAAACCCGATTTGATCCCTACTCTTTTCCAAGTTGAGCTATGCAGGTGCATTCAATGAATTTACTTTCATTCACCAAAGATTATGTTCAGCCTCAGGGGGACTCACTATCAGCATTACTTAAACGGCCAGGACCAAACTTGCAGCCAGGATATGTTGAAGAACATCCGCTATACAGTTGAAGTTTATTCATACAGATCCCAATTCTACACTGCACCTTCACGTACCACTGCAGCTGAACTACAAGCTGCGTCAGACCAGGTGACAGAGGTTCTTCATCTGCAGTCTTCCGTTCCCTTTCCTCCTCATTGGTCTGCTGTGGTTGGGCTGGCAGAGGAAGGTGGTGGTTCAGGTGGACTTGGCAGGGTGCAATGGAAAACAAGATGAACATGATGACATTGTCTGCGGTTCGCACATTATGGGTAGCAGGATTTGGATGAGCTGGGTGTTCGGAAAGGTTATAAGGCAAGAACAAACTGTTAGAGTCTTTGCAAACAATGGTTACCCTTACAGCTTTGTACGCCATTGCCTGGCAAACACACAACACCAAGAAGACATTGTATGTCCCAAAATGCTGGTCACCCTACCCTATATTACAAACACATCAGAACTGACTACAAGACTCCTACTACCTCTTGGAATAAGGATAGCATTCAAACCAACAACTGCACCTCACCAGCTACTCTCAAAGACGAAAGACCCCAGACCCACAATGACCCACCCCAGCACAAATATGTTACATAAAATACCATGCAACAACTCTGTAAAATCCTACTTAGGCCAGACAGGCAGGAAACTCATCACCAGGATATATGAACACCAACTCACAGCAAAACGGCACGACTAATTCTCCCTCGTTTCAATACACTCCAACATAGAAGGACATCAATTTGACTGGGACAGAGTTACAGAACTGGGACAAGTGAGACAAAGACAAGCATGAGAATTCCTGGAGGCCTGGTTTTTAACCATTGATGCAATTAACAAACATGTTGAAATAGACCCCATCTACATACCACGACTATATAAAACCAGAAACAAGATTGCCCACCATGACAGACCAGACCATACAAACTCAGAGCAATGCAGAACAACAGCACTTCAATAGAGGCTACATAGCGCAGGTGATGTCACCTAGAAGGGAAACAAAACATTTGCATGAAAACCAGTCAGCTCGGCAAACCAACCGACTCCAACCACAATCCAAGCTACAGATCTTCATTAAAACATTAAGCTGTTACCCTCAACAATCTCTAACACCAAATACCTCTGTTGCCCATTTTTTTTGTAGGGCTCATGCTGAGTAATGGCATGAATGATACTTGCCATTTTCTGTCAACAGCTCCTAGCTTAGGGTTGAAAGCGCACACAGAGAATCTAGATGAAGGTCTCAAAATAGGCAGTGTAACATTGTATAGATGTAGAACAGGATCAGTAATCTGACACTGACCCAATTATAAACAGTTCATTATCACAGCTACAGGATTACAGGATATGTCAGTGGTATGATGAAGAGGAGATAAACCTGGCAAAATGGCAGGAGGTCTGACAAACTTGTAAGAAACAGACAGTGCAGTGAAACAGAGTGCCACAAACCCACTCACCATGCATTGATCAGCAAATTGTAATTGAACCCGGGTCCCTGGTGCTGTGAGGCTGCAGTGCTAACCACTGAGCCACCGTGCCACCCTAACTTTAACTCCTTTCGCCATTTGGAGAAGATGGCAGTCAAACCCAATGACACCCTACTCACGAGTGTAAAATTTTGATTCTGCAGTACGTATAAAGATTTTTCCAAGAGTTGGTATCCCCGATTTGTAACATTCTTTTGATTTCAAGTGCTATATCTCCCAGCTCATGAAGGTGCATTGTTGTCAGTTGTAGACAGTATTTTCTTAACCATGGCTGACTATCTAATCCTACAGTGACAGACACTCACTCAGTCTTGTCTGACTTGAAATTCAAGATGACCACTGATAACTATCAGTTTGACAAAATGTTAGGTCTGAATCATCTACTTCCCCAGGACCATCTGATGTATTCTTCAGCTTTAGACTATTTTATTTTATTAACCTTTATGCGGGTAGTTAGTTGATTCATTGCTTTTCTGTGACAGTATCTCGCTTCTGCACATTGTCAAAGTTGCCTATTGTGTAGCAGATACAGCATTTTCTTTTAGTAGCTGTGTCTGTGAGATTTCACAAGGACCTTGTTCTGCACCAGTCCTACTCACTGTACAAGATTTTCACATTTTGTTTCTGACTACATCCATAAATTGACAGCTTTGAACGTAGTCTGCTGACCTCCTTTCCCAAGGCTGATTTTCTTTTCTGAAATGATCCACATTGCTTCTAGGTTTTTGTTTTGTTCACCATTCAAATGGCTTTAATTTTTAAAAAATGCTGAGAGTCAGGTTTTCTTCGGGCTGTAACAAATCTAACAGAATCAACAATACCAACAATTCTCTGTCTCATAAATACTAAGTGAAGTCATCCTAGTTGCATTTGTCCATGATCTGTAGAATCATAACTGAGACCAGCTCTGGATTCCCCTGGATTTTGTACTTTATTCAATTTTGCTTTATCATGAATTGTTACGAGTTCTCAGCTTGAAGTGATTGGCAAAGGGTTTCAGTTTTTCTTGAAAAGATATCCATTACTTAGTTCACCAATTACATCAGCTGTACTCCAAATAAAGGGACAGAAGTATATCTATTTATTCAGTTTGATTTAGTATCCAATTAAGAAGCTATTCTGTATCTCAGAATGTTTTTCTCAAGATGTCCAATTCTGTGTTCTATCTGGCCAATGTCTGAAATCAAGGGCTTCTAACAATAGTATTTGATTCTACGGCTTCCTAATTTTTATTTTATCCTTTAAGCAAGCAAAGTACAGTGACAATAGGAGCTCCGCTGGCAAACTAAAGGGTTTGCCAATGTTTTGCGGCTAAAATGGAGGATTCACACCCTTCTCAGACAACATGGAGGCTGTGTCCCCCTTTTTCAGCTTTACTGTTTAAACTGCACTGTGCATTGCTTTATTAAACAATTTTTGTTTTAATCATGGTTCTACTGAATGATTTCAGCTCCTTGCAGTTTAAGCAAAAGATGGGAATCATTTTTCACACCATGTATGAACAATCTTATACCTTTTCCATGGTCCCAAATAAAGTCTCAAACCTTCTACATTACACCAGATCTGCTCAGGTTTTTAAAATCTGCCCAGTGTTTAAATTAAATTAAATTTAAGTAGTAAGAATCTAACTATGACCATGAATCCATTATCGCAAAAACCCACCTGTTTCACTCATTTTCTTTTAGGGAAGGAAACTGCCATCCTTACCATGTGCATACTTCAACAAACACAATTAACAGCTGAGTACTCCCTCAGCAGAGTCAAGGTTTACTCCAGAAACCCAACAACACTCAGCAAATAATGTGACGCTGCTACAGCCTTAAGAGGTGTGCTTGGTCTTTTTGTTAAATGTAGGCTGAGACAGAGGTAGTGACCTGTCTGCTTCAAAGCCCATAAAGTAGACAGCTTGAGAGGCCTTGGGTTCTTTTTTTCTAAATTTTAAACATCAGAACCAGCCTGAATGGGTGGAGTCAAGCTCCCACAGAAGCAGGACTTTTAGTTCTTCAGTAATAGTTATTGCTGGAGTCTGAAAGCTGTGTTTGGAAGCAACAGTGCATCGCTCCCTGCTACTGTTTTCTCTTGATATTTTTTCCTACTGGACTGGAGAGTTACATTCGAGACAATCAATTTGACCGAATTTGCCAAGGTTATGTTAATGGGATGTTGCTATATTGGAACAATTACTGTTTATTAGTTAATTAATCTATTATTCTGTTAAATTTCCCAATAAAAATACATTATTCCAATTTCTACTTCCTTTTACTGTGTATTAACTATAGTGTTACGAATAAAACACATTTTGCTTCAAGTCTGTTAGTTTGACCGATTGAGTTGCACCTGGAACGCAATGTCTGGCACTTGATTTTAAAATGAGAACAGATTAGTATCTCGGCTGTCTTGTTATATTTGGAGATAACATGGCGTGAAGCTGGATGAACACAACAGGCCAAGCAGTTTCAGAGGAGCAGGAAAGCTTGACGTTTCGGGTCGGGACCCTTTTTCAGAAATCATATATATTATGAAATCATATATTTAGAGGCGGCCTGGTCCGGTCCATAACAATGTCAACACCCATCAATGAGAAAACGCGGGACGCAAATACACCAACAGAGTCTAGAGAATGTGAAGCTTTTGTTTGTTGTTCTGCACTCAATTCAAGTCTCAGCAACCCACTCACAAATGTGATCTCACTTGTGACCGCACATGTTAGATCTCTTGTAAACACTGGAAGTCAATCCTTGCTTACCGAAGCGTTGAACTCCAACACAGCTCTTTCCATTACGTTCAACGCAATCTTCCTGGTCGTATGTGCTTTCTCGATCGCCGCTAGACAGCTCCTTCTGTCTATCCATCTCAGCAATTTATACACTACAGCGGTGCAACAGATTATACCAGGAATTACTTGATACATTTGGGGTGTTATCGCAAATGCATCCACCGTCCACGGAGACATCTTTCAGCGCGACTATCCGTCACAAGCAGCTTCATAGGGAGATACCAACACTAAATAACACGTACGATTCCGCAAAACGGGCGCAAATTGAACCAAGCCGGACTGCTCTGAAATCCAGGCATGGACTCTTACGACAGTGGATTGTTGAAACCCGTTCCAATGCAACACTACAAAGCAAATAACTGCGGATGTTGAGGTTGAGGAAACAGCAATAGATTCCAAACGTTAACTCTGCTTTTCTCCCTCCACGGGTGCTTCCAGACCTGCTGAGTTTCTCCTGCAATTTCTGTTCTTTTTAGTTTGTTCCATTGCAATGCAATTCTTCCGTGGTCTCAGAGATAGTAGATTAAATTAGATTACCTACAGTGTGGAAACAGGTCCTTCGGCCCAACAAGTCCACACCGTCCTTGGGGCATCCCACCCAGACACCCCTGAACACTACAGGCAATTTAGCACGGCCAATCCACCTAGCCTGCACACCTTTGAACTGTGGGAGGAAACCCACGCAGACGCGGGGAGAATGTGCAAACTCCGCACAGACAGTCACCCGAGGCTGGAATCGAACCTGGGTCCCTGGCCCTGTGAGGCTGCAGTACAAACTACTGTTTCATTATGATAATAAAGTGTGAAGCTGGATGAACACAGCAGGCCAAGCAGCATCTCAGGAGCACAAAAGCTGACGTTTCGGGCCTAGACCCTTCATCAGAGACTGATGAAGGTTCTAGGCCCGAAATGTCAGCTTTTGTGCTCCTGAGATGCTGCTTGGCCTGCTGTGTTCATCCAGCTTCACACTTTATTATCTTGGATTCTCCAGCATCTGCAGTTCCCATTATCTCTGATATCTACAGTTTCACCATGCCGCCCAAAGTAGTAGGAACTGCAGATGCTGGAGAATCCGAGATAACAAGGTGTAGAGCTGGATGAACACAGCGGGCCAAGCAGCACCATAGGAGCAGGAAGGCTGACGTTTTGGGCCCAGACCCTTCTTAGTCCCAAAACGTCAGCCTTCTTACTCCTATGGTGCTGCTTGGCCCGCTGTGTTCATCCAGCTCTACACCTTGTTATCTCTTCCATGGTCTCGTTTGCTGACACCGGTGCTTGCTTACTCTGCACCTTGATAAATCAGTGTGCACACACAGTTTCGAGGGACGTGCACTGTGGAAGTGATAGTTTGTTACAGTTAGTACCAAAATCGCTTATTTGGTATTTATTTGAGGAACAATGCAAAACGTACCACAATCTCTTTCCATGATGGACATGTGCATCCCTTCCACTTTGAATCAATGTTCTGTGTCAACATTTGAAACAGGCAAACTTATAAGCATTTTATCAAGCAAAGTTCTGTCCATCTCACTGCTAAAGGGCAGAGGAAGCAGCAGCACCCAGCCCTGCTTCACCATTCCCCCAGACCTCCCCCTTACTGAGGGTAAACGGTCAGTCCTCAATAAAGGGCTCACCTTTGTCCCTCTCCACACACACATCAAAGAATACCACTCACACTTGGACATTGAGCAGTTTTTCCACCGCCTCCACCTCTGCGCTTACTTTGTCTTCCATGAGCCTAACCCTCCCTCTACTGACCCCTTCTCCCGCCTCCAAAACACCCCCTCCTCCTGGACACCATCCCAAGATCTCCTACCCTCCCTCGATCTCTTCATCTCCAACTGCCGCAGCGATATCCGTCGCCTCAACCTCTCCACCCCTCTCACCCAGTCCAACCTCTCCCCTGCAGAGCATGCAGCCCTCCGCTCCCTCCGCTCCAACCCCAACCTCACCATAAAACCCGTGGACAAGGGAGGCACAGTTGTAGTATGCCGTATTTTCTGAAGAAGCGCCTAGGCCCAAAACGTCAGCCTTCCTGCTCCTCTGATGCTGCTTGGCCTGCTGTGTTCATCCAGCTCTATACCTTGTTGTCTCAGATTCTCCAGCATCTGCAGTTCCTACTATCTCTGAAATAATTCTGACCTGGTTCCTTCTTTATGCCCCTGAACCATTGTCTATATGCCTCTGGTACCAATTCCTAGGCACTTAAAATAGCCTGTTTGACATCTTCATAATCTCTTGAGCACCTCATCTGACAGCTCATTAAACATCGCACTAGCCTTGCCTACCAACTTCATTGGAATTAAAATTACCCACATTTTCTCTGGCCAGTACATCTGTTTAGCCAATTTCTTGAAGTTAATGAAAAAACCTTCCACATCTTTTCCATTGAATTTTGGGAATGTTTTGATATATTTGTATGTATTCCTACTAGGCTTTGGCTACTGTAAATTTCTTCATCTTCACTTCTATCTTATACTTTTCTTCCTGCCATTTGAAGTCTTTTTTGCAGCAAGTTCCAACCTCACCTTTTCTAACTCGAACATTCTTTCCCTTTCTTCTCTCTCTCTCTCTCTCTCTCTCTCTCTCTCTCTCTTTCTCTTCTTCTGTTCCCCTCTACTCTCTCTATTTCTCTTTCCTCTGGGTTTGACTGCCATTCAAACTCTCTCACCTTCCTTTCATTCTCAAATTTCAGTTGTCTCATTTGCACTCGAAGTTTTTCTAACGCCACTGCACTGGCCTGTTTCTCTGGTACCCTTGAGTACCTGGCTAACTCCATTACAATTTGATCTTTCCTTTTATCCCAAGTTAACCCAATCCTAATCTGTTTGCTAGTTCTAGCAATGTATCCTTCCTGTTTTTCTAAACTTTCTTGGCAAAATTTGGAAGCAACTTCAAACACCAGAACCTCTTTAACAATGTTAAGAGCAATTTACTTCACTTTTAATTTAACCAATGACAAGTAGCCAAAATTAAACAAATTTTTTTCTCACTTAAGTTTTATTTAAAGTTCTAGGGCAATAATCCCCCAAGTCTGTTCAAATCTGTCCAACATGGTCAGATCCATTCAAATCTTGTACACAAACTGGCCAGAATCTGGACTCGATCTGTCCAAATCTGTCCAGGCCCTGGACAAGCCCCTAATCAGTTACAGAGAAGGGGAAGGTTGAACCACTCTGATAATTAACCCAAAACACAAGCCCCAATTTGTTACAATGGGAGTAGAGGTTCCCTCCTAATAATTAAACCTGAAACACCCACAGAGACTCGCCTTGCCCTTGTAATCTGTTAAATGAGTAGTTAAGTGAAAGGAATCCCTGATACACATTTGATAAGCAACAAGTAACAATCTATTTATTTAACCCTAACAATGAACAAACTAATGGAACTACTAACAAACTGAACAATACCCCTCTGACTAATAACCATTTCCTAGTAAAACAAGATTCCAGATGTATGCTAGTCCAATAAATATAGGTCCCATTTGTATAAATCCACGTAATAAGAAACAATAAATTAAAACATAGTCTCCAAAGTTCACGCTGAATGTGTCTTCCGGAATGCTTTGTCTTCTCCAATATCTCTCCAGCCTTTCTTCTGCTGATCCTGCTGTCAGAGATGTTTTCTCTGTAATTTCTTCTGTCAAGACTCTTAACTAGAAGTGCTGTGGTACCTTTGTTGGTGCTTTTAATTAAAGAGAGCTGAACAATTTTGTGTGAGAACTGGGTTTATTTCTCAGATGGCAGATTTGCTTTATCTTAAGGATAGAATACTAAGGTGAAAATGGAGACCTCAGCAGAGGAGAAATGGGTAGAAGTGCAGAAGATTGTGTTTCTGGTGGCATATAGACAGGAAGTATTATGGGTAGCACATGAACAACTTGTAGGAGGTCATTTAGGAGTGAAGAAAACTCAGACTAAAATACAAAAGCACTTCTACTGCCTGGGATTACATAAGCAGGTGGTCATCTCCCTAAAACCAAACATGGGAACCCTCATCCGCCTAGCAGTCCCCCTCCACCGACACCCTCATCCGCCTAGCCGAACTCGTCCTCACCCTCAACAACTTCTCTTTCGATTCCTCCCACTTCCTACAGACTAAGGGGATGGCCATGGGCACCCGCATGGGCCCCAGCTATGCCTGCCTCTTTGTAGGTTACGTGGAACAGTCCCTCTTCCGCACCTACACAGGCCCCAAACCCCAGCTCTTCCTCCGTTACATTGATGACTGTATCGGCGCCGCCTCTTGCTCCCCAGAGGAGCTCGAACAGTTCATCCACTTCACCAACACCTTCCACCCCAACCTTCAGTTCACCTGGGCCATCTCCAGCACATCCCTCACCTTCCTGGATCTCTCAGTCTCCATCTCAGGGGATCACAGAAAGGGGTATTAGTTATTGCCCCTGAGAGTTCAGGTTTTGATGTGCCTCAAAATAAATTAAATAATGAGGAAGTCCTCGGAGAATAGGAAAGGACAGTGCGCTATCTGTCTCGGGAACAGAGAACTGAAATCAAAGGCTTGTTGCAGCAATATAAGGGCATATGTGGGAATAGAATGGGGAGGACTGATATTATAGTACATGACGTTGAAGTAGGGAATGCAGTTCCAATAAAACAACACCCCTGCAGGCTTAATCCTCTCAAAGCCACACAAGTACAGAAGGACGTAGAAGCGATATTTCAAGAAGACATCATCAAGCTGAGTAAAAGTGAGTGGAGAGAGTGGAGTTTGCCAATCATGTTGGTTCGCATCCGGATGGTGCTCAATGCTTCTGTGTGGATTATTGGAGTGTCAACGTAGTAACTAAATTGGGCTCATACCCAATTCCAAGGGTGAAGGACTGTGTGGAAAAAGTTGGACAAGCTGCTTACATCATAAATTTCGACTTACTTCGTGGTTACTGGCAGGTACCTTTGTTGTAGAGAGTGAAAGAAAGTTCTGCATTTGTAACCCCAAATGGACTGTATCAATTTAAAGTAATGTCCTTTGGAATGAAGAACGCACCAGCCACATTTCAAAGACATATGAACAGAGTTGTGACAGTATTGAATAATTGTGCCTTCTTTACAGATTATGCCATGATCTTTAGCCATTCATGGAAAGATCACATGATGCATTTGGCAGAGCTCTTTGAATGACTGCAGATGGCAAAACTAGTTATACTAGTTTTGCTGTACAATCTTGTCGTACTTGTCAAATGGTAGAAAAGCCACAGGCAGTGATAAAATCAGCACTTGTGCACATTTGCAGAACCTTTCACATGGGTAATGATTGATTGTGTAGGTCCTCTCCCTAAAACCAAACGTGGTGTAGCAAAAACTGAATTTGTGAATGCAGCAGTGACGTTTTTGGGACATAACATTGGACATGGAAGGAAGACCCTGAGGAACATGAAGTCAAAGGCTGCCAAGGAATTTCCAAGACCATCCTCGAAGAAAGAGGTGTTTGGATTTTTGAGACTGAGTGGATTCTGTGGGAAGTTTTTGCTAAACTTTAGTAGTGTGGTTGCACCACTGACGCATTTACTAAAGAAGAAGTAGACAGAACAATGCCAGGAGGCATTTGAGAATTTAAAAGCCATATTATCCACCGCACCAGTTTTAACCACAGTAAATTTCTTCAAATCCTTTAAAGTCACTATCAATGCCAGCAGTATAGGGGTTGGAGCTGTGTTGATGCAGAGGGTGACGGCAGGATTAAAAGGCCAGTTGTTTATTTTTCAAAGAAGGTCAATATTCATAGGAGAAAATACTCCACTGTTGAAGAAGTATTATTGAGTTTGGTACTCGCCTTACAACATTTTAATGTTAATGTTACAAACAATATTTCAGAGACAATTGTGTGTACAGACCACAGCCCTTTCACATATTGGAAAAGATTTAAAGACAAAAATATGAGAGTATTTTATTACAATCTTATGTTACAGGCTTTTAATTTACAGATTGTGCATGTTTTTGGTCATAAAAATGTTATTGCAGATGCATTATTGCGGGTTCAAAAGAAAGTATGTAGATAAGACAGAACCAGTACAGTCTGATATTTTAATATATATGCAGAATTAGTATGAAAGATGTAACTTCAGATTACTGACCTATGTATTTCATGCTAATGGTGTTAAGATATAGAGGAAAAAAAGCCATCTTTTCATAATGATGGGTCATTTTTTTCTTAAGCGCGGGAGGTGTTATAAAGATGTATACAATATTCATGAATTGGAAGGCCAGAAGTTAGAACATGGGGACAAGCAGCGTGTGGTCTCTTTAAAAGATTGTGCTTTGTCATGTTTGGAAGTTTGCAAGCCAATTGATTTTAAAATTGATCGTTGTAACAACCTGAAAACCTAAGAGTCCTGGCAGAAGAAATTACAGTGAAAACATCCATGTCAGCAAGATCAGCGGGAAGAAAGGTTAGAGAGACAGTGGTGAAGGCAAAGCATTCCAGAAGACACATTCAGTGTGAACGATGAGAGACTAAGTTTCTTAATTTATTGTTTTCTTATTACTTGGATTTATAGAAGTGGGCCTGTGTTTATTAGAACAGCTTTTGATTAGAATCTTGAGTTATTAGGAAATAGTTAGTAGTTAGAGGGGAATTGTTTGGTTTGTTAGTGGTTAATCTGTTAATCTGTTCACTGTTAGGGTGGAATAAATAAATTGTTACTTGATGCTTATAAAGTGAGTAGCACGGATTTCTTTAATTTAACTACTCTTCTAACAGATTATGAAGGGCAAGGCGAGTCTCTCTGGGTGTTTCAGGTTTAATTACAGGAAGGAAACCTCTGCTATCGCTTTAACGGATTGGGGCCAGTGTTTTGGGTTAATTATCAGAGGGGATCAACCTTTCCCTTCTCTGTAACACTGGCAACATTCCAGTAAATCTTTTCTGAACCCTCTCCAGTTTAATAATACTCTTCCTATGGCAGGATGTACAGAACTGTACACCTTACTCTATACCAACGTCCTGTACAATCTCCCCATGATGTTCCACCTCCTACATGAAGGGCTCTGAGGCAAGGATGCTACCCACTGGGCCACAAGACACCCTAGCCTCAATCTTGCTTCAAGACATTTTCTGTATACCAGTGGGGGCAGACAGGATCTCAATTCAGCTTCTCATTTGAAGAATGGTATTGTTAATGGTGTCACACTCCCAAGCACTCTTGGTACTGCATGATGGTGTCAGCCTAAATGATGCACCCAGTTCTCTGGAGTAGTACCTGAACTGATAGCTGCCTGGCTCAGAGGGACTTGTATTCCCACTGAGTTGGTATCAGTTAACGCTCTATATTTACATAGTACAATCACCAAGTATATAGTTCATGCTTTAGCATCTTCGGCTGATATGAGAGATAAGTAGAAATTGAAAGGTATGTTTTAAGATTAGTGAAGTAAAACAATTAAAGTGTCAACATGTTATATTTATACCATATGAACATTTAGTAACCCACTTTTATAGAGTCCTTTGGGATATATTGAGGATCTGATACAGTGATATTACTTGATTGTTTTACATCCAGAAATATTAATTAGGAGCAGAAGTAGGCTGTTTGGCCCCTGGAGCTTGCTTTACCATTCAAATAAGATCGCAGCTGATCTGTTTGTATTCTGAATTCTAGTTCCCATCTACTTTCAATAACATTTGCTTTCTTTGCCAAATATGAATCTAATGCCAGCCTTAAAAAATATTAAATGACCCCACCTCCACCTCTTTCTGAAGCAGAGTTCCAAAAAATGCACAACTCTCAGGGAAAATAATTCCTCTCATCTCTGTGCTAAAAGGGCAACTAACTGATTTTAAAAGTCTCCCCATATAAAAACTTTTCTCTATTGTTTTATGGGCCATAGCCTCACTGGCTGAGCCAACATTTAATTGCATCTCTAATTGCTGTTGACGAAGGGCCACAGACCTGTTGATGTAAGCATTGTATATTTATATGGATTTTCTAATTCAGTTTCTGGTCAATGGTGAGTCTCAGGATGTTGACAGTGGTGAATTCAGCGATGGTAATACTATTGAATATCAAAGGAAGATGATTCGGATCCTTTTTATTAGAGGTCCTCTTTTCTTAGGCAGTCCCTCAATCGAGAATGACTTTCTTTCACTCCAGGGATTTGGGTCCTGAAGTCACTAAACAGTCTAATGCTAGATCGGTAAACTCTGCTGCAAGTGGAGAGGTGGTGTTTGAAGAGATAGGTGGAACAAATGCTCAGGTTTTTGCTTGCTTCTGCCATTTTTGCACTTGGCTTCCATCTCGTCCTGCAGAAAATACTAAAGCTGATAGGTGTTTCCAGTTTGAGCAGTCTGAGATTTGAGATTCCCATGAGTTGGCAGCGATGTTATATTTTTGGAGATTAACACCTGGTTCTGCTGAAGCTCAAGTGGTGACCTTACTTTGGAAGTCTTCCAAAGTCAGATATATGGATGACGTAGTCTTGCCAGGGCAGCTGATTGGTCATAACCATTGTTTTAATGCTGGGGGTGCTGGCCTGAGGGAGGATACTGATATTGGAGAACCCACCCTGCTAGAGATAATTTTTTGCAAGAGCTTTAAGCTGTCTACTGCAGTTGTCCATGTCTCAGAATACCCCTGCCCTTTAGACCATGAGCCTGGTTGGATGTGAAGTCTTAGTCATTAAGCACTCTGTTTCTCAGGCAAACTGGATGCAATATTGAATTTATCATGGATGTTGGTCCTTACTGAAAAGAGGCTCCCTCTACATGCCCCGACATACTCATCACACTACCCTACATCAGGAACACAATGAAACTCACCACAAGACTCCTATGACCGCTGGGCATCAGAGTGGCACACTGGCCAATGTCAACCCGACGACAACTGCTCACCCGAACTAAAGACCCACTCCCTACCATGGACAGGACCAATGCCCAATGTACAAAATCCCCTACAGCCTTGGACGGCTGAAGGGCCTGTTCCTATGCTGTAATTTTCTTTGTTCTTTGTTCTTGTTCTTTGATCAACCACGTAACAGAAAGAAATTGGAGCCTCTACCATCCCTATCAATTACTATAAGAATAGTGAGGTTTTCTTTTGTATCCTGTGAGTGGTTACCCGTTAATGAACATCTCTTTGCTGTTTGTGAGACTTCCTACTAAAATTGTCTGTTACAGTTCCTGCATTACAATGTCAAAAAGTTATTTATTTGCTGTAAAGCATTTTGTGATACCCTGACATAAATGAAGGGTCCCGATCCAAAATGTCAAGCTTTCCTGCTCCTCTGATGCTCCTTGGCCTGCTGTGTTCATCCAGCTTCACGCCTTGTTATCTCAGATTCTCCAGCATTGGCAGTTCCTACTATCTTTGTATAAACGTAAGTTCTTTGTTTCATAAGATATGAGACGTAAGTTCTTTGTTTCATAAGATAGTAACCTTAGAAAGTTTTATTTTAAAACCTACCTTGCACGTTGGTGTGAATGCAGCAACTAAAACTGCCTGTCATCCTCCTGACTTATTTAATAGACCTATCCCTAACATTTTGAAGAAGAAAAATTACAATGCCTAGCAATCAACTTGAAAATCTATTTTTTATTCTGTTTATTTGTATTCAGCTTTTGAGAATAATTTGTTTAAATGTTGAGCGCTTCATTATTATCAAGGGATCACTGATGAGTGATAATTACCTCACCATCATTTATGAAATAGTCATAAATGCAGAACTGCTGTGTAATTATAATTGTAATTGTGAATTGAGATCATTTGCATTGTAGGACTATTTTTTAAAAATTGTCCTTTGGTTTGTATATCATGCATGAATACTTTGGTGACTCTTTTCTGGTGGCACCGAGGTTCCTTTTCTCTTTTTGACAAGTCTTTCCACCTCCCTCATGAAACAAAGACACAGTTCATCATGCCAGGGTAATGCCACGCACTGCACAGATAAAGGAAGCCCAACACTTCCTGTCACAGCCTGAAACACAAGTAAACCAAAAGTATCAGTGTTAGAATTCTGAGGTGGGAATTAAATTTCTCCACTCATATATAGATTTAATTTAAGTTAACACATGCCACTTTCATGACAACTGTGACAGCAAAGTTGGTTCATTAGATACTACAAGAAGTCAATATGCTTATCATCAAAATGTTGCATTTTTTACCTTCTTCATGTGATTTTACATGGTTTCATACAAATGATCATAAGACTTCAAGTAGGGGGAGGTCATCCATAGTTTTAATTTTCCAACAACCCCTACAGCTGGAAGAATACCATTAGATTGGAAGACAGCTAATGTAACTCATTTATTCAAAGAAAAAGGAGACAGAAAGCAGGGAAGTACAGGGCAATATGTATAATATAGAAAATATTAGGAGCTATTTTGTATTTATAAGAACACACACTTAAGTTCATGTTATTCAGGCAGCATCAATATAGTTTTATGAAAGGGAAATCATGTTTGACCAATCATTGAGGAAATGCCATGTGTTGTGGATAAAGGAGAACTGCTGGATGTATACAGATTTCCAGAATTGCTATATCCAAAGTTATTGTGGAAACTAAATGCTCACAGAGTGGGGAGAAGCATATTGACATGAGTAGAAGGTAGGGTTGGCAGACAGGAAGCAGTGAGGAGGATAAGTAGGTTTTTTATCTGGTTGACAAGATGGAATGCCAGGTGTACCACATGGATCACTGTTTACAATTTATAGGAATGGCTTGGATGAAGGGTGGAAGATATGGATGCCAAGTTACTGATTACACAAAGATAGGCAGGAAAGTAAGTTGTGAAGAGGACATGAAGACACTGCAATAAGACAATATTCGTAGGTTAAGTAAGTGGGCACAGATCCTCTAAATGGAAAATAATGTGGAAAATTGTGAATAGTCAATTTTGGCAGGAAGAATAAAAAAGGAGCATATTATCTAAACTGTGATGGATCACAGAGCTCTGAGCTGCAAGGGGATCCGTGCACCTGGCGCATGAATCACTAAAGGCTAGTATGCAGGTACAGCAAGTAATCAGGAAAACTAACAGAATTTTTTTGCTTATTGTGAGGAAGATTGAAAACAAAATTAGGGAGATAATGCTTCAATTATACGGGAGCACCTCTGGTGAGATTACCTGTAAAATACACAGTACATTATTGCTCACCCTATTTGAGGAATGATGTAAATGCATTGGAAGCAGCTCAGAAAAGGTTTACCACTCAAACACCTGGAATGAGCAGGCTGGACAGACTAGCTTTGTGTCATCTGGAGTTTTAAAGAGTAAGAAGCAACTTTGTTAAAAAGAAGATAAGAGGTCCTAAGGGGTTTTAACAGGGTAAATGTAGAGAGAATGTTTCCTCTTATGGAAGAAATTAAAACTAGACGTCATTGTTCAAAAAGAGGTAGCTAAATTAAAACAGAGATGAACTGAAAATTATTTGGAATTCTCTTCCTGAACAAGAATTGGAAGCAGTCTTTGAAAACTTTTAAAGTAGAGGTAGATTTTTCCTCGTTAAGAAAGGGTCTAAGAGGTTATTAGGAATAGGTGAGAATGTGTGTAATCAGATAAGCTATAACAAGCAGGCTCAAGGTCTGAATGGCATTATCCTGCTTCTAGTTCATATGTTCATGCATAAGACTGGGCTTCAAATCTAACATGCTGGTAACCACTTTGTTCCACTGTTGAGAGGACCTAGCCTTGGATCTGTCTCCCCAAAGACCCTACATCATCCTTCCACCGAGACCTCATGATATCGTCACGTTGGTAGTGCCCATACACTTAATTAATTACTAACCCTTTCAGATCCTTCAAGACCCATGTACCACAACTGGTAGGTCAATGTCATTGTGTAATGCCAGATCATAAAAGTCCCTCCCCATTAAGTTTCCAACAATGCAATTGCAGCCTTGGAATTTCTAGGCAATATGCTGAGACTTTGAGCATCAAAAAGCTGGGCTGTTGTTTATGAATAAACCTGATATTAAATAATCCCACAAATACAGAACGAACAGAAATTGTACTACAAAGCAACATAACACTGCTCTACTTATTTCACACTGACCTTTTTGAAAGTTTTGTCCCAGAAATCATTTGTATAGCCACTATAAAGTTGCAGCTCTTCCTCATCCTCTTCTGTTACCTTGGTAACTGGCACAACCCCCGCAGGAAAATTTAATAAATTGAAAATAATTGTGTAGCTAGATGCAGCTGTGGGGAAGAATATTTTTAAACTTTGTAATTTTATATTGTTGTCTTTCTTATAACCTCTCTGTATAATAAAGAATATGGTGTTCTATGATATGATTTTGCATAATATTTGAAAGCTAACCCACTGACTTGCAGTTTAAAAAAATTGGACATGTATCACAGAACATGATTCTAAACAAGGGTAAGAATTGATATGATAAAGCATGAAGGGTAAAATAATGTAAAATAAAAGACAAGGACAATAAGCATGCAAGGGATTAAAGCAGAATTACTATAGTTTGGAAAATTACTGAGACACTGCATACCTTCATAACTACAGATGCCCAGAGCAGGGAATGGAAGACACATAGAATGACATTTTCTTCTTTGACAAACTGACTGGTAATAAAGGAAAAGAAGACTCTGAGGCTGTGTTTGTTGAGATAAGGTGTAATTGAGCATATAGGACTCTCAAAGATGACATGGGGGAGTTTGCATATGGCTTCGGCTTGCAACTCAGGAGACGCTATTGATATTCATAAATAAATCTTCAGTGAACTCCAGAACAATGACTGGGATAACTCTCAGGGACAAATTCCTAAAATCAGGGTTTGTACCTTCTGGCTAATCAGGACATTACATGCCACTTAGCAATAGCTAATCAGAAAGTTAATTAGTGTGACATGTACAAAGGCTAGCGGTATGTAGATTGTCCATCCGAATGGTTATGTAACTGTATTTTACATACAAAAGTCACTATTTGTCCATTTATATCTTGGATCCAGACTGCTCAGGGTGTACTCTGTTATTTAACATTGTCCACTTGGCTCTGCAAACATTATCTGACTTATTCTGCCATCATTAAACATAAAACTTCTATGAAGGTATAGTCCAACAATAATTTGTATTCACATGGCACTTCTAACTTAGTTAAACATTTCAAAGTACTTCTCAGTAGCTCTATAAACAAAATTTGATTCCGAACCATGTATGGGGATGCTAGGGCATGTGGCCAAAAGCTTGATAAAAGTGATCTGGTTTAAGAAGTGTCTAAAAGGAATAAATAGGGGTAAAGGGTTTGAGATGTTTTCGGAAACAGTTCCAAAGCTTGGAGCTTAGGGAATGATGGAGTGATTAAAATCAGGAATGAAAGAGAACCAAGCTTTCAGGGATGCAAAAGAGGGGTTTCGGACTTAGGGAGCGGCAAGTCCAGAGAGGGGTTTGAAATAAAAAATGAGTATTTTAAAATCAAACTTTTGCTGGAGTCATTGCAGGTCAGCATGGACATGGCTTATGGGTGAAGAGAACATGGCGTGAGTTAAGATTTGGGAAGTGAAGTTTCAGGTGAGAGGCCAACCAGCAGTGTGTTGGACTTTCCATGTCTCAAGGTAACTGAGGCACAATGATACTTCCAGGAAGAGTTGAACTGAGGCAATGACAGTGTTTGGCAATATTATAGAAGTTGAATAGATGGAATTAGTGATCATCCAGATCCATAGTTCATCTCTGAATCAAATACTAAGGTCTGATACAATCTTAAACAGTTACCAAGAGGATGGAGTCACTGGATAAGGAATGAAATTTGTGGCATAATTTGAAAAGAAAGGGCTTTCATTTAGATAATATTTTGCTGGAGGAAACCTCTGTTAATTCAATACTGGATATCAGAAAAGCAGTGTGAAAATGTACAGAGAGTGTAAGGGTCATGAGAGAGACAATGGCTGAGTGGTATTATCACTGGATTGTTAATCCAGAGACCCAGATCATGTTCTTAAGATAATAAAATGTGAGGCTGGATGAACACAGCAGGCCAAGCAGCATCTCAGGAGCACAAAAGCTGACGTTTCGGGCCTAGACCCTTCATCAGAGAGGCTCCCAAAGGTGGTATTGGTACATTCCTGAGGACTGTCTGTCCTTACTGGCAATACAGGTTTGCCAGATACCCAAGGAAAACCATTTGCATGAAACATTTAGCAATTGATTTGAAAGAGTTAGTTAGTCTGCAAAAGAGGAAGATACAGAATAAAAATGTTCAAGACATGGCTTGAGAAGGGTTGCCTGAACTGAAACAGAAATCACCGTGGACCCTTGGATGACATTCAGCTCCATAGGATCCTAGGCAATAAAATGTGAGGCTGGATGAACACAGCAGGCCCAGCAGCACCTCAGGAGCACAAAAGCTGACGTTTCAGGCCTAGACCCTTCATCAGAGATGGGGATGGGGTGAAGGTTCTGGAATAAATAGGGAGAGAGGGGGAGGCGGACCGAAGATGGAGAGAAAAGAAGATAGGTGGAGAGGAGAGTATAGGTGGGGAGGGGATAGGTCACTCCAGAGAAGACGGACAGGTCAAGGAGGTGGGATGAGGTTAGTAGGTAGGAGATGGAGGTGCGGCTTGGGGTGGGAGGAAGGGATGAGTGAGAGGAAGAACAGGTTAGGGAAGCAGAGACAGGTTGGACTGGTTTTGCAATGCAGTGGGTGGAGGGGAAGATCTGGGCTGGTTGTGTGGTGCAGTGGAGGGAGGGGACGAACTGGGCTGGTTTTGGGATGCGGTGGGGGAAGGGGAGATTTTGAAACTGGTGAAGTCCACATTGATACCATTGGGCTGCAGGGTTCACAAGCGGAATATGAGTTGCTGTTCCTGCATTCTTCGGGTGGCATCATTGTGGCACTGCAGGAGGCCCATGATGGACATGTCATCTAAAGAATGGGAGGGGGAGTGGAAATGGTTTGCGACTGGGAGGTGCAGTTGTATATTGCGAACCGAGCGGAGGTGTTCTGCAAAGCGGTCCCCAAGCCTCTGCTTGGTTTCTCCAATGTAGAGGCAGCCACACCGGGTACAATGGATGCAGTATACCACATTGGCAGATGTGCAGGTGAACTTCTGCTTAATGTGGAATGCATCTTGGGGCCTGGGATAGGGGAGAGGGAGGAGGTGTGGGGGCAGGTGTAGCATTTCCTGCGGTTGCAGGGGAAGGTGCCAGGTGTGGTGGGGTTGGAGGGCAGTGTGGAGCGAACAAGGGAGTCACGGAGAGAGTGGTCTCTCCGGAAAGCAGACAGGGGTGGGGATGGAAAAATATCTTGGGTGGTGGGGTCGGATTGTAGATGGCGGAAGTGTCGGAGGATGATGCATTGTACCTGCAGGTTGGTGGGGTGGTGTGTGAGAACGAGGGGGATCCTCTTTGGGCGGTTGTGGCGGGGGCGGGGTGTGAGGGATGTGTTGCGGGAAATGCGGGAGATGCAGTCAAGGGCATTCTCGACCACTGTGGGGGGAAAGTTGCAGTCCTTGAAGAACTTGGACATCTGGGATGTGCGGGAGTGGAATGCCTCATCGTGGGAGCAGATGCGGTGGAGGCGGAGGAATTGGGAATGGGGATGGAATTTTTGCAGGAGGGCAGGTGGGAGGAGGTGTATTCTAGGTAGCTGTGGGATTCGGTGGGCTTGAAATGGACATCAGTTACAAGCTGGTTGCCCGAGATGGAGACTGAGAGGTCCAGGAAGGTGAGGGATGTGCTGGAGATGGCCCGGGTGAACTGAAAGTTGGGGTGGAAGGTGTTGGTGAAGTGGATGAACTGTTCGAGCTCCTCTGGGGAGCAAGAGGCGGCGCCGATACCGTCATCAATCTAATGGAGGAAGAGCTGGGGTTTGGGGCCTGTGTGGGTGCGGAAGAGGGCCTGTTCCACGTAACCTACAAAGAGGCAGGCATATCTGGGGCCCATGCGGGTGCCCATGGCCACCCCCTTTGTCTGTAGGAAGTGGGAGGAATCGAAGGAGAAGTTGTTGAGGGTGAGGACGAGTTCGGCTAGGTGGATGAGGGTGTTGGTGGAGGGGGACTGGTCGGGCCTGCGGGACAGGAAGAAGCGGAGGGCCTAGAGGCCATCTGCATGCGGAATACAGGTGTATAGGGACTGGACGTCCATAGTGAAAATGAGGTGTTGGGGGCCAGGGAATTGGAAGTCCTGGAGGAGGTGGAGGGCATGGGTGGTGTCACGGACGTAGGTAGGGAGTTCCTGAACCAAAGGGGAGAAAATGGAGTCCAGATAGGTGGAGATGAGTTCAGTGGGGCAGGAACAGGCTGAGACAATGGATCGACCAGGGCAGGCAGGTTTGTGGATTTTAGGAAGGAGATAGAAACGGGCCGTGCTGGGTTGGGGAACAATGAGGTTGGAGGCTGTGGGTGGGAGGTCTCCTGAGGTGATGAGGTCATGAATGGTGTTGGAGATGATGGTTTGGTGCTCGGGGGTGGGATCATGATCGAGGGGGCGGTAGGAGGTGGTGTCGGAGAGTTGGTGTTTGGCCTCGGCGATGTAGAGGTCAGTGCGCCATACTACCACTGCGCCACCCTTGTCTGCGGGTTTGATGGTGAGGTTGGGGTTGGAGCGGAGGGAGCGGAGGGCTGCCCGTTCTGCGGGGGAGAGGTTGGAGTGGGTGAGAGGGGTGGAGAGGTTGAGGCGATTAATGTCTCGACGGCAGTTGGAGACGAAGAGGTCGGGAGAAGGTAGGAGGCCTGGGCATGGTGTCCAGGAGGAGGACTTGTGTTGGAAGCGGGCAAAGGGGTCAGTGGAGGGAGGGTTAGGTTCCCGGTTGAAGAAGTAAGCGTGGAGGCGAAGGCGGCGGAAAAACTGTTCTATATCCAACCGTGACTGGTATTCATTGATGTGTGGTTGTAGGGGGACAAAGGTGAGCCCCTAGCTTAGGACTGACCGTTCGTCCTCAGTCAGCGGAAGGTCCGGGGGGATGATCCATAGGATCCTACCTGACTATGACATAAACACGTGATATTATAATTGTGAATTCTCCACACCATAATGAAAAGCCTAACTGATCTTCCTTTTCTGTCAGTTCATGCAGTTGAGGTGGCAAACAAAATGCCAATTCAGAATTATGCCGATATCTTAAATGCCCCTATGACATATATATGGGAATACGGTGGCAACAGTGATAATGTCACGCTAACTAATAATCCAGAAACTCAGGCTACATCCCTGAAGGATAAGGTTTCATGGTAATAATATTCTGGAATATATGAGGCTAGACTAAATAATGGTGACCATGGCAAATACAATTGATTGTTGTAAAAACCCAGCTGGTCCACTGCTGTCCTCTAGGGAAGGGAATCTGCTGGTTTTACCTGGCCTGATCTATATGTGACTCCAGACACAAAGCAATGTGGTTGGACTATTAATTGGCCTCTGAAATAGCCTAGCAAGACAGTCAGTTCAAGAGCAATAACTTCAGGCAAAAAGGATTGGCCTTGCCTGTAATGCCACATACTATGAAAGAAAAAACAAAAATATGACTATCTATTGCTCAGTTGTGTGGTCTATCTGAATTACCTTTGAGTTAATTCAATGGATCGTGTGAAACTATTGTTCTTTCTCTGGTACAACCATGCACTTGCTTGTGAAGCAGATAATCCCAAGTTGTTGCCTACCTGACAGTTTTCCAGCACACCCAATTTTAAAAGCAGGACCTATCGATGGACAGAGGAGGACTTCAATGTTATGTTTTCTCCATGCATTCAAATACTCATCACGGTAGGCCTACACAAAATACAAGAATGCGACCTCATTAATGGTTCCAGTTTATTCTGAAGTTAACTGCCCAAGAAGTTGGACATAACAATTTGAGAACAGAGCTGCCTTGAAATTGTGAACTTCAGGATTCTGAAGTGGCTTTACAGGGTTGATGGTTGCCAGGATGTTTCCACTAGAGGGGAATCTTGAACCAGGGGCATACTCACAGAATATGGGGACACTCATTTAAACAGGCTGATTCCTTACTCTATAATTTCAATCTCAATTCTTTCTTTTAAACATCAGAAGTCACTTAACATCAGGAATTGTTCAGCAAGGATGCGATCTTGAGAACAAGGAAAACTCACTTCCCTCAAAAATAATCTGAGAGATAGAAATATGTTTATTATTAGTTGATGGAGTCATTTTTACAGTATCATGCCTTACACACAAAGTCCCAGACACCATCATTATCACCTCTGTGCACATCCTGCTCCACTAAAACGACAAAGCTAACAGAAGAGGGGGTTGGCACAATGATATGCAGTTCGGAAAGAGTCCTCAACATTGACTTAGGAGCCAGGGAAGTCTCTGAACACCAGGTCAAACACGGGCAAAGAAACCAGCTGCTGATAACCACTATCACCGTCCCCATCAGCTGATAAATTTGTACCTCTTCATGTTCTCTGCATGGAGACCTCAAAGCCCATTACCAACAGTCCCTCATAAAGTCCTAAACAACATTGTTGCTAGACAGGGTCTTCGACAGCATTGCTGCGAAGAAATCAACAAGATTTTAAACAGATCTAGAAACTCAATCCTTGAGCAATGGACTATTAACAGCAGAACTGTATTCAACGACAATCTGCAGTCTCATGCGCAGCATATCCCCATTCTATCATTACCATCAAGCCAAGGAATCAACCCTGGTTCAATAAAGAGTGTAGAAGGGAGACCAGGAACAGCACCAGACATGCCAAAAATGAGATATTTACTAAGTTAAGTACAGCACAGAACAACTGAAGCAATGCATATCCATATGCAGCAAGATCTGGACAATATGCAGGCATGGGCTGACAAGTAGCAAACAACATTCGTATCATATAATGACCATCGCTAACAAGAGAGAATCTAACCATCATCACTTGACATTCAATGACATTAACAGTGTTGAATCCCCTCCTATCAACATCCTGGGGAGAGGTTATTCTTGACCAGAAAGCTTAACTGGACTGGCTATATAAATAATCTGGCTACAAAGCAGGTCAGAGGCTAGGAATTCTTCTGCAGTAACCTCCTGACTCCTCCAAGATGCCAGCCATGGAAAAGCCACAAATAAGGATTGTGATGAAATACTTTGCACTTGCTTGGATTGAGTGCATCCCTCAAGAAGTTCACCAATATTCCAAGACAATGTAGCCCAATTCATTGGTACCTTGTGTAATTCCTTCCATATTCAACATCTCCACCACCAATGCACATTAGCATCTGCAATCTGCACTGCAGCAACTCACCAAGGTTCCTTAGATAGCACCTTTGAAACCCACAACTTCTAACATCTAAACAGTCACAGCACCAACACCTACATGTTCCCATTCCAGCCAAACACCATCATAACTTGGGAACTACATTGCTACTCCTTCACTGTCATGGAGTTAAGATCCTGGAATGGCCTTTATAATAACTCTGTGGGTGTCCTTACATCACATGGACTGCAATGATTCAAGAAAGAAGCTCACCACCACCTTCTCAAGAGCAATTAGGAATGGGCAATAAATGTTGGCCACACCAGTAACACACACATCTGCAAATGCATTTTAATACAAGTTGAATTAGATTCAAGTTGCTTAAAATAAATCTGAAAAGTACTTAATATTATTACCTTAAAATAATATTGTGGTTTATTTAAGAAACAAATGCAACTGACTGGTGCTGACAGCAATATTTGGTCTTACCATCACAGCAAGGTGGAGCTTCCACAGTTCCGTAACCGACCTGTGAAAATATAAGAATAAGAACATTAAAAATATAATAGAAACAGTTTTTTTAAATCAAAATACAATGTGCTGATTTTAAGCCTCCTCCTATGGCAGTGCCGTTGGAGATGGGTGGATTCAGTTGCTGGGGACACAGGATAAGTGGGGCTATCGTCTAGCCTTATTACAGAGATGTTCCCATCTAAATTTCAACTAATTCAGACCATTAAGACTTCAGAGATCAGGAGTTTTATTAAATTGGAAAAGTCACCCTATAGTGGCATCAGATAGACATGTCATCTCAAACCTACCTACAGAAGTTGGTAATTTATTAGCCTTTAGAGGCCCAGGCATGGTTATGCTTTGCTTCTTTTGCATTTGCAGGGATTCATTGGGCATGTTCAGCCCCTCTGACACCCAGAAGGATGATAAGCTCTCTGATGAAGGGTCTAGGCCCGAAACGTCAGCTTTTGTGCTCCTGAGATGCTGCTGGGCCTGCTGTGTTCACCCAGCCTCACATTTTATTATCTTGATAACTCTTGCTGATTCTTTTGGTGGCCTACCATAGTGGCAAATCTTCTCACCTCCCCTTCCACACCACCTCAATCTTTCTGCTCCAATTTGCAGAGGTTTGCATCACTTCCACAGGGTTCAGGCAGGAGGCAGTGTCAAAGAGTGCAGTTAAGGTCCAGAGGTTCAACTTTCCCCAACCTTCTGCCAAATTTTCTGAATGGTGCAGTTTTGCAAGTTAATCCCATCACTCCCTCCATCAATGTCATGTTGGATCAGCAGACTGTTGGATGATGAATTTTTAAAAACCAAACTGCTCTATTTAGATCAAAAGAAATGCCCACTGCATCTTTAATTTCCAATGCATCATCCTGAGAAATTTTCATTGAATTTATTTTTCTCTGTGGTAAATATTAATGTTATGACTCTTGATGCCGCAGCACAAAGAACGAATGGATTGCCCAGTCCAACGACTAGAGAAATATTACCCACAGCCACCAGTGCTTATTATTGTAAGATCATTAATTATTGACCCTGCTTTCACTATTCACAGATGTTGACTGTATTGTGAGAGGAAAGCAGTTGCTGTGATGGCTTATGCAATTGAAGAAATGAACACTAATGGTGGGGAGTAGGAAGAGGTTTGATGCACAAATGGTCAGAATTGAAGGAGTGCTGAATCTTTTGGCGTGTTGTCATGCTGGTACAGGGGGGCTTACCCAAGATAGTGTCTGCGTTCAAAACACTGCTCTTTCAAATAATATTTTATATCTTTAATCTATGATGAAATATTTTACAAATGTACAAACGAGGAACAGGAGTAGACCGTTCACCCACTCAAGCCTGCTCCACCATTCAATAAGATTGTGGCTGACTCTGTTTGTAACCTCAATTTTGCCATTCCACCTATTTCTGATAACCATTTTGCCCCTTGCACAGAAAGAACCCATTTACCTCTGCCTTAAAATATTCAAGAACTCTGTTTACACAACCTTTTCAGGCAGATAGTACCAAAGACTCACAGCCCTTTAAGATAAAAAGTCACATCGTTCAGTTTTAGCCCTGAGTTTTAAAACAGTGATCTCTAACTCTAGAATCTCACATAGGAGGAAGCATCCTCTCCTCACTTCTCAAGATTTCACATGTTACTATTAAGTCCCTTCATAATCTTCTAAACACCAGATATTGGACTAGCCTGTGCAACATTTGCTCAGAAGAAAATCTACTAATTCCAGGTAAAACTGGTTCCAAAGCATTAACATTCTTCCATAAATAAAGTGATCAATACTGTATTGAGTACTCCAAATGTGGTTTTTGCAGTGTGCTATATAACTAAAGTGTAACCCCCACGCTTTTGTAATCAATTCTTGTGACAATAAATAATTAAATTTTCTTAGCTTTCCTAATTACTTGCTGTTCCTGCATACTGAACTGGGGCACCTATATCCATCTGCACTTTAGACTTCTGTAATGTTCCATCATTTAGATAATGTTATTTTTATAATTTTATTCTTCCTGCCAAAGGGATAATTTCATATTTTCCGAAATTATACTCCATTTGCCAAATTTTTGCCCAATCATTTAATTGAAATTCATTTTTAAAATATGCTTGTTAAATGTTTTGAAAATTGATCTATTTTGTAAGTTTTTCTTGTACACAGTTTGTTCTTCAGAGAACATTACCTTCTCAAACTTCTTCTGCAATATGATTTATGAATGATCAGCTCTAACAATGAAAGAGATAACCAACATTTTTATTAAAATATACAATCATACAACTTTTCATTCCTTTTTGAATTCAATACTCACCCTATTCCAGTCATAGCTTTGAAACTAGCAGCAATTCTGGGAGTCTAGGAAAAAAGAATTATCAAAGGACACAATCATGAATATCATCAGCATTTCAGGAAAGATATTGATATGGTCACTGCCATTCTTAATCAGTCAAAGTTGGGACCCATCAGGTCCTTTCAGCCTAACAATACAGTTTGCACTGCTAGCAGGGTCTGAACAAAATTTTCAAGAAGAAGGCTATAGTGGCTGTGGAAATATTCCCCAGACTGGTCCTCAAGTGATGGGTGCAGTGTGTTAGTGAATTGGTTGGCTGAGTTCAGAAACCCACAGTTTTGGAGCAGAATCCCCGCGTTTACTATGTGCCAAGAAGGTCTCTCTGGAGGAAGTAAGTTTCCCAAACAAACCAGGGATGTTACCCAAAGTGTGGATTCTGTTGAAGTCCAAGAATTAAAGGAGGAAAATGATACATTGAGTGCTGTGCTAACCACAGTATAATAGCAGAATTTTTTGCCATCAAACACACCTCAAGTTTTTCATCATCCAGAATATTCCAGTTAATTACAGGCCGGTGAGCCTTACATCAGTGGTAGGGAAATCATTGGAGAGGATTCTTCAAGACAATATTCACTCCCACCTGGACATCAATGGGCATATTAGTGAGAGGCAACATGGGTTTTGTGAAGGGGAAATCATGTCTCATTAACTTGGTTCAGATTTTTGAGGAAGTGATGAAGATGATCAATGAGGGGAGGGCAGTGGACATTGTTTACATGGACTTCAGTAACGCCTTTGACAAGGTTCCTCAGGGCAGGCTTATACAGAAAGTAAAGTTGCATGTGGTCAGAGGTGAGCTTACAAGATGGATAAAAAAACTGGCTCAGGCATAGAAGACAGAGGGTAGCAGTGGAAGGGTGTATTTCTGAATGAAGGGCTGTGACTAGTGGAGTTCCTCAGGAATCAGTGTTGGGACCTTCCCTGTTTATAATATATATGAATCATTTGGAGAAGAATGTAACTGGTCTGATTAGTAAGTTTACCATGACATAAATTGTGGATAACGATAAGGACCATCAAATGATACAGCAGGAC
Source organism: Stegostoma tigrinum (assembly GCF_030684315.1). Taxonomy (NCBI): domain Eukaryota; kingdom Metazoa; phylum Chordata; class Chondrichthyes; order Orectolobiformes; family Stegostomatidae; genus Stegostoma; species Stegostoma tigrinum. The sequence goes on along the minus strand of NC_081361.1, from coordinate 75,000,290 downwards.
ATAGATCAGTTAGTGACTTGGGCAGAGAGATTGCAGATGGAATTTAATCCAGAAAAATGTGAGGTAATGCATTCTGGAAGGTCTAATCCAGATGTAAAATATACTGTAAATGGCAGGACCCTTAAGAGTACTGATAGGCAGAGGGATCTGGGTGTACAGGTACACAGGTCACCGAAAGTGGCAAGGCCCATGGAAAAGACAGTCAATAAGGCATATGGCATGCTTGCCTTCATTGGCCGGGTCGTTGAGTTTCAAAATTGGCAGGTAATGTTACAGTTTTACAGAGCCTTTGTTCGGCTGCATTTGGAATATTGTGTTTGATTCTGGTTGCCACACTACCAGAATGATGTGGTGGTTTTGGAGAGGGTACAAAACAGATTTGCCAGGATGTTGACTGGTATGGTGAGCATTAGCTATGAGGAGAGGTTGGAGTAACCTGGGTTGTTCTCATTGGAACAACAGAGGTTGAGTGGCAACCTGACAGAGGTCTACAAGATTATGAAGGGCATGGACAGTCTGAAGCTTTTCTCACGTGGAACAGTCAGTTACCAGGGGCCATAGGTTTAAGGTGCAAGCAATGAGGTTTAAAGTTGATGTACGAGGTAAGTTTTGTACACAGAGGATGGTGGGTGCCTGGAACTGACTGCCAGAGGAGGTAGTGCAAGCTGATACTACAATGACTTTTAAAGGGCGTCTTGACAAATACATGAATAGGATGGGAATAGAGGGATACGGTCTCCGGAAGGGTAGGGGGTTTTAGGTGTGATGGGCAATATGTCGGTGCAGGCTTGGAGGGCCAAAGGGCCTGTTCCTGTGCTGTAATTTTCTTTGTTCTTGTTCTTTAATAACAAGCAGGTAAAGTTTGCAAGGTGAATCCAATAAAGGTTGTTCTCTTTATTAGCTTCAGCCAATTGAAAGAGCAATCCACAATAAACTCTTTCATGTTGCATGTGGTCTCCTGGTGTTGAGTGAATTCATGAAGCCATTTTACTCATCCATGCTATATTAAAGGGTGACAGATAGTGAATTAGTTGTGTGAAGCTACAGGTCATAGTCACAAAATTTTGGACAATTGAAAGTTAGCTCAACACAGTAGTACAGGTCCTGAGAGATAGGCCTCTGAGAGTGGAAAGCCACAGGCAGGACTTGGCCAGAGAAAGCCAAGCTAACGTGACCAATAATTGAATAAAAAGTAATCATGGGCAAAACCAAACAACTAAAGTAATGTCATGACAATGTATTATGTCTGCTGATTCTGAAACGTACAACATTGGATGTAAAACTATTTAAGTCAGCTGAGTCCGGCTATGAACAAAGGAAGAAATGTTCACAATCTGTAAGGGAGAGGCACTAGCTTTTGTGTTTGATTGAAGTTATAAATCTTTTCCATCTGGATGTGAATTCCTTGAATGTCCACAGTCTCTGAACTAACTTACAGTATTGAACAATATGTATGGATTTCCATAAAGTGTTGATCATCTGCTTTGAAAATACCAAAAGGTGGTGTGTAGCGCTGGGCTTAAAAAAAATTTCTAACTGAACCGTTAACGGTTAATTGGGCAAGACAACGAGCAATGGAAAAAATGTAGAAAAGTAAATAAAAAACAGGCTTAATGCAAAAACGGCCTTTAATCACGTGACACTGAACTATCTGTGACAATTGACACTGACAACTGTCCTTTTGTGCTATCACATAGGGTTTGTTTTTAAGCCTGTTTTGAGGATTGGAAAAGTTATAAAATAGAGATTCAGCATGTAATCTTAAATTAAGAATTGTATAAACATCAGGAACTTTGCCCCACTCATTGGACTTTTCATTATCAGACATAAGACAGTCATAAGACCAGTCATGGAATCTGAGAGTTCCAAGTGCCACCATTGCCAAAGTCCCCAAGGGACATATATGTATATTATTTCAGAGATAGTAGGAACTGCAGATGCTGGAGAATCGGACATAACAAGGTGTACAGCTGGATGGACACAGTGGGCCAAGCAGCATCAGAGGAGCAGGAAGGCTGATGTTTCGGGCCCAGACCATTCTTCATTTCTGAAAAAGAACTGGAAATGACATCACCAACGCAGGAAATGACATCACCAACCCAAGGAAACCTAACCAGATAAATAGAAAGCAGGACATAACACCACTCATCGGAGGCTCACTGATGATGTTACCTAGAATGGTGACGAAACGTCTGAAAACTAACCTTCCAGCTCAGCGAGCAAACTCACATCCAGAACCTCAACCTGAGCTACAAATCTTCTAAAATTCGCTATGTCAAGTAGATTAAACTAAAGCTTTGTTTCATACTGAAGTGCATATCTCTTCTTATTTTCATTTTGATCAGCCCTTGAAGTACCCATTAGGTATTTTCAGCCTAACAATACAGCATTTCATCCTCTAATCAGAAGCTTATCTTAACAGTGGTCTTATTAGAGACTGATCAAACAGCCCAATGCATTGACTGTCAAGACTAGCATTTCTCATGCCTTATTTGTTCCCCCTCAGCCCAATCCATTTATGAGCAAATGTTTGAACTTACAAAAGGCTTCAGAAGGTAATACAAGAACTTTTTCATTGCTTCAGGCATAGAGCAAATGGTCATCTGAAACTTCAAATTAGGATCAATGACGTCTCCTCTACTAGAAAATTCAAGCAGGTTTAAATGGAATTAATTACTATCATTTTGCAATCCTTCTAAAAGTGAAAGCTATCACTGCTAAGAAAATTTGTATTTAATAAAACATGAATCCTAAACTTTTCAAAGAAACTGACAACTTACAACATGCCTAAAGATGGATCTATGATTATGAATTACTGCTTTATGATGACTGCATAACTCATGTCCTGTTCTAGTTAGATGGTACTTCTGCATATTTATCACGTTTTGGGAGCTAATCATTAAATTGTTGACTTACTTTTCTGGTATCCTGTAAACTAAAGGCATTTCCTAATATGTGTGACAAACAAATAACTGCACTGACAGTCGGTTTGGGTATTTTTTTTCTATATTCATTCATTGGATCGGGGTGTTCCTGGCTAGAGGACATTTGTTGCCCTAATTGCCCAGAGGGCAGTTAAGAGTCAACCACATTGCTGTAAGTCTAGAAGCACATGTAGGCCAGACCAGGTAAGGATGGCAGTTTCCTTCCTTAAAGGGCATTAGTAATCCAGATGAGTTTTTCCTGACAATCAACGGTCATCATTAGATTCTTAGTTCTAGATATTTTGTTGAATTCAAATTCCACCATCTACCATGGCCGGATTCAAACCTGGGTTCCCTAGAATAACACGGTGTGAAGCTGGATGAACACCACAGGCCAAGCAGCATAAGAGGAGCAGGAAAGCTTGACGTTTCGGGTCGGGACCCTTCTTCAGAAATGGGGGAGGGGAAGGGGATTCTGAAATAAATAGGGAGACAGGAGGAGCTGGATAGAAGATGGATAAAGGAGAAGATAGGGTGAGAGGAGACAGACAGGTCAAAGAGGTGGAGATAGAGCTAGTGAAGGTGAATGTAGGTGGGGAGTTAGAGGGGGGATAGGTCAGTCCAGGGAGTACGGACAGGTCGGGGGGGGGGGTGCAGGATGAGGTTAGTGGTTAGGGGATGGGGGTGGGGCTTGAGGTGGGAGGAATGGTTAGGGAGCCGGGGACTAGCTGGGCTGGTTTTGGCATGTGGTCGAGACAGGGGAGATTTTGAAGCTTGTGAAGTCCACATTGATACCCTTGGGCTGCAGGATTCCCAAGCAAAATATGAGATGCTGTTCCTGCTTCTTTTGGGTGGCGTCATTGTGGGAATGCAGGAGGCCCTGAATGGACATGTAGTCTGAGGAGTTGAGGGGGTGGGTAGAATTGAAATGGTTCGTGACTGGGAGGTGTAGTTGTTTGTTGCGAACAGAGCATAGGTGTTCCACAAAGCGGTCCCCAAGCCTCCGTTTGGTTTCCCGAATGTAGAGGAGGCCACAAGGGGAACAGCAGTACAGTATGTCACATTGACAGATGTGCAGGTGAACATCTGTTTGATGTGCAGTGAACATCTGTTTAATGTGAAAAGTCTTCCTAGGGCCTGGGATCGGAGTGAGTGGGGAGTTATAGGGGCAGGTGTAGCTCTTGCTTCGGTTGCAGGGAAAAGTGCTGGGGGTGGTTGGGCTGGGGTGGAGTGTGGAGTGGAGAAGGGAGTCCCGGAGAGAGTGGTCCCTCCAGAAAGCACATAAGGGTGGTGAGGGAAAAATGTCTTTAATAGTGGGGTCGGATTGCAGACGGCGGAAATGTTGGAGGATGATGCATTGGATTTGGAGGTTGGTCAGGTGGTAAGTGAGGACGAGGGGGATTTTTCTTTCATGGTTATTATTGCGGGGACGGGGTGTGAGGGATGGTTGCGGGAAATGCAGGAGACACAGTCAAGGGCATTTTTGATCACTGTGATGGGGAAGTTGTGGTTTTTGAAAAAAGAGGACATCTGGGATGTTCGGGAGTGGAATGCCTCATCTCGGGAGCAGATGCGGCAGACGCAAAGGAATTGGGAATAGGGGATGGCATTTTTACAGGAAGCTGGGTGAGAGGAAGAATACTCTAGTTAGTTGTGGGAGTCGGTAGGCTTAAAATGGATATCGGTTTCCAGGTGGATGCCAGAGATGGAGACAGAGACGTCCAGAAAGGAGAGACAGGTGTCAGAGATGGTCCAGGTAAACTTAAAGTTGGGGTGGAAGGTGTTAGTGAAGTGGATGAACTGCTCGAACTCCTCGTTGGAACATGAGGCAGCACTGAAACAGTCATCAATGTAACGGCGGAAGGGATGGGGGAATAGGGCCATTGTAGCTTTGGAAGAGGGATTGTTCCACGTACTCTACAAAGAGGCAGGCGTAGCTTGGGCCCATGCGGGTACCCATGGCCACCCTCTTTGTCCTAAGAATGTTGACTGGGCCTCTGGATTAACAATCCAGCGATAATACCACTAGGCCATTGCCTCCCCATGCTTATGATAAGCATGAGTTTACCATAACTTATTCTGCTTATACATTTAATATTCAATTAGCTGTAATGAAGGAAAACCCGAAGTATACTACAGAACTTGTTTTTGTTTTGACAGATTTAGATAACACAGGAAATTTTATTAGCGCAGGAGACCAAATGCTTGGACGTGAGGAATATCAGATCATTAGATACAAAGGAGCAGAATTAGGCCATTCAGCCCACTGAATCGGCTCCACCATTCAATCATGGCTGATCTGTTTCTTAAACTCCTGCCTTCTCTCCATAATCCTTGATACCCTTGCCTGTCAAGAATCAACCATGATACTATTGAATAGTGGAGCAGTCTTAAGGGGCTGAACAGTCTACTCTTTTCTCATTTCTTATGGTCTTTTGTCCTCAAATGTAATAGAATGTTTTCCTCAGCTTTTGTTCACAGGGATATTTGAACTCTGAATATCTGGTGAATAAAAACTTTTCCTGTCATCAAGCTATCTGATTAGAAGAAACAGCAGGGATCTTAGAGAAACGCATAAAATCCAAACAGGATTAGACAGGATAGATGCAGGAAAGGTGTTCTCAGTGACATGGAGTCCAGTATCAGGGGTCACAGTTTAAGGATAAGGGGTAGTCCTTTTACGACAGCAATAAGAAGAATTTCTTTACCGAGGGAGAGAGGTAAGCCTGTGGATCTCAGCCATTGAGAGTGCTTGAAGCCAAAACTTTCAACATTTTCAAGAAGGAGATAAATATATTTCTTAGGCCTAAAGGGATCGAAGGGTATGGGGAGAAAGTGGGAACAGCATACTTAGTTAGACAATCAGCCTTGATCATATTGAATGGTAGGTCAAACTCAAAAGGTCAATTGGCCTACTCTTGCTCCTATATTCTCTGTTTCTATGTTTGATACATCAATTGCACAAGAACACTGATTTTACTCGAGAGAGACAAGGTTTCTATGATTTCTCTTCCATTTTGACAACATCAGCACTCTGAATTTGATTTTAGTGTCCCCTGTGTCTCAAATTTGAAAGGAACACAGTCTGAGAATTTTATGCCTCCACCATCATGTAGCAGCCAATAGAACAGATACACCCACCCATGTATTTCGTTTGAAGTTACTCTCCTTGTCTGCTTATCTGAATTCATCCCGTGGATTTTTACAATTCATTCTGTGGGATGTGGGCATCACTGGCTGGGCCAGCATTTATAGCCCATCTCTAGTTGCCCTTCAGAAGGTGGTGGTGAGCTACCTTCTTGAACTGCTGCAGTCCATCTGCTTTGTCTGCAAAATCTGTGGAGCTAAAAACCTGCTATGCGTCTCCTTTAACTGTCAAAAATAGCTTATCTTTCCCCTTTGCATCCCTAATGTCTTTGCACTTTCAGACCATGTAAATGGCGACATCACAGTGACACCAAATCACATTGAATTGGACCCTGAGTCTCCGTGGTTCTGAAGGTGTTTGCTTTTACAGTCCCTTGGATATAGCTGTGTGCAGGAAAGCTCATTAATGTTCTCTCCCTGAGTAGAGACCTGATCTTACAAAATGGTAGCTACAGTGACCAGACCCACAGAAATGGAAGCAAGCAGCAAATAGCACCTGCAGTCAAATCTAGCAGCCGGACAATTGATGAAAGTTCAGGCCAGTCCAGTAATCTGACCATAGATGTAATGAAAAAAATCTAAGGAGAAAGTAAATGTTAACAGGGAGAAGCCCGGTCAGAGAGTCAAACACACATCTAGGCATCGCATCACTGAGGAGAAAAGTTCATGCGGCACTGATTAAGCACAGGAAAACATTACAGCAGGAAGCTTTCAAACAGCAAGAAAATCATATGGTCACAGTGAGTTAAACATTAAAGCAGATCAGAAATCTTTGTAGATTAGAGATCTTTACAGGAAGGGGAAAGAATAGAGCATTCAGAAAGTTCACCAGGAGAAAGTGAGCAAAGAAAAAGGGTCTGATTGATTTGATTAAGAGATCCCACTCAGTCAGTATCACAAAGGTTTGTGAGTGCTGATAGAAAACAGTTCAGATTTGCCTCCGTAGCATAGGGATGTAACAATACTCCATAGAAGTCAGAAGTGTGTGTGTGTGTGTGTGTGTGTCTGTGTGTGTCTGTGTGTATACGCATGTGTGTGCACACCTGTGTATATGTTTGCATCTTTCAAATACCATTTGGATGAATAGGTAGTAGTGGCACTGAAAAGAAATTCCAATTTTGCACCCATGGAATATTAGGTAATTTTTCCACCCAGAGAGGTGATAGCAAGTACAGGACTGAGGCCAGAGTTAAAGGCCCAGCAAAACACAAAATGTAGCATATGTCTGTCCAACTGATCCCACCATCTTATCAAGGGGACCAAATAAAATGTTTCCAATGTCTAGTTCTTGCACATGCAACTGGTAGGCTCATTTGATTTTCTAGGAAATTCTGCCAGCTATAAGTGAATTGCACAGTATTGGATTGTTTTGTGGGTGTGGGACATTCTCCTGGTTGAAATTTACACATTTAAACAGTGATATTTTTGGTACAATCAGATGGATTGGATGGGGAGAATTAATTATGAGTTAGTGATGAACGAGTTAAAAATTAAAGTCCATGTATAAAATGAAAAATAAATCACAGGCAGACCAAGGCATTTTATCTGTGTACTTTGGGGACTGAAATGACCAAATTACTTATAAATCTTTTCTGACTCTGGTTAATGCATTTTAAAAAGTTTTACTTATAAAATACAATAAAAGCAGATAATTATTTCATGTCAGGTGCCAATATAGTAAATTCAATCCTTTGAGCTAACTTACAGGCTTTCCATAAGCGTAACACACTTGTCTGCAAGAAGTCCTGGGAAAATGAGTTCATTCATAGCATAGTACACTTTTGGTGGTGTAAATGACACCAACTAAAAAGAGGGAAAAACAAAGAGTAAATCACTTGGCGTATTGAATCAAGGGTCCTGTCTGACAAGGCAGCAAACAAAAACAGCCTTTTATGTGAAACAATTTTTCCTGATTCTGACATTTGTAAAGTAGAAATGAAAGTACGTAGGGAAAGCCGTAATCAGCAAGAGGAACTTAAAGTGCAGTAGAACTGATACACCCAAGGGAAAGCTAAATAAATACATAAGCGAGAGAGGAATAGAAGAATACACTGACAGTGGTTAAATGAAGAGAGGTGGAAGGAAGCTCAGTTGAGGCATATACTTTGGCACATGTCAGTTGAGACAGTGGACTGTTTCTGTGCAGTATATTCCACGTAATTCAAAATCTTCTAAATGAGGTTACAGTGCAGATACTCCCAAAGAAATGAAGAATGGGCCAATTCATGACTTTCTAATTAGTTTGGCAGTATGTAAATCCATTAAAATGATAGTAACAAGGAAGTATTATTGATTTCCATCATTTCATATGCACTTAGAATTCTTGGTAAGATGAATTAGTTTGTTCTTCTTTCTTAAAACTGTTGCAGGCATTTTTCAAACCTTTCTAAAAATGATCACTAAAAATTATTGACACAGTTGTTAGTGTTTGCGATAACCACTGGCACATATCAGCATTAATTAAACAAAGGAACACTGTGCTCTCAGACCTGAAAAATAATAACCTGTACATGACCACAGAAATAGCACCTCAACAGCATGTTGCAAACCTACATCCTGTACCACTTAGAAGGGCAAAGGCAACAAAAACATGGGGACGCCGGCACCTGTAAGTTTCCTCCAAGCAACACACCAACCTTGTCACAGAGAGCTGTGGGCACAGAATGTTGGTGTATATTTAAGGTTGAGATTGTTAGATTCTTGATCAGTCAAGGAATTGAGAGTTTGGGGAAAGGGCAGAAAAGTGAAGGGAGGCACAGTGATTAGCACTACTGCCTCACAGTGCCAGGGACATGTGCTCAATTCCACCCTAGGGTGACCATCTGTGTGGATTTTGCTCACCTTCACAAGGTTTATCACCTTCACAAGGACAACCAGGTATGAGCAATAAATGCTGGTCAAGACAGCGATGCCTGCATCCCCGGAATGAATTTAAAAGACACTAACAATAGCTATTGCCAGTTGGGAAAAAAGGAAGCAAATACCCAAATAAAGTTACACAATTTCTCAAGTATTGAGATCCACAAGCAAGATTAATTGATCAGGGTTGCAGCTCACCATCATGCATCTGTCTCCAAAGACAATATCCCTTTGCAAATTTGATTTATATTCACATGAACCACACCAATGTCATGGAATACAGGGTATGCACAGGAAAGTGTAGCTCAGGCCAAACTAGGTCAGTCATGATTTTAGTGGACTTGGAAGTAGGTTTGAAGTACCAAAAGACCTTCTCCTGTTGCTATGTCCTGTGTTATTCCAGGACCAGCCAATTTCAATTTGCATGCTATCATATTTCAACTGAGCGAATCTGGAGAGTAAGAGACAAATGAAAACTGAGTTCAAGATGTAGCAGATAACAAAGTGTGGAGCTGGATGAACACAGCAGGCCAAGCAGCATCTTAGGAGCATAAAACATGACGTTCTGGGCCTAGACCCTTCATCTGACCCTTTTCTGATAAAGGTTCTAGGCCCGAAAGGTCAGCAATAATACTGAGCACTTGTGCTCCAAAACCTGCCATGCTCCGAACTAAGCTCTTCCAGTGTAGCTACAACATTGGCATCTACCTGACTATGTGGAAAATTGCCTAGGTACGTCTTGTACACAAAAAGCAAGACAAATCCAACCCAACTAATTATTCTTGATCATCAGTAAAGTGATGGAACTTGTCATTAACAGCAGTGTCAAGCAGCACCTACCTAGCAATAACCTGTTCACTGACTCTCAGTTTAGGTTCTGCCATGGCCACTCTGTTCCTGACCTCATTACAGCCTAGGTTCAAACGTGGACAAAAGAGCAGAATTCTAGAGGTGAGGTAAGAACAACTGTCACTAACATCAAAGCCACCACAGACTGAGTGTGGCACCAAGGAACTCCAGCAAAACTGCAATCAATGAGAATCAGGGTAGAACTCTCTGCTGGTTGCAGTTATCTGGCACATGAGAGAATAGTTGTAGTTGTTGGAACTCCAGGAAATCTCTGAAGGAATTCCTCCGGACAGGGTCCTAAGCCAAACCATCTTCAAATGCTTCAATGACCTTCGCTCCATCGTAAGTTAAGAAGTGGGGATGTTCACCAATAATTGCACAATTTTCAGCATCATTTGCAACTCTTCAGATACTGAAGCGATCCATATCCAAATGCAGCGAGATCTGGAGAGTATCCAGGTTCATCTGGCAAGAGCAGCACGGTTGCTCAGTGGTTAGCATTGCTGCCTCACAGCACCAGGGACCTGGCTACAATTCCAGCCTCAGGCAAATGTCTGCGTGGAGTTTGCATATTCTCCGTATGTCTGCGTGGGTTTTCTCCAGGCATTCTGGTTTCCTCCTGCAGTCCAAAGATGTGCAGTCTAGGTCGATTGGCTATGCTAAATTGCCCGTAGTGTTCAGGGATGTGTAGATTAGGTGGGTTATAGGGGAATGGGTCTGGATGGGATGTCAGAGGGTCAGTCTGGACTTGTTGGGCCGAAGGGCCTGCTTCCACACTGTAGGGATCCTATGAAAGAGGCAAGTAACATTCACACCACACAACAGCAAGGCACTTGCCATAACCAACAAGAGAGAATCCCACCATTGTCCCTTGACATCCAATGACATTATTGTCACTGAATTCCCCACTGTCAACAGTCTGGTTGTTAGCATTGACCAGAAACTGAACTTGATTATCTTTATAAATACTGTGGTTAACATCAACCACCACAGTCAAGCTAGCACACCAATGCTTCTACCTCCTCAGGAAGCTAAAGAAATTTGGCATGTCCATAAGGACTATAGAAAGCATCCTATCCAGATGCATCACAGCTTGGCACAGCAACTGCTGACCCCAAGACTGCAAGAAATTACAGAGCTGTGAAGACAGCCCAGTGCATCACGCAAACCAGCCTTCCAACTATTGACTCAGTCTACACTTCATGCTGCCTGAGAAAAGCAGCCAACATAATCAAAGACCCCAAGATAATAAAATGTGAGGCTGGGTGAACACAGCAGGCCCAGCAGCATCTCAGGAGCACAAAAGCTGACGTTTCGGGCCTAGACCCTTCATCAGCTCTGAATTCTCCCCATTTGCCTGAACAGGGGCAGCTGCAAAAATACTTAAGAATCTTGACTCTTTCCAGAACAAAGCAGCCCACTTGACTGGCACCCCATCGACGAACATTAGCCCCCTCCACCACTGATACTTAGTAGCAGCGGTACGTACCATCTCCAAGATGCTTACAGAAATTCACCAAGGCTCTTCAGGCAGCATCTTCCAAGCCCAGCATCACTTTCATCTAGAAGGACAAGGACAGTAGGTACGTGGAGACATCATCGCCTACAGCTTCCACTCCAAGCCACCATCCTGACTTGGAAATATAATAGTGTTTCTTCAGTGTCACTGGGTCAAAATCCTGGAACACCCTCCCTAACAGTTCAAGGCAGCTTACCATCATCTTCTCAAGGGCATCTAGGAATGTGCATCAAATGAATAAACAAAAACACTTCTTCCTAATTTTCTACACTTTCACCATTTCTTGCAGCCATGTGATTTCCAGGGAGAAAATATTAGCTTAGTAAGGAAAATGTACTCAGGAAAACTCTTCTCTGACCTACTTCAGCAAATCAAAACCAATCCTGAAGATCAAATGAACCACTAGTCAGGAACCAATCCACTATAAACCCACTGACTCCCACAGCTACCTCGACTATACATCCTCACATCCTGCTTCTTGTAAAGACTCCATCCTATTCTCAGTTCCTCCATCTCTGTCACATCTGCTTACATGAGGCCAACTTCAACAAGGGACCATTCAATATGCCCACCTTCTTCCTCACCCGAAGACTCCCCAATACCGTTGTCGAAAGGACCCTCAACCAGGTCCAACCCAGCTCCCACATTCTGCCTTCACTCCCTCTCTTCCCTTTCGCAACAGCAATATGGTTCCCCTTATCCTCACCTACTATCCCACCAGCATCCACATCCAGAAGTTTATCAGTCACCATTTCCGCCACCTCCAGAGAGGTGCCACCACTAGACACATAATCCCCTCCCCTCACTTGTCCACCTTCTGTAGGGACCATTCCCTCTGGGACACACTGGTCCACTCTTCCTTCACTCCCAACACTCCCCCCACAGCCCCACGGCAACTTCCCCTGTAACCGGCGAAGGTGCAACACCTGCCCCTTTACCTCCTCCCTCCCCGGTATCCAAGGGCCCAAACACACCTTCCAGGTGAAGCAACACTTCACCTGCACTTCCCAGAATCTAGTCTACTGCATTCGCCACAAACAATGTGGTCTCCTCTACGAAGTATAGACAGGCTGACAGCTTTGCAGAACATCTACATTCTGCTCGCAAAAAAGAACCTGAACTGCCCGTTGCCTGCCTCTTTAAAACACCACCCTGCTACATGGCCAACATCTCTGCCTCTGGCTTGCTGCAGTGTTCCAGCGAAGCTCAGCGCAAGCTGAAAGAACAATCCCTCATTTTCCGGTTGGGGACCTTACAGCAATATGGATTCAATGTTGAGTTCATTAATTTTAGGGGCTAAACTCTCCCGTGTCTTATTCCATTACCCCACAAACCAGGCCTTGTTATCACATAGCCTGCCATTACACACCCCCTGTTATTAGTCACTAACAATCCCCATTAACAGCTATTCACCCTCCCAGCAGGATCGTTATCAACTCCTTTGTCTACCCAACTACTCTTCTCTCTCTTCGGATTCTATCCTATCGCTTACTCCCAATCCCACCCCCTCCCTATTTTCTGCATATAAGGCGACATTTTCCGAGCTACTATCAGTTCAAAGGAAGGGTCAATGGACCCAAAACATTAACTCTGATTTTTTTTCACAGATGCTGCCGGGACTGCTGAGCTTTTCCAGCAACGTCTGTTTTTGTTCCTGCTTTACAGCATCTGCAGTTCTTCGGGATTCTGATTCCTTTTTGATTATGCGCAGGCAGTCAACATTCATCTCACCTGGAGTGCGAGAGCGGAGGATTACTTCTGTCAAGATAACTAGTTTTCTGAAAATTTCCAATGAAATAATTAGAACACTGAGGTATCCAAATGGATATTACCTACTCAGATTTTCAGAAGAATCTGATGACCTGTTTTATGCTTACTCTTTAAAAGAGAACATAGAACAATACAACGCAGAACAGGCCCTTCAGCCCTCGATGTTGCGCCGACCTTTGAACTAATCTAAGGTCATCCCCCTACACTACATCATCATCCATATGCTTATCCAAGGACTGTTTAAATGCCCCTAATGTGGCTGAGTTAACTACATTGGCAGGCAGGGCGTTCCACGCCCTTACCACTCTCTGAGTAAAGAGCCTGCCTCTGACATCTGTCTTAAATCTATCACCCCTCAATTTGTAGCTATGCCCTCTTGTACAAGCTGACATCATCATCCTCGGAAAAAGAATCTCAATGTCCACACTATCTAATCCTCTGATCATCTTGTATGTCTCTATTAAATCCCCTCCTAGCCTCCTTCTGTCCAATGAGAACAGACCCAAGTCCCTCAGCCTTTCTTCATAGGGCCTTCACTCCAAACCAGGCAACATCCTGGTAAATCTCCTCTGCACCTTTTCCAATGCTTCCACATCCTTCCTGTAATGGGCGATCAGAACTGCACGCAATATTCCAAATGAGGCTGCACTAGCATTTTGTACAGTTGCAGCATGACATCACGGCTCCAGAACTCAATCCCTCTACCAATAAAACCTCACACACCGTAAGCCTTCTTAACAGCACTATCAACCTGGGTGGCAACCTTCAGGGATCTATGTACATGGACACCAAGATCCCTCTGCACATCCATACTACCCAGAATCTTTCCATTGACCCAGTATTCTGCCTTCCTATTATTCTTCCCAAAGTGAATCACCTCACATTTATCCACATTGAACTCCATTTACCACCTTTCAGCCCAATTCCGCAGTTTATCCAAGTCTCCCTGCAACCTGCAACCTTCTTCCACACTGTCCACCACTCCACCAACTTTAGTATCATCTGCAAACTTACTAACCCATCCACCTATGCCTGCATCCAAGTCATTTATAAAAATGACAAACAGCAGTGGTCCCAAAACAGATCCTTGAGGCACACCACTAGTGACCTGACTCCAGGCTGAATATTTTCCATCAACCACCACTCGTTGCCTTCTTACAGAAAGCCAGTTTCTAATCCAAACTGCTCAATCTCCCATAATCCCGTGCCTCTGTATTTTCTCCAATAGCCTACCATGTGGAACCTTATCAAAGGCTTTACTGACGTCCATGTACACCACGTCAACTGCCCTACCCTCATCCACATGCTTGGTCACCTTCTCAAAAATCTCAATGAGGTTTGTGAGACACGACCTGCCCTTGTCAAATCCATGCTATCTCCTATCAAACTGTTGCTTGCTAGATGATTATACATCCTATCTCATAATCCTTTCCAAAACTTTTCTACGACAGGCGTAAGGCTCACGAATACCATGAAAACTGTTGGGCAGAAAAATGTTATCAATGATGTTGGATCCCTGGAGCCCGGTAATTTCTTTTCTGTCCATCATTTTCAAATCTTTGTATATTGCCTCACATGTCATTCAAAATTAGGAACTCATTAAATGGCCAATCCTGCAAACTAATTATTTTCATGCTTTCCAATCTTTGTTTCCAGTGTCCATGTTGGGTGTTTAGATTAGAGAGCAGGGAAGAAAGATTAATTAAAAATAAATTTTTGCTTAGTCCATTCAATCTTTCACTATCATCCCTCCTCACCCTCCCTCTACCTCCGGGAATTTCTCCATTCTCTTTGAGGATTAGTAAGCACACCGTGTGTCCAGCTTCTTCCAGTAGTTGCTTAGTTTCCATGATGGCTCGTTTCATGCTTGGGGTCGGGATCCAATACCCATCATTTTCAAAATAACCTATCCTCAATTGTTTCGTACTGGTGTACATCTGAAAAAAAATTTTTTTTAAAACTTCAAAAAACGTACTTTTTAATTTTTTGCAATTGAACAAAACAAGTCCTCAATATTGGAAGGGGCAACATTTGCACCACTTGCAAATAATGGCTTTACATACTGCTCCATCCAGAGGGACCTGAAGCGCAGTTACAGGGTTGCTGATAGAACAACTGATGGAGCATGGAACTCCTACACTGCACCTCTTACGATGAAAGCACTACCAGTCATGTGGCAAAGACATAATAGGACTTCGCAAATGTCTGCATGAGTACTGACTCCTTCTTCACCTAGTTTCACATCAATAATGCAAGGAATCTTTGCAGGTAAGATTGCCGTGCACTATACTTATGAGAAGGGATCAGTTCAGTGCCCCCATGTAACCTATAAGGGTTTGCATTTGCTTTGTGCTTTGTAGCCCACACATGCCACGTTCAAGATTTGCTGGGATTATTTCAGCCACACAGCAAAACCCATCTTCAGTCTGCAATGACTAATGACGTATAGTATGGTAGAGCAGGCTTGATTGCCCCTACACCTTTAACTAGGGTTAAAATTTCAGGTTCAGTAGAGAAAGTGAGAAGCTGAAGTTGATGGTGAATGCAAGAAAGCTCAAAGGAATCTCTGAATCTCCCCATATTAAACCGTTATTCCTCACTACTATAAACTTTGAGAGTTACAAAGAAACACTTGGGTTTTTGGCTCCATTTATATTAACGGATTAAATATTGAGCATTCCCTGTACAAGAGGATAATCTGTTTCACATTGCCACTGGGGACGCTTGCAAAATAACCAAGACAATGATGCATCAAACAAAGCATGAGCTTTGCCATAGATACCTAGAACAAACATATAAAAGCTCTACAAATTTAGTAATCTCAGTCTATCTTCATTGCCCACTCTGGTTGAACCTTATAGTAAACATCTTCAATGTCTGGTTAAACTCTAACAGAGATTGAAACATTAAAAGTATCTGACATACTTCCACAATGCTGTCTGTTTCTCTCTTTACCTAACTGTCACCCCTGTCATGTTTCTGTTTTCTTCGGGTTGATGTCTTGACTGTGTGCCTTGGAAAACTGCTGAACTTCCTGCTACATGAACTTCAAGTTAACTAAAATTACAGTATAAGTTCTGTTCTTTAGCTCATCTTGTCTTCATCATTCACTGCTGGTTTCCATTTTTTTAAGGTATAAAATTCAAAGCAGCTGAATCTAACAGTGACTCAAGCAGTACCAGGCATCAGTTAGAAAATTAGTTGATGCTATAACCATTTTCAGAAGCCTTGATGGAATTCAATGTCAGTCAGAGAGTGAACTAACTCAGGACAGGTATTCAACTCCTTTTAGGGGAAAGGGGCTCTCCATGGATCACGGGGTGCCCGATCAAAGTGGTTCCATCAAGCCCACAAGGAGACTGCCATCTTTAATGGGCAGCCTCTGTATACTGGGGCAGAGTATGGTGGAATAGGAGCAACGGTGGGATGAGGCCTTTTATTAGCCTCCAGGCAGGAACATACAACATAGAACTGTACAGGAGAGGAACAGGCCCTTAGGCCCACAATGTTGAGCTGAAAATGACGTGAAATTAAACAAATCCCTTCTGCTTGCCCTTGGTCCATATCCCTCCATTCCTTGCATATTCATATGCTTATCTAAAAGTCTCTTAAGTGCCCCTATCATATCTGCCTCCACCACCATCCCTGGCAGCACATTCTACATTCCTACTACTCTGTGTGAGAAAACAGCCCCTCACATTTCCTTTGAACTTGCATATCTCACTTTTAATCCATGCCTCCTAGTTTTAGATATTTCAACTCTGGGATAAAGATTCTGACCGTCACCCCTGTCTAAGCAACTCACAATTTTATACACTTCTATCAAGTGCCCCCTCAGCCTCAGCCTCCGCTGCTCCAGAGAGAACAACCTGAATTTTTCTAGCCTCTCCTTATTGTTCATACCCTCTAATCCAGGCAGCGTCCTGGTACACCTCTTCTGCACCTTCTCCAAAGTCTCCACATCCTTCCTGTAATGTGGCAATCAGAAGTGAATGCAATATTCTAAGTGTGGCCTGGCCAATGTCTTATAAAGCTGCAACATGACTCCCTGACTCTTGTATTCAATTCCCTGACCAGTAAATGCATATACACCTTCTTTACCATTCCATCTACTTGTGAGGGGTGTCCTTCATTTTCCACAGCCCTGACTTAATTGGAAGGGTCAGGAAGGCAAAAGATCTTAATCCCTGCCCCCACCTTCCCTCCCTTTCTTCAGCTCATACCTCCTGCCAATAGCTCAAATCCAGCTGTGCGAAGTAAATTCTGGCCAAAATGTACATCTTTGTTATAAATCTCTTCATATCTGTGAATTATTTTTATCCTACATTCCAGTTTGGTCTTGTGACTTCCATCTCTGTATTTCATTCCTTGCGCACCAGCTTACAGCCATCTTGGTTCAACATTACAAATACCCTCTTTAAGCTATACCTAACTTCAAAAGAAAAGCCCTTAAAGCCTTCAATCTCAACTATAGGTTCAGTCATCATAATTGAATCTATTATTTCTCTTGAATTGATTACTTCTCAGAATCTATTTCTCTTTGAACTTCTTTGGAACATTTAATACCTGAAAGGTGCAATATAAGGGCAAACAGTGGTTTTTGTGTTACCTGTTCATTGAAGGGAATAGGTGGCACAGAGGGATCCAAATGGAACATGTCTTCACATAACAGAGCTCTCATGCACAATGCCAAGCTATCCACATCTTTGGCTAATGGACCAACCATTGACTCAACTAGAAAACAATCAGTATTTCACTCAACTTTAATATTCATTGTTAAATGCAAGAAGAACTGAATTATATATCTTCATTCATAAAGATTTATAAAGATTGCAGGTTCTCCACACTCCATTATTTGGCCACTTATTCTTGGTTGACATTCTAGTCCATTAATGAAGGGTAATAGAAATCAGAGGGACATTATCAAATTTGTGGACGATCTTAAATTGTGGAGTACAGCTAATGCAGAGGAAATGATGAAACAATACAAAATTCCATACTGGGGATTTAATTGGTAATTTAACACCATTGCAGGTAACTGTGTGGCATTATACATTGGTGGGAAGAGTAAGAAGGTCACAGACGTTTTGGAAAATAGGCGTCGAGCTTTAAAAGAAACAGAGATCAGGGACAGAAACAGAAATTGCTGGAGAAACTTGGCAGACCTGGCAGCATCCAGAGCAAGCAGAGTTAACATTAAGAGTCAAATGATTCGCCCATACTTGGAGTACTATAAATATTTCTAACCTCCACAGTATAAAAGCACTGGAAAAGATGCAAAATTCATTAACTGAAATGGTACCAGAACTGAGAGGTAATGCCTATTAGAGCAGATTGAACAAATTGGTGAGCATTTCTGTTTGAAAGGAAAGATAAAGGAGAGGCCTTTAATACTGCAGATCATCAGGATTTTGAACAAATTTGGTAATGTAGATGTGCGGGTGTACAACTGCTGCAAAATATCCAATATTTATCTTACATTCCTCTTGCAATTAATGCCAATATTCCGTTTGTTCTCACAATTACCTGCATAATCTGCAAACTAATTTTCACCATTTATATAATCATCAACACTCTAAAGTATCTGTACAATCAATTTTTGCAACCTGTATCCATTTGGACAATAAACTGTTTTTCAATTCCTCCTACCAAAGTGGGCAAGTTCACATTTTCCCACAACATATTTGGCTGTCAATTTTTCTCCCACTCACTTAACCTTTCCTTTTTATACTCATTCACATGATGTGGGCCAAACCAGAATTTACTGTCCATCCCTCATCACCCTTCACAAGATGATGGTAAGCTGCAGTATTCATTTGCAGACTCTCTACATCTTTTTGACACTTAATTTACTATTAGCTTTGGTGTCGTTTGGCAAATTTAGCTACCGTACAATCAGTCCCTTCATCAACATCACTGGTATAGATTCAAGTAGTTGATGCCCAAGCTCTGATCTCTGTGGCACTTCACTAGATACAGCTTGCCAACCTGAAAAAGAACCATTTATTCCTGCTTCCTGTTAATTATTTATCCACGCTAATATTTTACCCTCAACATTATATGCTTTCACATTATCAGCAAACCTTTTGATGTGGCACCCTGTCAAAGTTCTTTTGAAAATACAATTTATCCACTTTGTGTATTATTTTCTAAAGAAAACCTCAAACTAGTTAACTAATATGATTTCCCTATCACAAAGCCAAATTAATTCTACCTGATCACATTCTAATTTTCTAAATATCACACTATGAACTGTTTAATCGTGAATTCTGGTAATTTCCCTAAGACAGGCGGTAGGCTAATTGGCTGACAGTTTCCTGCTTTCTGTCTCCCTCCTTTCTTGAATAAAGATATTGCATTAGCTAGTTTCTAATCCATGAGACCCTTCCAGAATCTAAGGATTTGTTTGAAGATCATAATCAACGCATTTACAATCTCTACAGCCACTTTTTTAAGGCCCAGGGATGAAGGCAAGGAACTGTTGGTTTTTGGGTCTAATAGATTTGCCAGCACTTTTCCATTGTGATGGTGATTGTTTTACGGTCCTTCCTCCTATTAAACTCTTCGTTTGCTATGGTAAATTTTCTAAGTCTCCTACTGTGAAGACAGACACAAAAAAACTCTGCCATTTCCTACTATCAGGTTTTGAGAAGATTTGTAGCTCAGGTTGAGGTTCTGGATGTGAGTTTGCTCACTGAGCTGAAAGCTCAGTTTTCAGACGTTTCGCCAACATTCTAGGTAACATCATCAGTGAGCCTCATATGAAGCATTGGTGTTATGTCCCGCTTTCTATTTATCTGTTTAGGTTTCCTTGGGTTGGTGATGTCATTTCCTGCATTGGTGATGTTTTCCTTGGGTTGGTGATGTCATCACCAATGCAGGAAATGACATCACCAAACCAAGGAAACCTAAACAGATAAATAGAAAGCGGGACATAACACCAGCGCTTCATCGGAGGCTCACTGATGATGTTACCTGGAATGGTGACGAAACGTCTGAAAACTGACCTTCCAGCTCAGCGAGCAAATCACATCCATTTCCTACTATCTTTTCTCTCTCCTGCATCTCTAATTCAAGACTCTAAAATTATCTTTTGCTTTCTTTTTCCTCAAAATTTCAATTCTTAAGTTCCATTTCCATTTTCACTTCAATTTCCTGAAGATTCACTCAAATTCTTGTGAACTCAAGTGACTCACCATTAATTAACCAGTCTCAAATTCTGAAATAATGTGTTAATTTTCTCAGCTATCTTAGGTTTTGCAGGAAATTTCACCTTTAGCTCCTTTGTCAATCCTATGTCTGCATTCAAAGAATCCACGCTGAGTCTGTGACGTTTTGTATGTCCCTGATGACAGGTTATGCTGGAAAACAAGCCTCTCTATTCCATGTGTTGTCACAATTGTAATGATACAATTCAATCATTAGGATAGTTAATTTGCTTAACTTTGATCACTATCTAATATGAAAGAAACTCAAACCCGGTTTCATCAATAAACAAAACAAAACTTATTAATATATAAGCAAACTTATCCTTTAACAATGGCAAAATGGGCTATCAGTTACTAATATGCTAACTTAAACTACATCCTCTTTAAATCTCAATGCACATGAATAGTCATTCACACACAAGACAGACAGCTGTGCAGAAAAATATCATAGTTGCGAAGCACACGCAAAAAAACAACAAATTCTGTGGATCAAGAGACCAGACGACAAGGGTGGAGCACAATGCCTTTCTCACAGTTCTTTTGGATTTTGTTGGTGACATCACCTCATTGTTGACCCCAGTAATTCTCAATTTAGTACTCAGCTGGTTTGACCTTGATTTGTTTTTTGTTGAGCTATAAGTTTTTCCTTTCAAAGTTTTTGGGTGTTTTTCTTTTCCCTCCACACACTAAGATTGGGAAAGAGAGAAACTTCACTTGCATGATTTCTTTAGGCTACTGCCCCTCCTCCCAGCTCCACGACAAACTGCTACTTAACTTTTAAAGCTGTTGTTGGGTAATTTATTTAACCTGAGCCCACTTGGTACTAGTTGGTCTCACTCAAATATCAAATCTAGCCTCTTCAAAAGTTGTATGATCTTGTTTAACCAATCAATAAACACCGCACTGTTCCAGATATAAAAGTTTGGTTCATTCTGTGCAACACAATAGTGTCCAAACTTCCATTTTCCAAGTTTATAAATATATGTACACACTTATTCCAGAGAGGATAACTCCATATGCTCAACATCAACATTACTCTCATCAACCGTCTCCATCATTTTCATCAAAGAAATATTAATCAGTGTATTTTCGAGTTTCAGATTTTAATAAAATCTTAACCCGCAAAAGATGTTAGGAAGCAGCTATTGGAACAGAAGGAAGCTAAGGAGCACTGTATGAGGATTAACTGGCAAGCAAAACTAGAAATTAAAATGATAAAAATAGAGTACATCAAAATTATTTGATGAATGATAAAAATAAATTAAGGCCATATTTTTTAACTAGCAATGTTGACATGTGCTTGTTCACTGAGTTCACATTTTTGGAAGTTAGGGCACAAGTAACGTGGCGCAGATTTTGTGGTCAATGTGAAACAAGCTCACTATTGGCCTTAAAGAAGGCCTCACTGGAGTTCTGAAAATCTTTATAGTGAGAACCTTTCCTGTCTCAATGTATGTTGTATTATAGAGTTGCTTAATGGGGATTCACAGCTTCAAGCTGCAGTGATGAAGTCAAACTGTCCTGGTAGTCAATCACATTAAAACCATTCCCACACACCACCCACCAGGAAACAAAAAGCATAAAAAAACCAAATCCTTTGTAAAATCTTGATATAAACATTGGTATATAAATATTATGGTAAAGGTACAAACTGAAATATCATAAACGTTTAAAATGTAATTCTTTAATAAAAAATAGCTTTTGAAAGCCAATAAACAATCATAACACAATATTCCACATGTTCTTCAGCACCAGATCACTTGCTCAGTAATTGTTATTACTGAGATGAATGTCAAACACTCAGCTACACCTCATTGAAAAAAATAGCATTTTTTGGGTGAGGAGGGGATTTTAAACAATGATATTAGAGCAAAAAAAGGGGAAATTCAATTGATTACACTGATCACCAGCTCCTGAAAGGTGGACAGTAGCCAGAGGCAAATTATCCACAATCTGGAACAAAGCCTGTGGCAGTGGTAGAAGAGAGACAGACGATAACATCAGGATTTCTGTGGTCAGATTCAGAGGGATACTGACAGCAAATATTGACAGTTTATTATCAAAGGCTCACAAGTCCTGGGGCCATTGTGCCCCAGCAATAATTTCTGGACTGGAAATACTGGGGACCAGGTTTTCACTTCGAACAAGAGAATAAAACAGGTGACAGTGAATTAGCATTGCAGCATCCATTTCTCCAGATTTTTATTTCCATTATATTGAAAGGATCTCAGATTCTTTTCCAGCTGTTTCACATGACCTCACAAAATAAGAAGTGCCCACAGAACATAACATGAGTGTCAAGACAATTATGTCCCACTATTTCAGAGTACCCTTGTGTTACTTTATTCTCTCTGTGTCTAGAATGTTCACAGCAATCTTACAAAACTGTATAAGTTATGATCATTTATTTGTTGGAATACAGAAAAATGATAGGTAATTGTATTACAAATACATTAAATTTTTAACAGGGTTGACAAGGTTGGTGCTGAGAAAATGTTCCCCTGACTGAGGAATTGAAAGTACAGGATCCCAGGATAAAGGATCAACCAATTCGGACTGAGAGGAGGAGAGTGGTGAATAAAGAAAATTACAGCACAGGAACAGGCCCTTCGGCCCTCCAAGCCTGTGCCTGAATCTTTGAAATTTTTCCACCCAGATTATTCATAGGCAGAGAAATCAAGAAGAAAATCATGTGCTTGCACATAAATAGTTTTCAGCTTTGTAATTGTTGTAAAGGCAGTAATTATGAATTACATACTTTGAGCCACTATATTTACAGATGGACTGTCTGTTGATAGAGGCAATTGTGTTTGACTAAGGTAGTAGCATATAATATCTCAGGTTATTGTATCCAGTGCATTTCTGGTTTAGTCTTTATGGAGGCTTGGTGTGCCATGTTGGAGGATACTGGCTCTACTGATTATAACAAGACCATACAGATGGACCACAGAGAATATGAGTTCCCTGCTTGGGGCTATTAATCTGGTTCAATCAGGGAACCCTGGCTGAAAGATAAGAACAGGATTGTCAGACATCCTGTTAACTCTGAGAGCTGGCTCAGGCGGAGATGGATCAGTGTCAAGGTCTCTTCATTTATAAACAAAGGGTGATTTGGTGATCGGATCCTAGCCTCTGTGGAGTGATTTCACTGGCATAATCTGTTTTTTAAAAAAATAATAACAGCTTTTATAGAGTTGAAACTCACGTGTTTTCTGTCCAGACAAGCTTCCTGACAACCCAATCTTGCTGCGTGAAATTAAAACATATTATCAGTTATTTTTTGAAGAAACCTGCCTATTTATAAGTATTAGCAGCCCAGTCCGTAACAATTCATCACAGTCATCCAGTTATTACCTCCAAAAGTTGCCTTCTAAAATAAATCCTTTTACTAAATACTTTGAGATGTTTGGTCTGAATATATTGCAGAAATATCAACTTCCTTGTATCATATATATACCAAAAGTGCTTTATGTTTTAGACTCAAAATTTGATAGCCAAAAATAGTGCCTGGAATAGACAAAATTAAACACTAAAGAGGCAGAATGGTTGTTACCTTGATCTTAGTTTTATTTTCCTTCCCATTTCGTCTCAAAGAGCACTTACTTGAAGAGTAAAGATATCAGACTTACATCCTGTAATCACACAATCTCAGAATGGAGAGAAGGAACATGAAAAGATCAGAGGGCCCATGTAAATATGCCCAATTTTATATCAAAAACAACTGCACAGGGACCATACTGACATTTTATCACAGTTAAAATGCCCAAATACATTCTTTTTCAGCTTTACTTTGTTCCACTTTCTGCAAGGAACCGTAGGCACATCTGTGTGTGGTGTGTGTGCCTGTGTGCCTGTGTGCCTGTGTGTGTGTGTGTGCGTGTGTGCATGTGTCTGTGCACGTGTGTCTGTGCGTGTGTGTCTGTGTGTCTGTGTGCGTCTGTGTGCATCTGTGTGTGTCTGTGTGTGTGTGCATGAGAGAGCGAGAGAGAGAGAGAGAGAGGCAGAGAGGAAAAAAAGAGAGAGACAAGAAGGTTATACCTTAACTGGCACTACTTATCATCAAATAAAAACTGAAAGAACTGTGGACACTGTAAATCAGAAACAAAAACAAAGTTGCTGGAAAAGCTCAGCGGATCTGGCAGCATCTGCGAAGGAAAAGACAGAGATAACGTTTCGCGTCCGGTGGCCCTTCCTCACTTTTTAAACTTGATAAGTCATTCTTTTACCCAAAAAGTTTGAAGTTCAAATCCCTTTTTATAAATTATTAATATGCACAGGATTGCGATCTGCTAAGTGTTAATTTACCCACAGCTCAGTAAGGATATGGAGACGGTACAATAATGATTCACTGGGCCTTAAGGAATATATTATGAGGACACGTCTCAAAAAAGATTGAGAAGTATTTTGATGAAGGCACTTCAAATAATTTGAAGACATTATCTACTATAAAGAAATATTGCCCCGATAAAGCAGCAAAGAATATAATTAGAGCTACAAACAAAAACTGAATTGCTGGGGAAACTTAGCAGATCTGGAACCATCTGTGGAGAGAAGGCAGAGTTAATGTTTCCAGTCCAGTGACCCTTCTTCAGAACTGATTTTAGCTCGG
Source organism: Stegostoma tigrinum (assembly GCF_030684315.1). Classification (NCBI taxonomy): domain Eukaryota; kingdom Metazoa; phylum Chordata; class Chondrichthyes; order Orectolobiformes; family Stegostomatidae; genus Stegostoma; species Stegostoma tigrinum. The sequence goes on along the minus strand of NC_081361.1, from coordinate 74,975,405 downwards.
AAAAGGTTGGTATATGTGCTGAAGACAGGGTGAGGGGAGGTGACAGTAGTAAACCACAGGTAGAGTTGGATCTCTGAGTCAGAGAAAAGTACTGAGGGAGATAAAGGAATGGGTAAAGGAGAGCCTGGAGAATAAACAGCTGCTAATGGGGACCATATGTATTTGACAATGGGTTGACGTAGTAGCAGCCCATGTGATGACAAGACCTGGTGTGTGGTGGGTTATGGTAAGGACATGGAAGAAAGTGCTTAAGCCATAAAATTGTTGAACAGGGTATTTCAAAAGGCTGCAAGGTTCCCAAGTGGAAAGTGAGATGCTACTCTTCCAGATAGTGCTGAGCTTTTCTGGAGCACTGTAGCAAGCCTGATCAGAGATGTTGGTCAGGGAACAAGGTGATGTGTCAAAGTGACAGGCAACTGGAAGCTCAGGATTGTTTTTGCAGGCAGAACTAAGCGTTCTGCAAAGCAGTCACCCAGTCGGGCACCCAGGGCAGCACGGTGGCTTAGTGGTTAGCACTGCAGCCTCACGGCGCCTGGGACCCAGGTTCGACTCCAGCCTCGGGCGACTGTCTGTGTGGAGTTTGCACATTCTCCCCGTGTCTGCGTGGGTTTCCTCCGGGTGCTCCGGTTTCCTCCCATAGTCCAAAGATGTGCAGGCTAGGTGGATTTGCCATGCTAAATTGCACATAGTATTCGGGGTGTGTGGATTATAGGGGGATAGGTCTGGGTGGGATTCTTCAAGGGGCAGTGTGGACTTGTTAGCCAAAGGGCCTGTTTCCACCCTGTAGATAATCTAAGCTTAGTCTGCACTTTGTTTCCCTAGTGTAGGGGAGACCACATTGTGAGCAGTGAGTACAGTAGAATAGATTGAGTGAAGTGCAAGTAGATTGCTACTTCAACTGGAAGATGTGTCTGGGGCCTTGGATTGTGATGAGGGAGGAAGTAAATGTGTGGGTGTTACACCTCCTGCAGTTGCAAGGGAAGGTCCCAAGGTTCTGTGAGGACATATTGGGAGTAAAGGAGAAATGGGCCAAGGTGTCCTGGAGGGAACAGTCCCCATGGAAAGCTGACAAAGCATGGGAGGGGAAATATGTCTGGTGGCCGCATCCCGCTGGAGGTGATGAAAATGGCAGCAAATGATCCTTTGGAAGTGGATGCTGCTGGGATGGTACATGAGGGCAAGGGGGATCCTTTTGTTATGGGAAGGAAAATATGCAGTGAGGCTCGGACACAGCTGAGTGCCCTGTCAACCACGATGAAGGGGAATCCTCTGTTGATTAGAGCTACACCATACTGATGCAAAATCAAACATACCTGTTCATACGAACCATCAATAGTAACCTTTAACTCTCTCCTCAAAAGGTAGTGGAAGTTGGTAGAATTGAAACCTTCTGACTGAGATAAAAGATGTTGTACTGAATATGGATATCAAACGGTGTGAATCAACAACCGACAGATGGAGCCAAGTTGCAGATCAGCAATGAACTAACTGAACGATGGAACAGACTCCACGTGGTCCACTCTTGTTCCCCATAATAGCAACAAACAAATTTTTTACCTTAATCGGTTTGAAGTTGGTTTGAAGCCACAGATTCCACAGCACGCAGCAGGAAAGCGTATGCTGCCGCCAACGTCAGTTCCAATACCAAGGATAGACCCACCTGCTGCAATCAAAGCAGCTTCCCCACCCGAAGACCCACCAGGTGATCGCGTGGTGTTAAGTGGATTGATGGTTTGTCCGTAAATGGGATTACTGCACTCGAAGCTGTTGCAAATTGAGAAGGACATGCTTTTAAGGATGATCTGAGACATTAATGACAACGGGAAACAGAAAATGAATGTCCCTTCCCATTAGCCCTTCAAAATAATTTTTGGACGTTTAGCTTTTCAGAAAGGGGCACTCGTTATCAGTCCGCTAACAGCCACAAATGCCAAACAATAGATTTTCTAAACTCACAGTGGAATTCTCAATCCAGTTGTCAGCGCTTGAGAATTTCACAAGAATCAACGAGCGTGATTTTATGGAACCATAAAAGGAAGGAACATGGCACATAGAGTGAAAGGCTTTGAGTACACCTCTGTTTCAATTATTCCCAATGAGAGTGATTATAGACAATGTCCTTCACATTGAAGGGAGGGCCAACTGAAACTGCAAACTCTTCAATGTCCCACAGAGTGGCAAATACACAGGATACTAACATGAACATTCAATAAACAATAACAGCAAAAGCACAACATCGTTTCTTCCATAACAAAGGAAATGTTCCTAAGTCCCCTGTGACCATTAGCGTATGCCACGATGACGCACACCAGTACATGTAGTTCTATGACTGAGCAATGTGCAACAAATACCGGTCATGTGCATGTGAATGCAGTGAGTCCAATGTAATGTAATTATTTACAAGTGACAGTTAAATTTAAAAAGACAACTATGCTATCTTTTTGGCTTCTATGGTTTGAATCTTACGTTTTCTGGAAAAGCATTAGTTTCTTTTAGTTTCATGGAGGGTTTCTCTCCTGGAGGCTGCTGAGATTTCTCACCATGTAGAATCATAGATTCATAGAGTCATGCAACACAGAAACAGACCTTTTGGTCCAATTCACCCACGTGGACCTGGTTTCCCAAACTAAACTAGTCACATTTGTCAGCATTTGGCCCATATCCCTCTAAAATTTTCATTTCATGTACCTGTCCAAATGTCTTTTAAAAGACTTACCAAACTAGTTTCAGTTACTATATACTCCACATCTGTTACAGCTCTCTAACTTGATTCATGCTGCTACCAGCCACCATTCCTGGAACAGTACCCCACACACTGAATATGCCCTGGTAGACTGGCACCCTGGTGCCAGTGTCATCTTTAAAAGCCTGCTGTGCACCTGTACAAAAGTTAGCAGGTTTGGCATTGCCCCTCATCAGCAACATCATGGTACAGCAGCCACAAAGCCACTCTGCTCACCCCTTCCATGCATTTACAATGCGATTCTCTCACCAGAGTCACTGTGTTGCCAACAGGCCACACAGTTTACCTGTCCTTCGCTTTATCTCATCTCAACACCCTCTCTATGCCATCATTATTCTATACTCAAAGTTCAATATAGATCCATATTAAGCATTGTCCGGTTGTGGAACATTACATACAGGGAACTAATCAAATAATTCAAACCAAGAGGTTACTACCGTGTCACTTTCTGAAATGTCTGGACTGAAACTGAGCACCGCACTCAGACTTGCAGTTTCAGCCACTCCCTGTCTCACATATGGCACACAGGTCCCTAAAAGTAGCAGTACAGGTAGATAAGGTTGTAAAGAAGTCATATGGCATGCTCTCCATCATTGTTGTAGGTACAAAGTACAGAGTACAGATATGATGGAACTGTATAAAACACTGGTGAGGCCACAACTGGAACATTGTGTGCAGTTAAGATCACCATGTTGCAGGAATGACATAACTGCTGTGGATACAGTGCAGAGAAGATTTACTCGAATGTCGACAGGGTTGGAGAGTTGTAGCTACGAGGGCAGTTGGAGAGGTTGGGGTTATTTTCCCTGGAACAGAGAAGGCTGAGGGGTGACATGATTGAGGTATACAAAACTGTGAGGGGTAGAGATTGAGTAGTCTCCCTTGGCAGAGATTTCAAAAACCAGGGTTCAGAGATTCAAGATCAGTGGCAGAAGGATTAGAAGGGGTATGAGGAATAGCTGTTTTTACACAGAGGGTGGTGTGTGCCTGGAATTCACTGCCTGGAATTGTGGTGGTGGTAGAGACCCTGAGCTCTTTTAGAAAGTACCTGGATCTGCGTCTTAAAGATTGTAAGCTGCAGGGCTATGGGCCGTGGTCAGGAAGACAAAGCAGGAAAAGGCATCTGGGTGTCTTTGAGTTAGCATGGACAAGATGGGCCAAATGGCCTCCTTCTGTGCTGTATCATTTTGATGGCTCTATGAATTTTTATGTACAGCCAATGGAAGTGAATAGAGGCTGCAGATTTCCCCCACATGATGACCAATCACTATTTCACAGTCCATAATGGTCCACTGCACACAGCCAAATTTTCATTTGCGGGCCTGATGCTAATACCAAGCACATTGACTTTGCATGCAATGCAAATAGATGATGAAATGAACTGGTCTCATCCCTGGAAGGCTAACTGAGCCAATAGAGCATCACACTGCTGTAACTCACAGGCTCCACTCCAGCTTCCAGCACGGTTCTGCCAGAGGGCACATGGCAGTCTGAGTCAACGTTATATCATCCTCAGGAATGGAGTCGGGGTGAAAATCGCTGATCCCCCTGTGGCATCGATACATCCCAATATTCCCCATATTGGACATTGTCTATAATTCCCCGACCGCCATATTCCCACCCGAGCTGTGTGCTCCTCAGCCTCCAAGGCAGTCTGGTCTTGCCTTTGGCCTATTTTTTATTTCAGGATCAGTGGTTGCTCCAGCGTTTCTTGTCCATCCCTATTTGCCCTTGAGAAGGTGGTGGTGTGCTACCTTCTTGGACCGCTGCAGTCCACTTGCTGGGGATGGTCCCACAATGCCATCAGAGAGGGAATTCCACGATTTTGACCCAGTGACAGTGAAGAACAGCAACATATTTCCAATTCAGGAAGGTACCGGCTTCGAGGGGAGCTTGCAGGTGGTGGTGTTCCCTCATACCTGCTGCCCTTGTCCTTCAAAATGCAAGTGGTCATGGAGTTGGAAGGTCCTGTCTAAGAAGCTTTAGTGAATTTCTGCAATGCGTCTTCTAGATAGCACTGATGGTTGCTACTGAATGTCAGTGGTGGAGGGCGTGGATGTTTGTGGCTGTGCTGCCAATCAAGTGGGCTGCTTCCTCCGGCAGGGTGCCGAGCTTCTCAAGTATTGTTGAAACGTCATCCATCCAACTAAGTAGGAAATGTGCTTTCAGACTCCTGGCTTGGACCTTGTAAGTGATGGACATTATTTGATGAGTCAGGTGAGTTACTCACCACATTATTTCTAGCTTCTGACCTGCTCTTGTCACTTACGTGGTGTTTATGTGGTGAGTCCAGTTGAGCTTCTGGTCAGTGGTGATACTGGGGGCTTCAGTGATGATAACACCATTGAACATAGAACATAGAGCATTACAGCACAGTACAGACCCTTCAGCCCTCGATGTTGCGCTGACCTGTGAAGCCAATCTGAAGCCCATCTAACCTATTCCATTATCATCCTTACATTTATCCAATGACCATTTAAATGCCCTTAAATTTGGTGACTCTGATTGAGGGTGATTTAGCGGTTTGGATCAGAAATTGGCTAGCTGTAAGAAAGACAGAGGGTGCTGATTGATGGGAAATGTTCATCCTGGAGTTCAGTTACTCGCGGTGTACTGTAAGGATCTGTTTTGGGGCCACTGTTGTTTGTCATTTTAATAAATGACCTGGATGAGGACTCGGAAGGATGGGTTAGTATAATGTCAAGCAAATGTGTCTAGATTGTCTCTTATTGGTGATGGTCATAGCCTGGCATTTGTATGGCCCAAATGTTACTTCCCACATATCCTCCTTCATCTGCCTTTGCCTTCTTGGGAAGGCAGACACAACTGCCAACATCCCACCAGTGGCTGGGTGCTGGATCCACGCTGGCAATAACCTACATTGGGAACGTAAGGACCAAAACAGGTTGTTATGACCTCTGAAATCAGATAGTAGAGCAGACGAGGGCTAGACACATCTTCCATACAGTGAGACAGGCTGTGCCCTGATAGCAAGGGCCATGTCCTCATCATTTATTCAACTTCAGCCTCAGCATGTGTACCACTGCGTGAATGTGCTTCACTGGTTGAGAGACCAACATGTTCCATCCAAAAGGGAGTGGCTGGCTTGCACTGACACCCTCACCATCTCAAGTCCACGTCAGTCCTGATTATCATTGCATTGCAGAATCCACTGTAATACTCACAGGAAAGATGATGAAACGATCTGCCTACCACTGCATCTTAGAAAATCTGGGATGCTTTTGGCCAGTATTCACCTCTTTGTAAGTCATTGCTACTAACTTCTGTCTTATTGAGATGCCAATGTTTAACTTGTATGGCCTGGTGTAAATGCCTTTCGACCAGCACTTGAATACAAAGCAAATTGACTTAGTATGCAATGCAAATGGATGATGAAATTTTTGCAAATTAAATGCAGCTGCAGTTCAGAGACACTTATTTTGTGCATTTGTCCTTTTAATGGCCTAGCATCTAGCAGATGTGTATTCTGTGCTTTTGCAGAGTGAACTGGCACGGAATGTGCCTTCTGTGGGCGTTATCCCATCCATTTTCCAGTTCTAGAAAACAGCAGTGAATGTAAGGAACGCAGATCATGTTGGTTCCATCTGCAAGAGGCTTTGCCTGGATTTCAGGTACCCTCCTAGAGCCTCCATTGTTCTGTTTTAGCTTGCACAGTCCCACAGCCCATTTCCATCCATGCTCCTCATCTCTCCATCAGGCCATGTGGAGACCCACCACATCAAACTTCGCTGCTAACTTTGCTCCCTGAGCCCCAACATTTTGACCAGGGAATCTATTACAGCAGTAAGGAGGAATGATACTCTTCTAATGAAGCCATTTGGGTAGAAATTAAAAACCAAAAAGGACTAAAAGTGCAAGAGAAATAGAAGACAGGATTATGTAGAAAAACTTCAGGTAAGTGTCAAAGTAATAACCCTAATGATAATCCAAATCCTATCATTGGTTATAGTGAGATTTCAACTTCCCCAACATTAACTGGGATAGTCATGGTGCTTAGAGGAACAGAATCCTTAAAATGTATCCAGGAAATCTTATTAAGCAGTACATGGAAGGCCCTACAAGAGAAGGAGTGGTCCTGGACTTAATCTGAGGTTACAAAGCCAGGCAAATGGTTGAAATATTAGCGGAGGAACATTTTGCAGACAGTGATCATAAATACGTCAGACTCAAGATGGTTGAAAAAGGACAAGAATGGGCCTGAAATCAAAGTCATAATCTGGAGGAAGGCTGATTTTAATAAGATCTGGTCTGATTTGGCGAGAGTGGACTGGGAACAGATACTTTCAGGTAAATCTGTCTCAGAACAGTGGGATTAATTCAAGAAGGATGCATGGAGGCTACAGGGTCAACAAGTTCCAATGAAAATAATGGTTGAGACCATCAAATCCTGTGAACCTGGGATATTGGGTTCAGCACTAAATTACAAGATTAAAATGAGGCTTATGGCAGATACCAAAAGCTCAAGGCTGCATAAATCTGAGCGGAGTATTTTTATGGACCAGATCAAACCCCCTCAAGATATATTAAGAAGATAGCCTAGATCCCAAGTTGTGATGGGACACTGGGAGGCACTTTGACATCAACCCAGTGTGACAATAAAACTGAAGGCAATGGGGATCCAGTGAAAAACTCTCAACTGGTTGTTGTCGAGCACAAAGGAAGATGTTTGCAGTAGTTCATGGCCAATCTTCTCAATCAGAGGACATTATTGCAGGAGTGTCTCATGGTAGCTCTAGGTCCGAAAATCTTTAGCTGTTTTATCAGTGGAATTCTTTCTGCCGCAATATTCAGAGTAAGGATGTTCATTGTTGAATGCATAATGCTCACAAATCCTCAAATACTGAAAAAGTTCATATTCACATACAGCAAGACTTGGACAGTATCTAGCCTTGGGCTGACCAATGGCAAGTCATTAAGGTTACTTCAGAGTACAACAGGATATCGATCAGATGGGCCAATGGGCCAAGGAGTGGCAGATAGAATTTAATTTAGTTAAATGTGAGGTGCTGCATTTTGGAAAGGCAAACCAGAGGAGGACTTACACACTTAATGGTAAGGCCCTGGGGAAGGGTAGCTGAACAAAGAGAACTTGGAGTGCAGGTTCACAGTTCTTTTAGCTAGGATAGTGAGGAAGGTGTTTGATAAGTTTGCCTTTATTAGTCAGTGCGTTGAGTATCGGAGTTGGGAGGTCATGTTGTGGCTGTACAGGACATTGGTTAGGCCACTTTTGGAATACTATGTGTAGTTTTGGTGCTTCTCCTATAGGAAGGATGTTGTTAAACCTGAAAAGGTCCGGAAAAGGTTTACAAAGATGTTTCCCGGGTTGGAGGATTTGAGCTATAGAGAGAGGCTGAATTGGCTGAAGATATTTTCCCTGGAGCTCAGAAGCTAAGGTGTAACTTTATAGAGTTTTATAAAATCTTGAGGGACATGGATAAAGTGAATAGCCAAGGTCTTTTCCCTGGGGTAGGGGCATCCAAACCCAGAGGGCATACTTTTAAGGTGAGAGGGGAGAGATTTAAACGGGACCTTGGGGCAATTGTTTCACGCAGAGGGTGGTGCGTGGCTGGAATAAGCTGCCTGAGGAAGTTGTGGAGGTGGGTACAATTATAACATTTAAAAGGCATCTGGATAGGTACATGAATATGAAGTGTTTTGAGGGATATGGGCCAAATCCTGCAAATGGGACCAGATTAATCTAGGATATCTGTTTAGTGTGTGCGAGTTGGACTGGAGGATCTGCTTCCATGCTGCACAGCTCTATGGCTCTGTTTGGGTTGCACAGAACAATGCCAGATAATGACTATATGCAACAAAAGATAAAATGACTATCACTTCTTCATAGACAGTGAAATTATAATTTCCAAGTCTTTCACAATCAACATTCTCAAGGATCATCAATGACCAGGCATTGAGTTAGACTAGCAAATAAACATGGTTGTCTAATCATCCAAGTTAACTCTATTTTTCCACACTATCCTCATCTTCCTAAATTCCTCTAGTACACCAAAATCCTCCAATATCTGCTTGGAATAAGTTTCCTGGAGTCAACAGTCCCAAAGATTCATGACCTTTTTCAGTGAAAAACTTTCTCTTCACCTCAGTCCCATTATTCTTAGATGGTGACCATATGTTCTAGGTTCCCCCAGTGTAATTAAATATTTTCACAGCATCTCAGTGCCAAACTCCTTAATAATTCTATATGTTTCCATTAGATCACCTCTCATTTTTGTTTAATCCCAGGAAATATAGATCTAGAGTACTCAATATTTTGTTATAGAACATCCATTCATTCCAGGAACCAATGTACAGAACTTTCATTCTGCTCCCTTTTAGCAAGTGTATCCACCATTGGGCAGAAAGACCTAAAGTACAACAGATTTGGTCTCAAAATTCCCTGTAGAATTGTATAGTTGTCTCTTGACTCTTCTTCAATTGTTTTGGAATAAAAGCACATATTCTAACAGAAGGTATCTCCACCACTCCCCGATGGGCAACCAAGGCTCGGCAACAAATACAGCCCCATCTTCAAACTCAAGAAACCACAATCAAAGCGAAAGATAAGCACCTGCAGATATAGTACCAATTTCAAAGAGGCACCGAAAGGTGCTGTGTTGCTAAATAGAACTGCTTCACCATCAGACAATAAAGGTTCTCAACATATGTTTCAAATTCAAAATATTTTTCAAATATTTTTTCCACTAATTTGTTCATTAAATGTATGAATTTTTATATATGTGTAGATATTTATTCATACATAAGCAACACTGTACCAGAAACAGTGTGTAATGACCATTCCAGTAGTGAATAGCTTCAGTGTTACATTTCTATCTTTAGCATATAAATTCTAAAGGAATATTCAATGACAAATTTTATGTCAATACATTCAAGTCTATTTGATAATTATCCAGTCTTCATTCTGACCACAATCATCACAAACCAAACATTTCTCCTGGTCCTTAATGACTCTATAATTTGAAAAAGCATTCCATTGAATGTTACCTGAGTAATGTCTGAGGAACATTGGTTTTCACAAATGGAATCGCTCCTTGTTTCTTTAGCACTTGAACTATTACACTGTCTTCACTTGCAGGTCGGTTCATGTATTTCCTAAGTCCATGAGTTGAATCATGACCCTGTATTGAAATAATTTTAGAGAAGGTTATTATTGTTAATCCATTGGGTTGTACAAAATTTTGACTAGCTAGCTTGTTGAAACCCAATTAAAATTTTAATTCTTGCCGTCTTGCAGGGAACATCTGAATTATCAGTAAACTACAATTCTCAGGTAGCCAAGAATAAACAAGGAAAGATTGAAATTAGAAACATGGACCTGGATTTTATGTCCACAAATTGGACATATCCTGTCCCCAACCCATGTAAACACTACATACAGAATCATAATGCTGTCACCGCAACATAATACCATCTCAGCAGTCTGTACAGTTACACTAAGCAAAATGCCCTGATGAATGCAAGGTGAAAAGCTTTGACAAAATATGTCTTTTCCAGCAAAGATTATTCACTGAAATCATAAGACAATTGGCAACTGTTTCAAGTGCTGGGAAAGGGGACATAGTAGGCAGATGCCTAGTAGGCATCATTAATCATTGCTTGTAGCATTCAGCGTCTGTTCTGTTCAGTTATTTTGTATGTTTGTGGGTTTTGAGTGGAGGTTTGTATTTCATGCTGTGGGGCAGTACCTGGTTCCTGGGGCATTTGTGAAGAAAGTGAAGTTCATGGGTAGCGTTCAGTCAGTTGGGAAAAGTTTTCCATTGTCGGGCAATTTTTAGCAAGTTGCGCCCGTAGGTGTGTAAGATTTTTGTAAAAATTTGTAGCTTGTGTTGTGGGTGATGTTGTCGACTTGCTGACTGAGCTGGTTGGTTGTCATACAGATGTTTCATCTCCACGCTAGGTAACATCATCAGTGAGGCCTCCAATGAAGCGGTGTTCTTCTACTCCGCTAGGAATTTTTATTGTCCAGTCTGTTATGGTGAGTTGTGCCATTTCCAGTTCTGTTCTGCTCCCTACGAATGCCTCAGGAACCAGGTACTGCCCTGCAGTGTGAAGTACAAACCTCCACTCAACAACCCACAGGCATACAAAATAGCTGAACAGAATGGACGCAGAATGCAATGAATAATGATTAATGATGCCCATAGCCGACGGGATGGGAAATTTCACGCCAAAAATCATGGTACCTAAACAGTACGGATCAGCAAAGGACCACAGCCCTAGAACAGGCTGTCAAATAATGCTCAGTGGTTAGCATTGCTGCCTCACAGTGCCAGGTACCCGGATTCCATCCCATCCTCAGACAACTGCCTGTGTGGATCATATACATTCTTCCCGTCTCTGTATGGGTTTCCTCCGGATGCTCCGGTTTCCTCCACAGTCCAAAGATACGCAGGCTAGGTAGATTGGTCATGCTGAATTGCCGATAGAGTCCAGGGGTGTGAAAATTAGGTGGAATTAGCCATGGGAAATGCAGGGTTACAAGGAAAACGGTAGGGAAATGGGTCTGGGTGGGATAATCTTCGTAGAGGTGGTGTGGACTTGTTGGGCTGAAGGGCCTGTTTCCACACTGTAGAGATCTATGAAACACAAAACCAAAACGAAGAAGAGCCACAAGCTATAGGAGAAACTTACTAAACTGCTCCACCACAAAGACAAAGACAACAACAAACAGGCCACGTGGATAAGAAACCTATCCATCAGATGGCTCACAGAAACTGAGACAGCTGTCTTATTAAGCAGACTGAACTATAAGCACAAAGATGCAAACAGAACGGACTTCATGGTTGCCCTGGAAACAACATTAAAAGACAACAGACTCATGGATGGAACACAACAAGCCATATGACAAACTATCATCCCCACTTTACACAGAAGGAATGAATGGGACACCCTGAACAAACAGCGAGAAAAGCACTAGATAAACTCAGGAAAGATAAGAACATCATAATCCCACCAGCAGATAAAGGCTGCACGACTGTCATTATGAAAAAAACAGTCTATGTTGAGAAAGCACAGGCACGCCCACAGATATGGTCTATAGGCCATCAAATAATGACATCATGGTGGGGCGGGCAATAAACATAGAAATAACTAATGCATGTAAAAATGGTACAACAATTATCATAGGGGATTTTAATCTACATATCGATTTGTCAAACCAGGTCAGTCATGGCAGCCTTGAGGAAGGGTTCATAGAATGCATCCGCGATAATTTCTTTGAACAATATGTAATGGAATCTATGAGGGAGCAAGCTATCCTAGATCTAGTCCTGTGTAATGAGACAGGAATAATTAATGACCTCACAGTTAGGGATCCTCTCGGAAGGAGCGATCACAGTATGGTCAAAATTAAAATACAGACAGAGCAGGACAAGGTTAAATCCAGTACCCATGTCCTGTGCTTAAACAAAGGGGACTATGAAGGAATGAGGGTGGAGTTAGTTATGGTAGAATGGGAGCAAAAACTTTATGGTGGGTCAATTGAGGAACAGTGGAGGACTTTCAAAACAATTTTTCACAGTGCTCAGCAGAAGTATATTCCAGTGATAAGGAAGAACTGTAGGAAAAGAGAGAACCAGCCATGGATGCCTAGGGAAATAAAGGAAAGTATCAGATTGAAAAAAAAACACATACAGAAAAGCAAAGCGTATTGGGAACCTAGTAGACTGGGAAATCTTTAAAGGCCAACGGAAAGCCACAAAACAAGTTATAAAGAAAAGTAAGATAGATTGAGAGTAAACTAGCTCAGAATATAAAAACAGGCAGCAAAAGTTTCTATAAATATGTAAATTGTAAGAATGGCAAAGGTAAACATTGGTCCTTTAGAGGATTAGAAGGCCAATTTAATAACTGGGAATGAGGAAATAGTCAAGATATTTAACAGTTATTTCATGTTGGTCTTCACAGTGGAAGACACAAATAACATGCTGAAAACTAATGCCAAGAAGATTATGGCAGGTGAGGACCTAGAAACCATCATTATCACTAAGGAGGCAGTGCTGGGCAAGCTAATGGGGCTAAAGGTAGACAAGTCTCCTGGCCCTGATGAAATGCATCCCAAGGTACTAAAAGAGACGATGGGGGAAAATAGCAAATGCACTAGTAATTATTTACCAAAATTCACTGGACTGTGGGATGGTTCCTGCAGATTGGAAAACAGCCAATGTAACACCACTGTTTGAAAAAGGAAGTAGACAAAAAGCAGGTAACTATAGGCCAGTCAGCTTAATGTCAGTAGTGGGGAAAATGCTTGAGTCTATCATTAAGGAAGAAATAGCAAGACATCTGGATGTAAACTGTCTCATTGGGAACACGCAGCATGGGTTTGTGAAGGGAAGGTCATGTTTAACCAGTTTGATGGAATTCTTTGAACACATTACTTGCATGGTGGACAATGGGGAACCTGTGGATGTGGTGTATCTGAATTTCCAGAAGGCATTTGACAAGGTGCCACACCAAAGGCTGCTACATAAGATGAAGTTGCACAGTATTACAGGTAATGTATTGGCATGGATAGAGGATTGGTTGACCAGTGGAGTGCAAAGAGTAGGGCTACATGGGTGTTTTTCTGGTTGGCGGTCAGTGGCTAGTGGTGTGCCTCAGGGATCAGTGTTGGGACCGCAATTGTTTACAATTTACATGGATGATTTGGAGTTGGGGACTAAGCGTGGTATGTCAAAATTTGCAGATGACACTAAGGTGAGTGGTAGAGCAAAGTGTGCAGAAGACTCTGAAAGTCTACAGAGGGATATAGATAGTCTAAGTGAGTGGGCAAATGTCTGCCAAATGGAGTACAATGTTGATAAGTGTGATGTCATTCATTTTGGTAGGATTAACTGCAAAATGGGCTATGTTTTAAATGGCAAAAAATTGCAGCAAGGTGCTGTGCAGAGGGACTTGGGTGTCCCCTTGAGCATGAATCGCTAAATGTAGGATTGCAGGCGCAGCAGGTAATTAAAAAGGCAAATGGAATTTTGTCTGCCATTGCTTGAGGGATGGAATTTAAAAACAGGGAGGCTGTGCTGCAGCTGTATAGGGTCCTGGTGAGGCTATACCTGGAGTACTGTGTGCAGTTTTGGCCTCCTTACTCGAGAAGAGATATACTAGCACTTGTGGGGGGTGCAGAGGAGATTCATTCGGTTGATTCCAGAGTTGACAGGGTTGGATTATGAGGAGAGACTGGAGTAGACTGAGCTTATACTCCTACACTGACCAAATCCTCGACTTCCACAGCAACCACCTCAATGTCCGCAAAAAAAAACTGTATTAGGACACTATTTAAATGGGCCACCACTCACTGAAACATGCCAGAACTACATAGGAAAGAGGAAGGACATCTATAAAAAATTTTCACTATGAATGGATATCCCTACAACTTCATCCACAAGTGCCTGCTAAATAGACGACAAGAGGACACAGTACACCCTAACGTACTGGTCACACTGCCCTACATCGAGAACATATCAGAACTAGACTCCTACAACCACTAGGAATCATGACAGCACACAAGCCCACAGCCGCTCTAAGATAAACACTCACAGAGATTAAAGACCCCATTCCCACAACGTGCAGAACCAATGTAGTTTACAAAATACCATGCAATGGCTGACACGAGCATCACGTCGGATACACAGGAAGGAAACTATCCATCAGAGTACATGAACATCAGCTCGTAGCAAACAGCACAATGAACTCCCCTTAATATCGATACACTCAGACAATGAAGGCCATCAGTTTTTTTGGGACCAGATAACCATAGTAGCCCAAGCCAAACAGAGACATTCACGGGAATTCCTAGAGGCATGGTTCTCCATCCATAATGCAATCAACAAACATATAGAATTGGACCCTATATACAAACTCATACAAATCAAAACTGAAAGTGACACTACTCACCATAACAGACCAGACAGTGAACATTCCATGTGGAGTAGAACAACATCGCTTCATCGGAGGCCTCACTGATGATGTTACCGAGCATGGTGACGAAACGTCTGAACGAAATCAAGCTCCCTCGGCAAGCAACCCACAATCGAGCTACATATCTTTGCAAAAACCTTGACTGTAGTGTCCCATGTGCTGTTGACCAACCCACCATGAAAAAGAAGAAAAAATCCAATAGAAAAGGAAAATAAAGCAAAAGAAAAGAGTAGAAGCAAGAGTAAAGCCAAGAAGGAAAGCAGATGGGAGCAAATGGGCCCATAGCAAGAGACCAAATGGAGCTCTGTTACTCTGCCACCATCTACTGGACAATTCCAGTACTTCAAAGCTGTGCCATCTCTCCTCTGTGGATAAAGACCACTTGTCCAAGATGACAGAGTGACTAGAGCCAAAAATGATACATCAAAAGATGATGAGTAGTCAATGCTTTTGAGATGGAAAAGTGTGGCAATGAATAGAAAAATATAAGGACAGCTTCCTTAAACTGTAAATTGAATTGAAATAAATATGGAACCTGCTCTCTTCAATTCTTCAATCTGCTTAAGTGTTGCAATGTAAAACACACAAGCAAGCATCTTCAAAGTCCAAAGAACTTACAATGCACAATATTTAATGCACTTTCCAAAAAAATTCTGTACCTTGTAGTTAATGTTTTCTTTGATGCTGATGGGAATGCCATACAGTAGTCCTTTCTTTACATTATGCAAATCTGCAAGTTGTGTTTGACATTCAGGTAGAAAGTCTATGATGCAGTTGAACTTTTTTGTGGCCTCCAAAGCCTTCAAAACAATGAATAGAAAAGCACAACACAATCACAGCAATTGCCGTAATTACTCTAACTTATTACACATTCAAAACCTACGAGAATGATTTTCCTATTTTCTGCAAGGCATTGTGAGTGGCCTCAAATATCTTCAGAATCCTTCCACAGGCCACACATTATTCCCACTCTTTTTTGCTGTCCAAATTGGTATTGGAAAGAACGGAGAATGTATCCAAGTTTCAGGAAAACATTGACATTCCTGCATTGCGTAGCAACTCATCTCTAACCTTTCCAACCTTCAGTACTGGGATTTGCAAGACTATAATTAATGAATTTCGGAGTCTGTGCTGAATGATTAACTCATATCAATGAGAAGATGTTATCAGAATGGACAAACAGCAGATGGTTTGTTGGAGGAAAAATGTACAGAGTTTGGGGACCCAGCCTTCTTAAGAAAAATGCGGTATGCCACCAGCAATTGCTCATTGTGTTGGATAGTACGCAAGGAGTTACCAATCATCAAGGAATGGAAGAAGAGTCCATGAGCATGTTGTGTGGGGTCCTGATGTCTGGCATCAATACTCCACAGTTAAACATGGAATATGTGTGAACCTCAGTGAACAATGAATTTGGGCTATGCTGGTGAAAGTTAGCAATATGGAAAATCACAATAGAAACTTTCAAGAATACTCATCCTGGAGCTAAGGGTTCCACAGTCTCCCTTGTCTTGAGAAACCTAGGAAACTAAATCAATTTGATCAGTTGGGCTGTCCTACAAGCTGTTACCCCCCAGATCAGAACGGTGCTGAGAGGCAGATCAATATATGGGTGTCACGCAATGGAAATACAGCATACCCTTTTCTCAGAGAATGACAGCACTTTCATATCTTGGCTACTGCTCAGCCAATGACCAGAATTATGCCAGAAATGCTATTCAGCCAAACAGCGCCAGCAACTGTCAAAATGCTGAAACCCGTAGTTGAACTTTCTCAAACTAAAATGTTCGAGTCTGCAGCTGACAAAGACCCTTATGTGAGCCTCAGTGGTTTTCCTCCTCTCGCTCTAATGTCAACGGGTAAGGACCTCATAGAAGTAGTTCAACAAGCAGGAAATCATTTCAGGAAGGCATTCTGTGCCCAGACCTGGGTAATAATTAGCTGGTAGGCATTTATGTAAGCCAGTGCAATGATAAATGTTTTCAGGAAATATTTGCCTGCAGACATTCACTGTTTATACTACACAAGCAGTTTGTGAGTTTTGGAGGAGGACTGCTTTTGTCCTGGAAACTATATGCCTAGTCACCATCAGCACTTTCTAATAGACCAGGGGAACCTAATGGCAGAGGGGAGAAAATTCATAATGAGTGTGATTAGGAAACATTTCTACATGCAAAAGGTGTTCCAAAAGTTTGGAACTCTCTTTTACAAGTGACAATTGATAACATGAGACCAATTGTTAATTTCAAAACCGAGAGGATAGGTAGATTGTTGTTAACAGATGGTGTTAAGAATATGGGGTGAATGGATCTACGGAGTTCGGTCACAGATCAGCCACAATCGCAATGAATGACTGAGCAGGCAGTAAGCATAAATTGTCTACTCCTGCTCTATTCCCTGATTTAAGACTCAACTTTTCTCTTACCTTCTCTAGATAAGTATGCAGCACGTAACTTGGAGATACATCCCCTTTGTTTATCAGTTTACAGAGATCTGGAAGTGAGAAAAAGACGGCAGAATCGATTTTTGTTTCACTGGTTTCCTAGGGGAAGAGAATATAGTCTTGGTTATATTGTAAACAAAATTGTGGCCAGTTATAAATTGATCAACTGGGCTGCTGTGACATTCAGATTCAGGAACAAAATATACCATAAGAGCATAAATGAGGCATGAGAAAATGGAATGCAAAATGAAAGAATACAAAGAGAAGTCAGAAGTTTTAGATCTGACACAACACCAAATCTAATTCTAACCCTCTACTTATTACTTTAACATTTCCTCAAAATTCAAACAACTCAGAAGGGGGAATCAGAGGATGATTCAATCCAGGATATTGTACTCCTCCTGCTCTCCATAACTATGATAAATCACTGTGATAGGAATTATAGACACTAGCACTCAGCCTGTCTGTATTCCCTGCCTCCATCACCTCTTGAAGTGGTGTAGGCCAAGGGGAAGGTCAGCAGTAGAGAAGCAGGAGGCCAGGGGCTAGCTACAAGTTTTTGCAGAACATTACCATTTTCCCTTCTCTCACTCCAGCTGGACGCACAGAATCAAACAACAAACTATTTTATGAAACTCATTGTGCCATTCTTTCTACTATAAATGAATTGTGAATTTTCCTTGTCAGTAACCCACTTTAGCTTCCCATGCTATTTTCCCACACTATGTGTATGTAAGCAGGAAACAAAGGAAGAAGAAGTATTTAAGATGCACCAAACTCTGATCAAATCACTTTCTGTCACTCACTTTGACACCCACACATACCAGCCTGGAGAATAACTGTATGTTACAATAAAGTACAGTACTGTGTTAACAACAGAGATATTGTGAAAAGGTATTCAACACATTTAGCGATTTCCAGACTACATTGTGTCAGAATAAACCAACAGTTTCACTAATCTTCCTTAGAAGAGAGGATCCGCCCACCATACCCAGCCCATAAAACATTTACCCCTTAAATCTCTTTTAAATCATTCCCCTCTCACCTTAAACCTATGCCCTCTGGTTTTGGACTCACGTACTGTGGGGAAAAGGCTGGCTATTCACCCTATCCATGCCCCTCATGATTTTATAAGCCTCTATAACGTCATGCCTCAGTCTTCAACACTCCAGGGAAAGTAGCCCCAGTCTATTCAACCATCTTCAGAAATGGTTAATAAGATATTAATTGGCAGAAAAAAAGACTTGGAAAGAGGTCACAGCAGCCATTAAACATGGGCAAGTAATGGGGTCTTCCCCAGAATTCTATGTTTCTAAAGAACAAAAACAGCTTCCACTCAGGAAAATTTATCATTACGTGTATCAGATGAACGCAATGTAGTCACGGACTTGAAAATCATATTAGAATGTAAGACCTTGTGTATTTTATGACTTCAGTGCAAAACATGCTGGAGAGTGGACAGAAATTGGAAGCAATACCATGATTTGGGCAATTGTTTGGAGGGATGTTGGTGGACACGGACAACAAACTATCCTTTTTATAAAATCTAACCCTTTTCCAACAAACCTAACCCTTTTTCCATCAGGGTGCAGTCCTAAATAACATTAGGCACTCAATTTCAATGAAGAGAATAGCAGAGGCAGAAATGTCAGCAATTCTGCCAGATAATTCCATCTCTCTAGACTTGGTTCTTTTTTATTATATCACCAGATGAAAGTTGGAGGAAAAGAAAATGCAAGAATTGTATAATTCAACATTCCAGATTAGTCAAGAATCCAAACAAATAGGCCCAATCCAAAATTCATCCACAGTACTTCAATGGTTTTGCAATCACTGCATTTATAGAAAGAGCCACTCTTCAATCAGACCATTTGAGAGTTTTGTCCGTGAAAAGGCTGGATGAATTGTGAGCTTTTAAAAAAATATATAAACATATAGAGGCTGCACGCAATATCATAGAATGTTTTATTTACAGAGGATGAGCCAGAATCTGGGAATTCCCATACTTACCATTTGTTTAACCTGAATCATAGCCTTTTCCATTTTCTGGAATGCTGCTTCCCTTCTCAAGCGAGCTTTTGCTACCAAACGATAATAGTTCCTGGTTTCCAGCCATCTCATCAGTTTCATGTACAGGACTGTGCATATTATAACGACAGAGATGAGCTCCAGGGGAATAATATTATTTGGATGCTAGGACGTCATAGCAAGGGCAACGGTTAATCTTACTGCAACTTCCAAGCAAGCAGGCATTCTCATTATTCTACATCAATAATAGACAGCTACAATAATAAAATCATAAGAGGAGTCAGGGCTATTTTGAAAAGAACCACTCAGTGAAAATGATTGGAACACTTATAGAGGATCAGTATGGCCATTTTTTAGCCATTGTTTACATTTTTAGTTCTCACTTCATGTTTGTCTATGCCAGTTCACCCAACAAGATGAGCAAGTGACAACTGCAAGTATTTTAATTGGCATAATTGACAATTACTATATTTCAGTTCAGCTTGACTATTTACAATTTAAAGTTATTTGTGTTTAATGCTTTAATTTATTACAAAAATATTTAAAACTTATGTTAACAAACTAGACCTAATCAAAAATATGAAAAGATTACTGTTCCACTGATCACAAAAATGAATTTTTAACATTGGCCTTTAAATTCAACAATTGCTACTATCAATGCATCTATAAGTAGCTCTACAAAAGATATTGGATGCAAATACTGGCACCATCTTATTAATGAATTTAATATGAGTACACCCACAATGCTATTAGGGAGGAAATTCTAGGATTTTGATCCACTGACAGTGAAAGGACAATGACATATTTCCAATTTAGGATGAATGGCTTAGAGGGGAATTTAAAGGTGATGGTGTATTTGCTGTCCCTGTCTGTCTAGATGGTAGTAGTCATGGGCATGGGAGTTGCTGTCCAAGGAGCTCTGGTGCTCTTCTGCAATTCAACTTGTAGATGGTGCACATTGCTGCTATTGAGCTGTGAACGTGGATAGAAATGATATTTGTGGATGTGGTGCCAATCACACGAGCTGCTTAGCCCACGATGGTGTCAGACTTCTAGTGTGTTGTTGAAGCTGCAGCCATCCAGGAAAGTGGGAAATACTCCATTACACTCCTGGCTGGTACCTTGTAGATAGTAGAGAGGCTTTATTGAGGAGGTATTCACCGCAGTATTCCGAGCCTCTGACCTACTTTTGTAGCCAACATTCCTTTATGGTGAATCCAGTTGAGTTTCTGGTCAAAGATAACCCGAAGGATGTTGATAGTGGGGGATTTAGTGATGGTAACACCATTGAATGTCAAGGGGCGGTGGTTAGATTGTCTCTTATTGGAGATTGACATTGCGTGGTATTTACATTACATGAATGTTACTTGCCATTTGTCAGCCCAAGTCTGGATATTGTCCAGATCCTGCTGCATTTCAACACAAACTGCTTCTGCATCTGAAGAGCCATGAATGATGCTGAACATTGTGCAATCATCGGCGAACATCCCCACTTCTGACCTTATGATGGCGGGAAGGTCATTGAGAGAGATAGGGAGTGGTTAGTGACCATGGGAATTTTGGTGGTCTGAAGTGTACTTGTTCCCACTTGAGGAGTATGACAGGTAAGGAAGATAAACTTAGAGCTTGGGTTAATACATGTCATTATGATGCTTAGTAATTACAAGGACTTGGTTGAGTGAGGGACTGGTAGTGTAACGTTCTGGGCTTTAGATGTTTCAAGCCAGATAGAAAGGGATGTAAAGGAGGTGGTGGAGCTGTGTTACCGAATAAGGAGAATATCACAGCTGCACTGAGAGAGGATACCTTGGAGGGGTCATCCAGCAAGGTCATTGGTTAGGGTTCAGGAATAGGAAGAGCAGTTGAAGATGGTTAGGCCTAGGACACTACCTTGAGGAACTCCTGCAGAGATGACTACGAGCTGAGATGACTGACCTCCAACAACCACCACCATCTTCCAATGTGTCAGGTATGTCTCCAACCTGCAGAGAGTTTGCCTCGAAATCCATTGATTCCAGTTTTGCTGGGGCTCCTTGATGTGACACTCAGTTGAAAATGCCCATGATGCCTAGTGCTTTTACTCTGACCTCACCTCTGGAATTCTGCTCTTTTGTCCATGTTTGAACCAAGGCTGTAATGAAGCCAGGAGCTGGGTGGCTGGACGTCACTGAGCAGGTTATTGCTGAGCAGGTGCTGCTTAATAGCACTGTTAATGACACCTTCCATCACTTTACTGATGATCGAGAGTAGACTGATGGGGCGGGGATTGACTGAGTTGGATTTGTCCTACTTTTGTGTACAGGACATACGTGGGTAACCTTTCACATCATCAGCGTTGTAGCTGTACTGGACTGCACTGGGGATCAATTACTTTAGTTAGATGAATAGCTGGTGTGTGATGCAAAGTGATGCCAACACCACATGTTCAATTCCTGCACTGGCTAAGTTACCATGAAGGTCCTGTCTTCTCAACCTTAGTCCATTCTTGAGGAGTGGTGATCCTCAGGTTAAACTTAACCACTGCTTGTCTCTTTCTCATTAGAGAGCAGCACTATAGTTCTTTGGGACTATGGTCACTTTACCTAGTTGTGCTGGAATAGCTTGTCTAGGGTACAGCAAGTTCTAGAGTACAAGTCTTCAGTATGATTGCTGAAATCAATCAGAACAACTGAAAAATCACAACTGTGAGCAGGAATGGGGCATTCTCAAAGGTAGGGCTAGCAGCCAGATGTCAGCGGTACATATGGTACCAATGACAAAGGCAGGAAGAGTGACAAAGGTTGTTTAGGGAGTTAGGTAGAAAGTTGAAAAACAAGACCTCTAAGCTTGTAATTATAGGATTATTCCCTGTGCCACATTCCAGTGAGGCTAGGAATAGGAAGATAACATAGTTAAATATGCATCTACACAACTGGGAGAGGAGGGATGGCTTCCGATTTGTGGATCTTTGGAAAATCTTCCAGGGCAGGAGAAACCAGTATAAGGAGTGTTGCACCCACATTGGAGGACATCAATATTTTGGCGGGCAGGTTTGCTAGCGTCATCCGGGAAGGTTTAAACTAATGGAGCAAGAAGGTAGGAACCAGAGCAGTAGCCCAGCAAGAAAATTGACCATGGAGAAGTTAGAAACTAAGGCCAGTAATGCTAAGAGGAAGAACCAATAGGGAGAGGTTAATGACCATGGGGATTTTGGTGGTCTGAAGTGTACTTGTTCCCACTCGAGGAGTATGACAGGTAAGGAAGATAAACTTAGAGCTTGGGTTAATACATGTCATTATGATGCTTAGTAATTACAAGGACTTGGTTGAGTGAGGGACTGGTAGCGTGACGTTCTGGGCTTTAGATGTTTCAAGCAAGATAGAAAGGGATGTAAAGGAGGTGGTGGAGCTGTGTTACCGAATAAGGAGAATATCACAGCTGCACTGAGAGAGGATACCTTGGAGGGGTCATCCAGCAAGGTCATTGGTTAGCGCTCAGGAATAGGAAGAGAGCAATCACTATGATGGCCTCCCAACAGCTAATGGGAAATCAATGAACAGATATGTGAACAGATATTGGAAAATGTGAAAACAACAGGGTTGTAGTGTTGGCTGATTTTAACTTCCCTACATAGACTGGGACTCCCTTAGTGCCAGGGGCTTGGATGAGGTAGGAATTTGTTAGGGGCTTCCAGGACAGTTTTTTGAAACAATATGTTAAGAATCTAACTGGGGAGTGTGCTATACCAGACCTAGTATTGGGGAATGAAGCCAGCAAAGTAATCAAAATTTCAGTAGGGGAGCATTTTGGGAAGAGTGATGATAATTCTGTAAGTTTTAAATTACTTCTGGGTAAGGATAAGAATAGCCCTCAGGTAAAAGTACTAAATTGGAGAAAAGCTAACTGTAACAATATTAGATAACAAGGTGTGGAGCTGGATGAACACAGCAGGCCAAGCAGCATCAGAGGAGCAGGAAAGCTGACATTTCGGACCTAGACACTTTGAAGGGTCTAGGCCTGAAACTTCAGCCTTCCTGCTCCTCTAATGCTGCTTGGCCTGCTGGGTTCGTCCAGCTCTACACCTTGTTGTGTCAGATTCTCCAGCATCTGCAATTCCTACTATCTCTGTAACAATATTAAACAGGAACTGGGGAATACAGATTGAAAATGGTTGTTTGGGGATAAATCCACATTTGTCATTTGGGAATTTTTTTAAAGGTTGGTTAATTAGATTTCAGGACCAGCATGTTCCTGCAAAAATGAAGGAGAAAGGACAGCAAGATTCAGGAATGTTTAACAAAAATTGAAACTGTGAGATTAGTCAAAAATGAAAAGGAGGCACATGTAAGACTTGGGCACCTGATGACAGATAGATGTCTCAAAGAACAGAAAGAAAGTAGGAAAGAAGTTAAACAAGGAATTAGGAGGGCTAGAAGGGATCATGAAATGTCTTCGGTAAACAGGATTAAGGAGAATCCCAAGGCATTTTATACACATATAAGGAATAAGAGGTTAGCTACGGAAAGGGTAGACCCACTAAAGAACAAAGAAAGGAATTTATCTGTGGCGACGGAGAAAGTAGGTGAGGTCCTTAACGAATACCTCACATTGGTATTCACAAAGGAGAAGGACATGGTGAATGGTGAGTTTATAGAATAGTGAGTTGATATTCTAAGACATGTTGATATAAAAAAGATGCTGTGGGTTTTGAAAAACATTAAGCTAGAATAGTCCCCAGGATGTAATCGGATCCATTGCAGAATACTGGCAGAGGAAAGGAAGGTAATTGCTGGGGCCTCGTACAAATTTTTGTCTCCTGTTTCATCACAGGGGAGCTCCTGGAGGACTGGAGAATAGTCAATATTGTTCCTCTGTTTAAGATGGGCAACAGGGATAAGTGGGAAACTACAGGCTGGTGAGCCTTACATCAGTGGTAAGGAAATTACTTAGTCCACCAAGCTGATGCCTTTCTAAACTAAAAATATTTTGCCGCAACATGGTCCTTATCACTATATTCTCTGCTTATTCATGTATCTGTCAAGATGCCTCTTAACATTGCTATCGTATCCACTTCTACCACCTCATCTGGCAGTGTGTTCTAGGCACTTATTACACTGTGTGTAAAGAAATTTATCTGTCACATCTCCTTTAACTTTTCCCCTTTTACCGTAAACCTGTGCCCCCTAGTAATGCATTTCTACCCCAGGAAAAATACTCAGACTATCCATTCTATCCGTGCCTCTCATTATTTTGTAAACTTCTGTCAGGTTGCCTCTCAGCCTCCAATATTCAAGTGAAAATAAACTAAGTTTGTCCAATCTCACCTTATAGCTAATACCCTTCAAACCAGGCAACATTCTGGTAATAAAATGTGAGGTTGGATGAACACAGCAGGCCCAGCAGCATCTCAGGAGCACAAAAGCTGACGTTTCGGGCCTAGACCACCTTTTTTGTACAAACTCCAAAGCTGCCACATCCTTCTGGTAGTGTGGTGACCAGAACTGTATGCAATATTCCGAATGTGACTTAACTAAAGTTCTATACAGTGTAACATGACCTGACCAATGAATGAGACACGTCCTCTTGAACACATTATCGACTTGTGCTGCCGCTTTCATGGAACTGTGCACCTGTACACATAGATCTTTTTTAATATTCATTCATGGGCTGAGAGTGACATTGGCTAGCCAGTTAAGAGTCAACCACTTTGCTGTGGGTCTGGAGTCACATATAGTCCAGACCAGGTAAGAATGGCATTTTTTTCCCCAAAGGACATTAGTGAACCAGCTGGACTTATCCTGACAATCGACAATGTTTCATGGTCATCACTGGATTCTTAATTCCAGATTTTTATTGAATTCAAATTCTAGTCTGTAATGGCAGGATTCAAATCACGGTGCCCAGAACAATACCTGAATGAACGGTCTAGTGATGATACCACTAGGCCATCGCCTCCACTCTGTTGGTTTTTCTTAGGATTCTGCCATTTCCTGTACACTTCCCTCCTGCATTAGACTTTCTACAATGTATCACCTCACTTTTGTCCAGATTAAATTCCACCTGCCATTTTTCTGCCCAAGTCTCCAACTTATCTATATCCTGCTGTGCTATCTGGCAATCCTCAACTCCCCCAGTCTTTACATCATCTGCAAACTTACTAATCAGGCCACCTATATTCTCAGGCAAGACAATTGGGATGCCGTAGGCTTTCAGTGCTGGGATCCCAGCTGTTCACGGTATACAACAATGAGTTGGATGAAGGAATTGAATACAATATCTCCAAATTTGCAGACAACACTAAGCTGGGTGGCAGTGTGTGCTGTGAGGAAGATGCTAAGAGGCTGCAGGGTGACTTGGACGGGCTGGCTCAATGGGTAAATATTTGGCAAATGCAATATTATCTGGATAAATGTGAAGCTATCCACTTTGGTTATAAAAACAATTTGTTTTGGGACTGTTTCATAAGATATATTCAAGGGGGGCTGAATGTGGCCCTTGTGTATAAGGGGATCACAGAGTATGGAGAGAGGAATACTGAGATTGCATGATTGGCAATGATCACATTGAATGGTGGTGCAGTCTAGGAGGGATGAATGGCCCACTCCTGCACCAATTTTCTATGTTTCCATTATTCCTCCAAATCATTCATATATATTGTAAGCAATAAGTTAGCATGCTAGTGCAGCAAATAATTAAGATAACAGATAGAATTTTAACCTTTATTGCTGGGAAGTTGGAGTTTAAAAACAGAGAAGTCTTGTTGCAACTGGATAGTGTTAGTGAGGCCAAACCAACTGTGTACAGTTCTGAGCCTAGTATCGTTTTTTAAAAAAAGCATATTGGCATTCAAGGCTCACAAAAGATTCACTAGGCTGTTTCCTAGGATAAAAGGATTGACGTATCAAGAACAGATAAACACATTAAGCTTTAATTTGTTAGAGTCAGGAAGAATGAAGGATGATCTTCTTGAAGCATACAAGGTTCTGACAGGGTTTCACACATTAGATGTTGATGTTGCCACTCGTGGTTGAATTTCTAACGGGGTTAGAGTTACAGAAGAAGCACGTATTCACTTAAAACTGAGATGTGAAAGAATTTCTTCTCCAAGAGGGTAGTGAGTATCTGGAATTCTCTATCTCATAAAATAGTGGAAGCTAGACAAATGAACATACTTAAAGATGAGGTAAATATATTTTTGAACTATCAAGCAGTCGATATCTATGTTGAATTGGCATAAAAGAGGGACTGAGGCCTGAGGCAGATCAGCCACCATCTAGTTGAATGGCGGGGCAGGCTGGATGGGTCAAGTGGGCTACTTCTGCTTCGATTTCTCATGTTCTTCTGATAAAATCAATATCTGAACTTCCATGCAATACGAACAGAAGAACACAATTTCAAAAGTACCATCTTCTGAAAGAAAAATTTAATTAAGGATCCCACATTCTTGGGAGGTAATAGGGCTAATTGGCACAATTCGAACAAAAATACTTCTACTTTCCTAACCAAGATTGATCCTTCATCAAATATTATCATAACTGACTATTCTGTGCAATTTCTGTAACTGGTGTACTCATTCTTTTGATAACAACAAACATTCTTAAAATTATTTAGGGGATATATCATTTATCATGCAATTGAGTTCCTTCCCTTATTCCTTACCCCTTACCCAAAATTACATCATTAGTTCAACCTATGAAATTTAAAGTCAATCTCCTATCTGCTTCAATTGTCCGGATATTTTCAGTTAGTTATTTTGAGAGACAGGCATGAGTAAACTGCAGTAAAGAATTACTGCAACTTTGAACAAAGACATCTGGTACTGAGCTGAGTGATAAGATAAGGGAGTGAAGGCCAAGCAGTTAGAAACCAGAGTGAACTGGACCCAAACTGCTAAGTTTTGCTTTGCGCCATCGACATAGTTAAAGCATATGCTTAATGAGACAATGCATATTAACTTTCACGCCCATGCTTACGAGACTGCTTAATTAACATAACATGCGATGGATGGAGAGAGTGGGACAAGGGACGACATGGAAAGATTGTGCACCTTGGAGCTCAGAATGGACGGAGCTAAAAGGGGAGGATCTGGCCGGATAAATGATGTATAAAAAGGGGCGGCTCCCTGACCTGTGTGTGTCGCAGGCAATGAGAGGCTCCTGATTCTGCAGACTCGTAATAAAGGGCAAGTAACTTGTTTCCGAGACTTTGTCTCCTGACTTTGTGATTATGAGCACGTGAATCTATATCTCACAAGCTTGGGAGCTCGTCCGGGATCCACACTCCGAGTCGTCCAGCAGTGGGTTCAGAAGAAGGGAAGGCGCGCCCCGCTGAGTTCAGCGGTCCCAGACGTCCTTGCTTGCCGTTGAGCAGCTTGAGCGAGTGGTAT
The DNA here is from genome assembly GCF_030684315.1 of Stegostoma tigrinum. Lineage (NCBI taxonomy): Eukaryota > Metazoa > Chordata > Chondrichthyes > Orectolobiformes > Stegostomatidae > Stegostoma > Stegostoma tigrinum. Next base: position 74,947,868 of record NC_081361.1, on the reverse strand, counting down.
CCGGATAGGAGACTCTGGAAACAAGTGGGTTTAGGTTAAGGGCCCATGGAACGTGAGTCGATTGAGCAATTCTTGTGCACAAGACCTGGGTAAGAAAATTGACTATTAAGTACTCTCCGGGCAATTGGGGAATCTGTCCGAAGCGGGACAGGGATGGGGGCTCATTGTGTAAAAGATAAGAGCCCCCGGGAACAGAGTAGGGGGCCAAGAGGACGAGGCCCCAGGATTCTGCCCGATAGTCCGTTGGGGTGGATGTTAGAGCCATGAGAGGGTGAATAAACCCAGGGTAAGAGATAAGTGTAGCATGAGTACACTTTGGATAAATCCGGCACTGGAGCTCCTCCACATCGAACGTGCCGAGAAAATTCTGAGGATGAGGAGCAATTCAGACGTCTGTCAGCATGCCTTAATAATAAATTAGGGAATGAAATTGGGCAAATACAGGGAACGAGGAGGTAGATAAATGCACCAAAGTGTAAGAAGCAATTTTGAAATGCAAATTAGGGGCAAACTGAAAATTTTTAATAACTACGTGGAGAAAAAAAAACTGCAGATGAAATAACGAACTACTCTAAACTGGCAAGCTGGGATAATAATGCATCATGAAGAGGGATTAGATTATGTGATCGTGAGGAAAACTTTAAATTGTGGGAGGTGTTGAAGAAGCGACATGAGGTTTAGGATTTGAGTAACAGAACAGGAAGGATTGAAAAAGGAAATGCAGAATGGAGAATTAGGAGTGAAACGCCAGGCTGAATTACCGTACAGAAATAAAAAGGAGGTACCTCCTGACGTATCTGGCTTGCCGATGTTCCAAAGTAATGACATAAAGGAGTAAGATAAGGAGGACTGGAGAAGGAAGTAGGCAACTTAAAGTAAAATGTTACATACAACGCAGATTATGTGAAACAGTAGAACATTCAGATCCCTAAAAAATTCTACTCTTACCCAAGATCATGAGAGCATTGCATTCATATCTGTAAGAAATTCCGTTTGAAGTTCAATTTGTTAATTTGGTCTTCCCTGCCCAATTTATATTTCTGCAGAAAGATCTAAAGTATAAAGTAACGTTTGGCTCAACTACAAATAAGGATGTGATTTAAAATCTTCTCCAAACCTTATTCTAGACACATTTACAAATTAACAAATCTTTCAGAGATTCTGCCAATACTGAGTTGCAGATCTGATGAATTGGTTTAAACTCCCTGTTAACAAAGCAGAGATTTAGCTGGGTTAGATGTGCCTTATAATACTGCATCAAGGGGCTTTTTTTCCTAGCAGAAGTTATTTTAAAATACAGTAACCTGCCTTTGGTTGCCCACATTGGGATACTAGAGGAATACAGTTCCTTCATGTAGTCATTTTCAGATTAAACATCAGTAATGCACTTGTGCTGTTGCCTAGCTCACCACGTTTTAGGTACAAGCCATAAGATAAAGAATACAAACCTGCAGCTTGTACAGGCCCTATCTCCTGACGTACTAGGTCTAAAACTAAACAGAGAAACAGGAAACAGAATACGGAACAGACTGCTAGTGGACAAAAGCAGGCAGGTCAAGATTCTTTTAAAACTCACAGGGAAGGCCTGAGAAAGAAACCTCCTCAGGTACACCGATCCAGAATTCCCTGTATGTTAAAACCCTTCTCCAGGCAATCCTCCCTAAACAATTGGCTATTATCAAATGCACTGCCCATGCCTCCGATGATTCTGTAGTTACTTAGGGTAACACTCGGATTTATCAGGCTACCACAGAGCAAACTTTTATTGTGTGCTCTATGAGCAAGCAGGTAATACATTGCTTGCCTCCTTCAAACACGACGGGCATGCCAGATATTGTCACTGTTCAGCGTTTACAGGGGGACGCCCCGGCTCTGAAAAACAATTGTGAAAGATGCATGGGTGTTCGTGCTGTGCGTCCAAAGGCCTCTGGGTCACTCCAGTTGGCCAAGTGTGTATACCCGATGCTTTGTTACCAATGCTTATTGACTGGCCAAGGGCTGCAGTGCATAACAGGAAGACATTCTTGCCTGGTGACCTATTGGAGTGCATTCCACTTGATTTTTTTGAATTGTCACATGTACATTGCTATAGGAGTTGTCTTCTTATTGTCGATGTATTTAGTGGGTGGATTGAGCCTTTCTAGCCACTAATAATAATGACAAAGTGGGAACGTGAAAGACAGCGGGCGGCCTCGCAAAGAGGGGAAAAGGGGCGCGACGAGAGACATCCGAAGGGAAGCTCGCCTGAGGCTAGGGACAATAGATTGGCAGATGAGGTGGTACGACAAGTCGCCCAATCTGGGGCTGTGCGGATGATGTCTCTTATTCCCCTGAGGGAAGAGCCGGTCGAGTTCTCGGTGTCCAATGAAGGAATCCCATACATGGGAAAGATTGAAGACAATGATAGATTTCTCAGAAACTATTTACTGGCAGTCCTTCGTTCCCTTACAGAGTTAAAAGCCTGATGATAGGAGGCACAGACTCCTCCTCTCAACTTTTCCATCTACTCAGTCAAGGCGGGAGGCTGGATCCTGGTCAAGTTGTGGAAAGAAGGAAAACCTCAGCCGCAGTGGACAAGTCCATACCTGGTGCTGTCGACCACAGAGATGGCTGCACGGACGAAAGCAAAAGGGTAGACACATGCGGCCTGGATAAAGGGTCCAGTGGATCCGCCAGAGGACGAGTGGGAAGCACGGGAGGGGGATAATCCATTAATGTATGGTCCGAAGATGGGAAACCAATGCCATCCGACAGAGTGCCACCCATAATCCATTAATGTTAAAACTGAAGAAGAAGACAAGATGACGGGTGTTCGCTGTACTGTAATTATAATATTATCCACTGTTGCCTGGGGAGAAGGGAAGAATCATTTTACCGCTTTGTCAGAACTATGCCAGATTAACGGGGCGCATCAACTGCTGGGTGTGTGCTGCAATCCCACATCATGGGGAGTCCGGAATTCCTCTTACCGTTGTACCTCTGACCAAAGAAGAAATAGGCGAGGTGCTGTAGTTTGCCTCCATTTTAAATGATACGTGGGGGTCGGGCAGGGGTGCATGGAATTCTAGTTACGGGAATTGGTGGCTGCGTTGGGGAAGGTGGAACGGGAGCAAGTGGAATTATAGTTTCAAGGGATGGTTTCCTCGGCCGGCCCCACGGACCCAAGGTGCAATTGACGGTCTCAGAGTTTCGCCACCTAGGGGACAGATTAACTCAATGTGTTTCTGTAACTGGAATGATAGTGCCCCGTTCCAATTGGGGAATTCGTCTTGTAAACTAAACACTCTAGCCTCAGACACTGCCCTACCCCGAGTTTTAAATGGGACGTACTAGGTGTGCAACAAAAAAAAGGCATATCCATACCTACCCGGGGACGTGCACTGACTTCGTTATGATTATACTAGATGTGTCAATGGTGCTTGCCAAGGATGGGAAAACTCCGTACTTCCTCCATCCGATAGATCCTTGCCTAAAAATCAAAAGGGCTGGAGTGGCTGTTGTTATCATGCCTATTTAGTTCCCCATATACGGCTTCTGCAAAGGTCTCCAGAGATACTTCAGGGTGTACGGGAGGGGAGACGTGTTCCCCGGAAAGTAACTAAAGGAGATTGTCTCCTTTGGTCCCTGTTCCCTATGTATGGGACCACCCGATCAGGGAGGGAGATACAGAAGCTGGTGGTCTCTTTGGAGGAGTTGGCCAACAACATTGCTGATGCGTTAGCCGATACCCAATCCTAAGTGGAGGCAACAACTACTGAGATGATTGCCACACGACTGGCGGCTTTAGAGAACTGGATGGCTCTGGATTTTGTTTTAGCCAAAAGTGGTGGGACCTGTGCCCTAATTGGGGTGGAGTGTTGCACTTACATACCAGACGCCTCTTCAAATATTACAGGTATCTCCCAACATGTGCGAGACCGCGTCGCCAAAATACGGGAAGCCGGTAACAGGTATAGGAAAGAAAAAGGATGGGAATGGGGAACTGGGGATTGACCGGTTGGGGAAGATGGCTGGTCAACTTGGCTAATTATGGATTACTGATACTAATAGGCCTGATAGTGGGGCTCAATTTTGTCCTGAAATACATATTGAGCCGATTGATGACCTCCCTTGATGGGGGTACCCAGGTTCACCGCCAGCAGCTCCTGCAATCGAAAGGTGCTACACAGCAGAGAGAGATTCAGAGGATGCTCCGAGGGTTTGAGGGACGGGATCCTGGAGTGCAGTTTACTCATAATGCGTAGCAAAAGAAAAAGGGTGGATTGTGAGAAACAGGAATGAGTAAACTGCAGTAAAGAATTACTGCAGCTTTGAACAAAGACATCTGGTACTGAGCTGAGTGATAAGATAAGGGAGTGAAGGCCAAGCAGTTAGAAACCAGAGTGAACTGGACCCAAACTGCTAAGTTTTGCTTTGCACCATCGACATAGTTAAAACGTATGCTTAATGAGACAATGCATATTAACTTTCACGCCCATGCTTACGAGACTGCTTAATTAACATAACATGCGATGTATGAAGAGGGTGGGACAAGGGACAGCATGGGAAGATTGTGCACCTTGGAGCTCAGATTGGACGGAGATAAAAGGGGAGGATCTGGCTGGATAAATGATGTATAAAAAGGGGCGGCTCCCTGACCTGTGTGTGCCTCAGGCAATGAGAGGCTCCTGATTCTGCAGACTCGTAATAAAGCGCAGGTAACTTGTTTCCGAGACTTTGTGATTGTGAGCACGTGAATCTATATCTCACATTTATCTCAAACTTATCCTTTTTCCCTTCTCTTTTATATATCCTGATTTTATTACAACAAATGTGTGCTACATTTTTAAAGTTTAGCAACTCACCTCTATCTTGACAGTTTTATATTTTTAATTTTCTCAAGAATCTTGCTATGACACGTCTTTTGATCTATCATGCGTTGAGGTGCTCTTTCACCTCTATCTTTTCTAACCAGCTTTGCCCATATCTCTGTCATCCAGATTTAATAGCAAGATAGCTTGCTGGTTCTGGCTTTTTTCCCCTTCGTAGATTTTCTTTCTACAGTTATAGTATTTTAACTGTCTAAACTGCCAGATTCTCATTCTTTCTCATTCTAGAACTTGCAAGTTTTAAATGCCAACATTCCAGAATTTCAGCCGATTGGCTTTTTGAAGCACAATTGATCTGTCCTGAATGTCCACGGTAGCAACTGCAATAACTGCTGGAGGTTGGTGAATGACTCCTATGCTGCTGCTTACCTGCACTGTGAGGAAGCGCACAAGTTTCTTCCTGTTCAGACAGTTAATGATACCAGAGGCTCAATTCTAAAGCCTCCTTCTTCAGGACTGCTCAGACCTCATGGACAGGTGCTCCATTTTCTGCCCACAGCTCAAAGATGTGCAGGTTATGTGTATTAACCATGGAAATGCAGGGTTTCAGGGATTGGGTGGGCTGCTGTTTAGACGGTTGGTGCTGATGTGATCAGCTGAATGGCAAAGGGATTTTATGGCATTCAACAACAGTAATGCCGGTAAAAATCAAAGGGAGATGGCTTATATTCTCTCTCGGTGATGACCATTCCATGGCACTGGTCTGGCAGAAATGTTACTTGATAGTTATCAGCTCAAGTATGAATGTTGTCAAAACCTTACTATCTGGAGGCACTGAGAGCTTTATTCACTGCGGAATTAGAAATGTGTCTGAACACTGCAATCATTAATGAACAATTGCACTTTTAACCTATGGCAGATGAATAATTTCTGGTGGCCGTGGGTGCTCTTAGCAATTTTCACTTTCAGCAGCAAACAGCAAATTGTTACAAATCTGGGCGCCTTTACAGTTGAGTATTGCATGGCATCAAAATCTGTTGCAGGATCTGATGCTGTCTGGTATTATTCCTGGCGGCAGAGGTGTTCTCATTGCATGAGTGTTCAGTCAGTGTCTGGGATTTATCAGTGTAGTCACAAACCATGAAAGTAGAGGGTAACCATTATCATCTGGATCCAGAAATTCAAGTTGCCCTATGTCTAACTGACTACAGACATACATGGCAGGTCCCTGTATTGTAGCTATAAGGTGCTGTCAGTTGGAGACATGCTGCACAATGAGGGAGTTAAATTTTTGCCCAGGCTTGCAGTCAAAGGCTACTTGAACGACAGCGGAGATCACCACCCTGTTAAACACCGTAACCATCTGCCCCTGGTCTAATCTGGAAACAAGGCATGAATATAGTCATAATATATCCTAATCCGGTGTGCTTGCAGGAAATGTGATATATATCAGCTTACGCAGCCAGGAAGGTTCTAGAAACATAAAAATTAATGCCACTACGACCTTGACATCCATGCGGAATGCATAGTGTCATGTGACGTTTCAGCCTTCATTTCATGAACTCAAAGAATTCTGTGACAACCTCTTCATGAGCTGGTGCTGGATCACCTGAACACTGCAATCTGAAGACTCTGGATGGAGAAGGTGTCAGCTGAGACAGCTATCATGATAAGGCAGCAGGCTGGTGGTAGATGACCAAACACAATCTCACCGAATAATTGAGCTAACTCAATGAATCTTATGGCTTGCTCTTCTTCCCATGATTTATGTATCCAGATAAGCTAAATTGAGACCACCCAAAGCTCATCTTATTTAGACTTTCAGAACTCATCCGCACCACTGGTTCAAGTTTACAATGTTATTTAAACCCTAAATTAAATTATACCCTACAGTTCACACTCAGATAACCAATATGTTGAGTACCGATGAAAAATGTCATGTTAATTAAACTTTTCATCTTGTACTCTTCAGGACAGAGGCAAGAATGCCTAAGTTGAAAGGGTGCAATACATTATACTACAGAGGAAAAGGGTGTTGATTGTTTTGCTAATTAACTCTGACCGGTTGAGCCATTGCCACTGTGTAAGAATTAACGAATTGCTGCTACCAACTCTTAAAATAGTTTAAAAAAACCAGTACCTTGGGCCTAGTGGAGATTCTTGCACAACACCATCTATTTGGACATAGATCGTGTCATCTAGTGCTGCATGTAAGAATTTCTTTACATACCCTAAAGCTATTCAGCCCTCAAAAATAGGGTTCACAGCTTTGTGCCCTTTTTGTATTAAAAGGAGTGGGGACAATAATTCCTCGGTGCATTCACTATGAATGCCTCAACTAATTAGTCAATTTACCCACCAATCAGCATCTTTTCCTTGTGCAATATAAACTGTTGCTGCTTTTGAAGTTTGATAATGGAAGTTGGGGCAACCCAGCAGCTCAATGGTTAGCACTGCTGCCTCACAACAACAGGGAGCCAGGTTCGCATCCAGCCTTGGGCAACTGTCTGCATGCAGTTTGCACATTCTCCCCATGTGTGCATTGGTTTCCGCTTAGTGCTTGAATTTCCTCCATCAGCCCAAAGATGGCCATGCTAAATTGCCACAGGTGTACAGAGGTGTGCAGGTTAGGGAGGTGAGCCACAGTTAACTGCAGGGGTAGGGTGGGATGCTCTTTGGATGGTCAATACAGAGTTGATGGGCTGAATGTCCTCTTCCTGCACTGTAGTGTTTCTATGACTCATTCTTACATCTATTCTGAAAAGTACAAGACCAAGCTTTGGCAGCTTGTCTTTTTCATCAATAACAAGCATAACTGATGTAAACATCATTCACAATTAGAAACTACTACAATCGGGGCTCAAATGTTTTGTCTCGTCTTTGCCGTCAGATTCAGCTCAGACAGATTTAGCACCAAGACATAGTCTTAAAGTCTTTCATTTTTCACAGATTAAGGACAAAAATGAATACACAAAATTAGATTAATAGAAGGAAAATTAAGACAGCTATGGGCGTATTAAGTTTTATAACACTTTTAGTGTATTCTGTGCAGTTTACAAAAATACATTGGTCCATAGTTTGCAGTGAGATGTGGGAGTACAAGTTCCCCGACTCGACAATGGCTATAGAAATTAAATGTGTTTCTGTAAAGGGTGCGTATAGCGGATAAGTCCACCAGACACAACTCCACATTATGTTCCGTCTCTGCTAGCTGAACTGCTCTCTCTACCACGTATTCATTTTGTAACTGGGACAGGCTGCATGTTGAATAAACAATTGAACCTCCGGGCTTTGTGGCAAGAATGCCAGAGCTGGGGGAGAAAAAAGAAAAATCCGCTGTCAATTCTGTGTCTAAAAGAATAAGCTCAATTGCAGAGAGACAATTTGATAAAACCTGAGACTTTTACAGGAAATGCACACAGGAGAATAATCAAATCGCAATGTGCCAGAGTTGTATATTGGCTGAGCAGGTTTTAAAACTGCACGGGGCAAAAACCAGCAGAAAGTGCATATAAGTCCATATTCTCAAAGTACCAAATTTCAGGAATGGCCTTGGAACATTAGGGTTAACTTGAAAATGGAATCAGGCATTTCAGCAAATACCGAAAATACAGGAAACAAGCAAAAGGTTCGGCAGAAAGGTGGAGACAACAGACTTTTGGGGGTGGACTCTTACTCAAAATTGGAAGATACTGCAGATGAACACCTTATAACAAGGATATAAAACTGCAAACTGGAGGAACAAAGAACAAAGAAAATTACAGCACAGGAACAGGTGCTTCGGCCCTCCAAGCCTGCACCGATCCAGTTCCTGTATCTAAACCTATCACCTATTTTCCAAAGATCTGTATCCCTCTGCTCCCTGTCCATTCATGTATCCGTCTAGATACATCTTAAATGACACCACTGCCCACCTCTAGCACCTCTGCTGGTAACGCGTTCCAGGCACCCACCACCCTCTGTAAAGAACTTTCCACACATACCTCCCTTAAACTTTTCCCCTCTCACCTTGGAATCATGACTCCAAGTAACTGAGTCCCCACTCTGGGGAAAAAGCTTCTTGCTATCCACCCTGTCTATATCTCTCATGATTTTGTTGACCACAATCAGGTCCCCCCTCAACCTCTGTCTTTCTAATGTAAATAATCCTAATCTACTCAAACTCTCTTCATAGCTAGCACTCTCCATACCAGGCAACATCCTGGTGAACCTCCTCTTCACCCTCTCTAAAGCATCCACATCCTTTTGGTAATGTGACAACCACAACTGTACGCAGTATTCCAAATGTGGTCGAACCAAAGTCTTATACAACTGTAACATGATCTGCCAACTCTTACACTCAATACTCCGTCTGATGAATGAAAGCATGCCATATGCCTTCTTGACCACTCTATCCACCTGTGTTGCCACCTTCAGGGTACAATGGACCTGAACACCCAGATCTCTCTGTGCATCAATTTTCCCCAGAGCTTTTCCATTTACCACATGGTTCGCTCTTGAATTGGATCTTCCAAAATGCATCACCTCGCATTTGACGGGATTGAACTCCATCTGCCATTTCTCCGCCGAACTCTCCAATCTATCTATATTCTGCTGCATACTCCGACAGTCCCCTTCACTATTTGCTACTCCACCAACCTTAGTGTCAGCTGCAAACTTGCTAATCAGACCATCTATACCTTCCTCCAGATCATTTACGTATACCATAAACAACAGTGGTCCAACACGGATCCCTGTGGAAAACCACCAGTCACAGTTCTCCATTTTGAGAAACCCCTTCCACTACAACTGTCTCCTGTTGCCTAGCCAGTTCTCTATCCATCTAGCTAGTTCACCCTGGACCCCATGCAACTTCATTTTCTTAATCAGCCTAACATGGGAAACTTATCAAACACCTTTACGGAAGTCCATGTATATAACATCTACAGCCCTTCCCTCACCTATCAACTTTATCACTTCCTCAAAGAATTCTATCAAATTGGTAAGACATGACCTTCCCTGCACAAAACCATGGCGCCTATCATTAATAAGCCCATTTTCTTCCAAATGTAAATAGATCCTATCCCTCAGTATCTCCTTCAGCAGCTTCCCCACCACTGACGTCAGACTCACATCAGGAAGGAAGGAAGGAAACAACTACACAAAAGGAAAAGAAATACGTGTAGAAGTTCTCAAGTGAAAAACAGAAACTAATTATATGGCAGGATTGACATCAGCACGAAAGTAGGCATGTTAATCACAAACAGGAGGTATCCTGAGATGGGGAGTGGGTCTGTGAATTTGTCAAGGAAGAAGAAGGGAGCACTATGAATGGGCATGGAGGGAAACTGTCAAGGAGAGGAAGGAGAAAAAAAATATTAAAGCCAATATCAGTAACTAATGTCACTTGATCATCACACAGGCACTTTCTGCTGGGAGTTACTGCATAATGAACAGGAATACTAGGTGACTTTTTTTTTAATCCTTTCACTAGCTTGTTTGAAGTCACTATGGATTGGTTGAATTAGATGATCGTCTCAGCTGCATTTCATCTGGCCAGAATCCTGAAGAGGTGCAATGGCTAAAATAATAGCACACACTGGCAAAGAACACTGCAGAGGTATGGGGTGGGCAAGGAATGGGGATGCAGAGCAAAATAACACAATAGTAATACTCACGAGTTTTGAGAAGATTTGTAGCTCAGGTTGAGCTTCTGGATGTGAGTTTGCTCGCTGAGCTGGAAGGTTAGTTTTCAGACGTTTCGTCACCATTCTAGGTAACATCATCAGTGAGCCTCCAATGAAGTGCTGGTGTTATGTCCCGCTTTCTATTTATAAATTATGATTTATGATTAATATTATTGATTTTAATTTTAAAATTTATTTTAAATTTATGATTAATAAACTAGTTAGCAAGCAGGACATAACACCAGCGCTTTGTCGGAGGATCACTGATGATGTTACCCTAGAATGGTGACGAAACATCTGAAAACTAACCTTCCAGCTCAGCGAGCAAACTCACATCCAGTAATACTCACAGCAATAACTGGGTCTGCAATAAAGGAAGCTTCTGCCGTTCTTTAAGCCGCAGTCGACTAAAGATATTATTGTCTTCCTCAAGTACTGAGTGTCTGTCAGTTGTACAGGGAACATCAACTAACACCTGCAAGTACAATAAAATTAACAATTTATTGTAGGTAATCTTCCACAAGAATCACTAGTGTCCAACATCTCTCAATTTAGGTTACGATATAAATAAAAGTTTATATTTTCCCAATTATTGAGTCCTTTGCTATTTAACTTAACACAGATGGGGTGGGTAGATAGTCAGACTGTCACTCAGGACTCTGTAACCAAAAATGGAGATAAATGAAATTGGCCCAATGGAAACGTCCTGTCTGATGTTTTTCTCTCAAGTGGTTTTCACTTTATCCCATCCTATTAAATCATGGTCAAGATGCAGAAATTTTTTCACACAGGGAATTTCAAATTGAAATTCATTATATCATTCTGTATAGCAGCATACATATGAGAGAAAGAATGGCTTGTATTTATTCAGCATCTTTCAAGACTACAAGCAATCACAAAAAACTGAACAGTGACAACTATTTGTTACAAACAGCAATGCTACAATAGCCAGGTACCTTACAGGTTTCTTTGATACGCTGAGGGAAAATACTGTCAGGGCATGAGGAAGATTTGGCCTGTTCTTCAAATTATTGCTGTGGGACACTTTTTGCCCACCTGAGAAGGCAGTTAAGGCATCAGCTTAACCATATCATCTGAAAGCGCAGCTCCGACCAGTCAATGCACCATACACTGAGTTCTACTGGGGTGTTAACCTGGATTAAAAAATGATTGAAACTAAGGACTCAGAAGGTGGTTATTTGGACCATTCTTTCTGGGTCAGCCAAAAAAAGTACTGTCAAGCCTAAATCCACTTTTCACCTTTTGATTCATGGCATTGTACAGAATTTCAAGTGCACATTTAAGAGTTTTTTAAATATAAAGACAGTTTCTGTCTTCATCACCTTTTCAAGTAGTGAGTTCCAGATCTCCCTCTAGGTGAAATATTTCCCCTATGATCCCTTTTCCAATTACTTCAAGTCCATGCCCACAGATTAGTGATCTCTCTGATGAGGGGAACAGTTCCTTTTTAACCATATTATATAATTCCCTCAGGATTATATGCACTTCAATGAAATTTCCCTTAAGCTTTTTCTGTTCAAATGATTATTCCATCCATGCTCCTTTGAAGCAGTGCCTCACGTGTTTCTATGCGAGGGTCCCCAGTAATTACTAACTTAACGCCCTGAGCTTTCAGCCTAACTTCAGAAAGACACTCTTGTTAAGTATTATCGTTAAGCAATGTTGTTACTGGTACATGTCAACAGAAATAATGTACTAGTAAGGTAATTAGTAATAAAAATTTAGAAACCTAAGGAGTAGCAGGGCTCATGTACATCCCTGGGATTACTTCATCAAATCTTCTGAAATTAGTTTGAAAACACTGGAAGATCTACAGAACCACAAGTATTTTCTTACTGGTCAATTATTTCAATCCAACTGTTTCCTTCAATGGGGTACATGCCAAGTTTTTATTCTTTTATGTATTTTCTTTTCCCCCACTTAGAAATGAAACATGTTCTAATTTATAGACTCTATGCTTTACCGGCACATGCACATCATTAAACACGTACAAATATGCTTCCCCATTCTTTAGCATAGGTTTTTCTTGCCTTTTTTAAGCTAATCACTACCAGGCCTTAATTCAGGAAGACAGGAATAGGTGAACTGTAGGCATTCATGGAGCATCTGAGAAGACACTCATTGACAGATCAAGTAGGCAGAGGGACTTCAACGTAGACAACTCTTTCCAGTCTGCACTGCTCCAATTTAAAAATTATAAACTTCACCTCTGTACAGTGCATAGCAACACAATCTTGCAAAACTCACTCAAGTCAAGTTGATCCACGGAGACATAGTTGAGGTTATGTCTCTTGCACATGCAGAAGTCAAGTAGGCCAGTATTCAGGGTAACAAATGTTTGTTTTAGAAAGACTGCTGGAAGTTCGGTCAAGCAGCCTTTCAAAACAACTCAATACCAGCCACTTTTTAATTTGATGCAATTAGATTTTTTTTTAAATTTACATATACCACACTAACTTTCATCACACAATATACCCACCCGGTCAAAAGTATTCCTCTCTATCTCTCCCCAGTATCTGCCATCAAATGATGTGATCCGTAGCCTGTCCTCTGTGCGGAGATTCTTTGGGACATAGCTATGAAGAATTTTATGTAGCCTGTTTAATCGAGATATAGATATATCATTCACAGCGAGATGTCCTGTTCCAACAGAAACAATAAACGCAACATTTATTTTAATTCTTCAGTATTACAGAATAATTCACATTTTGGATTTAACAGAATTTGATATAAGATGTTACTAACATTGCCTCATCCTTGTTTCCCAATGCATTATTTTCTTTTATTAAAAAAAGTTTGTATTTATATAACACTCCTCATTATCGCAGGATATCTCAGCGATAGTCAAAATGACATTGTTTTAACCACCATTGAGATGACGAAAGTTTGGAAAGTTACATGGAACACCTTCCTGGTGTGCAGCATCAGTACAAAATGTTCCCAGGCAAGGCACAGTACAATTAAAGTTAAAGACGTGTGAACTCTGTTTTTACAATCTGGGTTAACTCCAATGGCAGAAGAACAGATCACATATTAAATATTTTAATTTCATACAAATCCAACATTAATGACTGGTTTCAGCTGAATTTCAAATCATAGGCAGTTTTGTGCAGAGATTAACATTCACTAAAATTGTTATGAAATGATCCAAATCCATTTCATGCTAGATCCTTATAACAGAGAGGAGCTTTTCATTACCATCAATATCAGCTGCATTAGACAATGCTTAAAATATAAATCGGATCACATCTTCCAAATGTGCAATCTCCTAATGTGGTCAGCGCTAGACTACTAAACAACAGACTCCCAATAAAACCATCTGTAGATCATAAAACACACCAATGAAGGTAATAACTGATATAGGTATTTCCATAAGTATCTTCCATTCCAATTCAATACAGCTTTACATTTAACATGGAAGATTTATTTTGTTTATTTTACTGAAGAGAAACTTTTAAGTTGCACCCATTAATTTAGAGCTAATGGGAACTGTAGATGCTGGACAATCCAAGATAACAAAGTGTGGGGCTGGATGACCACAACAGGCCAAGTGCTCCTAAGATGCTGCTTGGCCTGCTGTGTTAATCCAGCCCCACACTTTGGTACCCATTAATTTAGAATCATCTTTAGTGAAAACAGATTTAACTGCTTCTTATCCAGAAGTGAGTTTCCACCACCAAGTCATGAGACACATCATATTACAGGATGGATCATTGCCCCAAAGCTGCTGAAGAAGCTGGATGATGATCAGATTTTTGCAAGAATTAATGCTGCCCTTTCTCTTTTCAGGAATGCACCCCATTAATGATACTCTATAGTTATTCTGTCTTCAGCATTTACAAAGTTGGAATTTTTCTACTCCCAAAGTAGTAAAACTTGGTAACTCACGACAGCATTCTGTCTGCAATAGTGCAAGAGACTTTCCACCAGGCGCTGCACAGAGGTCAAGAACTGCATGACCTGGCTGAACATCTAGAGTGAGTACTGGGAGAAGCGATGCAGCATCCATCAGATAATATTCCAACAATCTTAAGCCATCTGGTCTGAAGTGAGGTAAAATAATGTATCAGTGTATATTATGAGAATAGCAGAAGTCCTAAAGTTTCCAACAACTAGAATCATACAACATGGAAACAGACCCTTCAGTCCATGCAGACCAAGTTTCCCAAACTAAACTAATCCCACTTGACTGCATCTGGCACATATCCCTCCAAACTGTTCCTATTTATCTACTTGTCCAAATGTCTTTTCGATGTGTAACTGTACCTGCATCTACCACTTTTTCTGGCAGTTCATTCCACATGCAATCCACCATCTGTGTGAAAGAATTGCCCCTTTGGTTCCTTTTAAATCTTTCTCCTCTCAGCGTAAAAATATGTCAGCAGTTTTGAACTCCTCAAGCCCAGAGAAAAGACCTTTGCTACTTACCTTATCTATGACCCATGATTTTATAAACCTCTATAAAATCATCCTCAACCTCCTACACTCCAGTGAAAAAACTTTCTGGTCTCTCCTCATTCTCCAGACCTGGCAACATCCTCGTAAATGCTTTCTGAACCCACTTCAATTTAACCATATCATTCCTATTTAAAGTTTTAGCAAAGATTTGCAGCTCAGGTTGTGGTTGAGGTTGTTGACTTGCTCACCAAGCTGTCTTGTTTTCGTTCAGATGTTTTGTCACCATGCTGGGCAACATCATCAATGAGGCCTCCGATAAAGTGATGTTATTTTTCTTCGCTTGGAATTTATACTGAATGGACCATTATGGAAATGACACCACTCACCATAATGGTGACTCATATCCTTCCTATACCAGGACAATGAGAACTGTACCACAGTACTCCAAAGTGGCCTCACCAAAATCTTGTATAACCTCAACATGATGATCCTTCCATTACACAATGGTCTGAGCAATGAAGGTTTGCATTCAAAATGCCTTCTTAACAGCCCGTCTACCTGCTTCAAAGAACCATGTACCTGAATCACTAGGTCTCTCTGTTCAACAACACCACCCAGGGCCCTACTATTAACTGTACAAGTCCTGCCCTTGTTTGTTTTACGAAAATGTAAAACCTCACGTTTATCCAAATTAAATTCCATCTGCCACTCCTCAGTCATTTGTCCAACTTGATAACTTCAGATATCCTTTCAGAAGAAGAGACTTCCAAATCTTACATAAATATCTATGCCTTGCTTTTGGAGCAAATATCTAATTTGAAATAGAATTGTTTTCTGTCCACAACAGATTGTGTTCATCTAAACATTAATTCTAGATATCCCATTACACACCCCCATTCTGCTCTTGATTTACCCGAACAAGTACAGCCTGTACTTGTTGGAATTTAGAAGAATGATAACTGATCTTAATACAATATTTAAGAACCTGAGGGAATGGGACAGCAACTTCAGCATGAATGCTAAAAGAATGTTTTTCCCATATGGGAGTGACTGGAATGAAGGAACAGGTTAAAAATAAGGGGTGAACCATTTTAATTAGAAGAGATGTTTCTCACAGAGCATGATCCAGGGTCTCTAATTATTTTTAAGGCATCAAAAGATTTAAAAAGTAGGCAGAAAAGTAGAGTCATAATCAGATCAGTTATGATCTTTCTGATTGGCGGAGCAGGCTCCAAGGGCTGAATAGCCTCCCCCCACACCTACTATGTTGTTAAAAATGCTCCTATTACATTGTTTTTAAAAAAATCTGGTTGTGGGAATCTGATTGATTAATTTGCTAAAATTAGAGTTTCAACTAATAAAAGGGTTGGACAATTGATGTTGTCTACGTGGACTTTACTAAACCATTTGGCAAGGTCCCTCATGTTAGGCTGGTCCACAAGAGTAAGACACATAGGATCCACAGTCAGTTGGTAAGGTGGACAAAGCTCATAGAAGACAGAGGGTAGTTGTAGGATATTTTTCTGACTCAAGGTTTGTAGCCTGTGGTGTTCTGCAAGGAGCAATGCTGGGACCTCTATTGTTTGTAACATAAATAGATAATTTGGATGAAAATGCAGGGTCTCCCAGAATCATATCATAGAATCCCTACAGTGTGGAAACAGGCCATTCGGTCCAACAAGTCCACACTGCCCCTCTAAACAGCATCCACCCAGACCCATTTCCCATGTTTAACCCACCTAATCTAAAGATCCCTAGGCACTATGGACAACTCAGCATGGCCAATCCACGTACCCTGCACATCTTTGGACTGTAAGTGGAAACTGGAGGACCCAGAGGGAACCCACACAGACATGGGGAGAATGTGTGAACTCCACACAGTTGTCGAAGGCTGGAATCAAACCTGGGACCCTGGCGCTGTGAGGCAGCAGTGCTAACCACTAAGCCACCATGCCATCCCTAATTCTGATTAGTAAGTTTTCAGATAACATGTAAGTTGAAGTTGTGACCATGGGGAAGGTCATCGAAAGATCAACAGGATACAGATCAATTGGAAAGTTGGGTGGAGAAATGGCAGATGGAGTTTACTTTGGATAAGTGGGAGGTGATGCATTTTTGGAGGTCAAATGCATGAGAAAAGTTTACAGTAAATGGCAGCAGTCTCACGAGCATTGATACACAGTGATTTTGGAGTGCAAATCCATAGCTCCTTGAAAGTGGCAACACAAGTGGTCCAGAATGGAATGTTTGCCTTTATTGATTAGGGCACTGAATATAAAGGTTGGCAAGTCATGTTGCAGCTGTATGAGACTTCAGTTAGGCTACATTTGGACTATCATGTGAGGCTCTCATTACCAAACTATAGGAAGGACATGGAGGCTTCGGAGAAGGTGCAAAAGTGATTTACCAGGATGTTGCCTGGTTCGAGCAAATGCACGATCCGAGGTTGGACAAACTTGGATTGTTTTTGCTACAGCCTAAAAGGGTGATGGGCAACTTGCCAGAAGTATTTAAAATTATGACAGGCATGGATATGGTGGATAATCTGAGTCTTTTTTTCCAGCGTGGAAACGTCATATACTAGGGGTCACTGGTTTAAGATGAGACGGGGTAAGTTTAAAGGAGACTTGTGAGGCACACAGAGGGTGGTAGGTGCCTGGTACGCACTGCCAGGCAAGCGGTCGAAGCAGACGTGGTAGCAATGTTTAAGAGACGTTTAGACCGACACATGAACAGACAGGGAATTGAGGGATATGGACCGTAAGCAGGCAGATGGCATTAGTTTAGAATGGCATCATGGTCAATGCAGATCTGGTGGGTTGAAATGCCTGTTCCTCTGCTGTGTTGTTCTATGTCTTAAAACGGGTCTTCCACCCAAACACAGGTGTGATTCTTAGAAAGACAACTACAAATAAAGCAGGCTGGAGAATATTAGTTTCCACTAATTAGTTAAGCCTACAGGGTAACAGGTGTTATGTCCATGGGGGTGGATTGGGAATTCAGTTGCTTCTGTCTGCAATATATAGGCATATGTAAGATATCCAAACTCAGCAAAGTAACCAGCATAAATGGCACAACGGAAACTGTTATTCCAACAGAGATTTGTTAAACTTTTGGATGAGCTGACCAGTTATGGAATATTTGTGGCGAGGAATAATTCCAGTAAACTCTATGTAAAGGTTAGTCACCCTACAAGTGCAAAAGATGAATGAAATGGAGAAATTAGTTTGGTTGACAATGCATAGAAATCAGTGATTAAAAAAAAACTTAACTTTACCAAGGGTCCAAAAAAAGGGTGGTTTGTGTGAAAATATTTTAAAATTAGAGTGATAGACCAGCTGGCACATTTCCTCTTAACAAACAGAGAATATAAATGAAAGGAAAAGCAACAAAAATATCATGTTTAACAGAGGAACAAATGGCATCAGAAAAGTAGAATATAATTTTTGAATACTTGAGATGTAACCTGTCAACTTCACATTATAACCGACTATAAGATAGTCGAAAACTGACTTGAAAATTTTTCCCAATTCCTACTCTATTGGGAATTAGCGAGCTTCGACTTGAGGTCATCACACAATAAATCTACACTCAATCTAATCGAAAAATGAGACTATCAACTGATCTCATTCTACAATCAAACTTCAAAGCAGCAAGAGGTTCACAACACACCACAAAGTACCTGGCAGGCTTAAAACGTGTGGTGTCTCCCCTTGGAAACGTGAAACATTTGAGGTTTGGGCTAATGCGTAAGGGCTGCTTCATATTCGGGATAGGTGGCGATCGTTGAGCAGTGCAGTCATCGCTGAACTCTGAGGGCTCTAGATCAGAAGACCCAGGAGCTGGAAAATCCTGGACTGCCCCCAGTTGAGAGTCTGTGTGTGGTGTCCACTGAATCTGACCCTCGTACACGAAGTCTCTGGCCTGCACGCGCTCCTCAAACTCCTGGATCACTTTCTCCACATCCCCGAAGCCGTTAAGAAGAGCTCCATATTTCTGCTCACAGAGTAGAGCGAGGCGGATGGAGGGCCATAGGTCACCAAACTGCAGGCTGTAGTTCATGTCCATGCTCTGCAAAGCCAAATGAGTACTCGGGACCCTGGGCTGGGATGAAGCCTGGAAACCGAAAACAGAAGATCATTACCGGAGGAGGTTTCAAGCCCACCCCGCACAAACATTTTTAATTCCTTTTCCCACTCACCCATTTCTTCTTGTAAATGTACCGCCGCTCGAGTCTCTGCCATTCTCTCAGGTTCCCGATTAAAAGTTTCAGGGGACGATTTGATCGTCTCAACGCTGCCATTTTGTCCCGTCCCTTCTCTCTGGTCCCACCAGAAACTCAGACCGCGTGACAAACGTTCCGTCTCTTCCGTTTGGGAGACGGTGGAAATGTATTGTCAATTTGGTTTCAAATTTCTAGAATCCATCCTGTCTTCTTTTGCTAGTTTTATTATAAACTTTTATAATTATTATAATAAGTGCAGTTGGAAATTTGAAAAATTAAGGCCTGTGATGACCAGCAAGTCAGTCAGCATTTCTGCAAAGGAAACACTCACGTAAACACAGATAATGGGAACTGCAGATGCCATGGGATAATTGCAAAACACTCGTTTCAAAATCCTCAGATGAAGTTATTCACTGCAAATAGAGGGGTCAGGACTGATTGCTTGATGCTCAAGGATTTTATTACAACAATTAACATTTAAATAGGGCAAAAACATACAAAGCAGAGCTGTAGGAGATTAGAGATAACGGGAACTGCAGATACTGGAAAATCCAAGATAACAAAGTGTGAGGCTGGATGAACACAGCAGGCCAAGCAGCATCTTAGGAGCACAAAAGCTGACGTTTCAGGCCTAGACCCTTTATCAGAAAAGGGGGATAGGGAGAGGATTCTGATATAAATAGGGAGAGAGGGAGAGGCGGATCGAAGATGGATAGAGAAGAAGATAGGTGGAGAGGAGGCAGACAAGTTAAAGAGGCAGGGATGGAGCCAGCAGAGGTGAGTGTAGGTAGGGAGGGCATAGGTCAGTTCAGGGAGGACGGACAGGTCAAGGAGGCGGGATGAGGTTAGTAGGTAGGAAATGGGGGTGCGGCTTGAGGGGATAGGTGAGAGGAAGAACAGGGTAGGGAGGGCGGAGACGAGCTGGGCTGGTTTTGGGATGCAGTGGGGGGAGGGGAGATTTTGAAGCTTGTGAAATCCACATTGATACCATTGGGCTGCAGGGTTCCCAAGCGGAATATGAGTTGCTGTTCCTGCAACCTTCAGTGGCATCATTATGGCACTGCAGGAGGCCCAGGATGGACATGTCGTCTAGGGAGTGGGAGTTGAAATGGTTCGCGACTGGGAGGTGCAGTTGTTTATTGCGAATCGAACGTAGGTGTTCTGCAAAGCAGTCCCCAAGCCTCCACTTGGTTTCCCCAGTGTAGAGGAAGCCACAGCGGATGCAGTATACCACATTGGCAGATGTGCAGGTGAACATCTGCTTGATGTGCAAGGTCATCTTGGGGCCTGGGATGGTGTTGAGGGAGGAGGTGTGGGGGCAAGTGTAGCACTTCCTGTGGTTGCAGGGGAAAGTGCTGGGTGTGGTGGGGTTGGAGGGGAGTGTGGAGCAGACAAGGGAGTCCTGGAGAGAAAACGTAGACCACATTTTGCATATACAGTGACACTTAGCTCTTTGTCACCCATCTCACAACCTTCCTTTGTACTGCTCCTTCTACATCATCTTTTGATAAATAGAAATTTCCTTCAAATAAACATTGCAAACGAGTAAGGAATTGCCTTCAACCTCAATTCCATTTGACTCCTAGAACACTTAAAAAGCTCAACTTCCCTCCACCACCCCAAATACACAGACATATCTCCAGTAACATCTCCATTGTAAAAGCTTCTGCCTCTGTAACTTTATCTGCTAATACCCCTACTTCACTCAATCTGCCAATGAAACCCCAAACTTTTCTATACTTTTGTCACCACCAAACTTAATGATTCTGGTACTTGACATAGAGTTAGAGAATATTGGAACAGGAGTAGGCCATTACATTCTTCAAGCTTGCTCCACCATTATGATCATCTACTAAGTATGCTGTTCCTGCTTTTGCCCATACCTTTTGGTCCCTTTAGCTCTAAGAATTGTATCTATCTCCTTTTTTGAAGACATTCAGTGTTTTGACTGCTTGGCTGAGAATTCCACAGGCTGACAACTCTCGAGTAAAGAAATTTCTCCTCATCTCAATCTGAAATAGCATACCACATATTCTTAGACTGTGACCCCTGGTCTGGACTACCTGGTTATCAGAAACATCCTTCCTGTATTTACTTTGTCTCAGCCTATCAGAATTTCTACGAGATCTCCCCTCAATCTGTCGAACTCCACATTGTTGATTAGGACCATATTCAGTCTCTCTTCATACATCAGTTCTGCTATCCAAGGAATCTGTCCAGTAGGTGCAGTCCCTGTATAGCCAGAATACCCTTCCTCAGAGGAGGAGACCAAAACTGCACACAGTAGTCCAGGTATGGTTTCACCAAGGCCCTGTCCAATTACAAAAACTAATCCCTGCCCCTGTACTTAAATCCTGTAGCCTTCTTCACTACCAGCTGCACCTGCATGCTTACGTTCAGTGACTAGTGTACCCAGGTCTTGGTGCTCCTCCCCTTCTCACATTCTATCACCTTTCAGAGAATAACTTAATGTTTCTGCCACCAAAGTGGATAACTTCACTTTTGCCCACATTATACTTCATTTGTCTTGCATTTGCCCATTCACTCAACCCATCCAAATCTGGCATTGACCAGTTTCTGTGTTAACTTCAACTCATCCCATTCCCATACTGTCTGCATCTTAAATAGAATCACAGAATTTTACAGCACAGGAGGCCATTTGACCTATTGTGTCTGTACTGGCTCTCAAAAGAGCCACCCAGTTACTTCCATTCACCAGTCCTATCTCTGCAGCCCTCTAACTTCATCACTTCCAAATATATATCCAGGTCTCTTCTGAAACCACTTGTGGAATCCATTTTCACATTCTCCCAGGCAGAACAAGTCTTTAACAACTCTGAGTAGTTTTTCCTTATTTCACTCCTAGCTCTCCTGCTAACAGTTTTGAAATTATGATCCCTAATTATTGACAAACCAATTTGAAAAAAATCCTTCTTTACCCTGCCAAAATTGTTCATAATTTAGAACACCTCAATAAGGTCAGCTCTTAATCTTCTCAGTTCTAAGATGAATAAACCCAATTCCTGTAATTTTTCTTTATATCTAAAATCCCTCATTGCTGGTATCAGTCTAGTAGATCTCCTTTACACACTTTTTAGGGCTTTTGCGCCCTTCCTTAAATAAGGTGCCCATATCTGAACACAAAACTCCAAATGTGGTCTGACCAATGATTTACAGAAGTGTAGTACCACTTCCTTGCTTCATTCTCAATGCTTCTATTTAGAAATCCAAGGGTCCTATAAGGGTTCTTAACAACTGTTTCAACTTGCTTGGCCACCTTCAGAGAATCATGCACGTGAACTCTGAGGTCCCTCTGCTCCTGTACTCCACTCAAAAGTTGTGCTATTGGACCGGTATTGTCTATTTTTCTTTGGCCAAAATGCATCACCTCATACTTTTCTGCATTGAAATTCATCTGCCATGTGTCTACCTGTTTAGCCAACTTGTTGATGTCTGAAGTTGATTTCTGAAGTTAATCAGCATCATCTTACAACTCACCATTCTCCCAAGCTTAGTATCATCTGCAAGTTTAGAGTTTGGCCTCAACACCCATCCCCAAATCATTTACATAAATCAGAAAAAGCAAGAGTCCTAATGTTGATCACTGGAGAACACCATTTCCAACTTGTCTCCAATTTGAGAAACTGCCATCTATACCCATCCTCTGTTTCCTATCTTATAGCCAACTTCTAATGGCACTCAATCCCATTTGACCTTCATCTCTGAGCTCAGTTACCTGCATTGGCTTCAGTGCAACAACACTCAAGTTTTGAAATTTTCATCCATTTGCTTAAAACTGTTCATCCCCTTGTATCTTCCTATTTCTTTAGTTTTCTGAGCAGTATCGCCCTTCAAGAATTCTGGGTTGCTCCAATTTTAGCCTTTCATATATCTCCCACTTTATAAAATTGTCCTTGAGAATGGGGCTACTGGACAAAACCTTAGTTGGGGTCTTTTCGTAACTGCTTCAATTTGGTCTATCCTAAAACATGCATTTTCCAATGTCAATAAATGTCAGAGTAAAATTTTGTGAGCATCTGTAGACTGTTTACATGTCACCTGTTGAGTTATGTACATTTAAAAACAACTCAATTGATGACCTGATGATCTTTAGTTATGTTGGTAGTGCAGTAAAAATTGTCCTTGTTAACAGAAGACAATTACATTTTCCCTGCTAAATGTTATGGAATAATCCACCAGGCACGACAGAGAGAGCTCAATTTGACATCTCAACCCAAACATGGCAACTGATAATACAGCAGCCTCTCATTACCACACTGAAATTTCTGGCAACATCGTGTCTAAGTGTCAGTACAGGACTTAACCATATAACCTGTTGACTCAAGGAAAAGAGCAAATTTGAATAAAGTAAGGTACAATGGTATCTCATACCAGAAAAATAATGTTATGTTTTTCAATTGCTGTGCCCAAAACCATTGACTAGAAGCAGAGGGTCAGGCCATATAGAACTAGACACTGAATGGAAGATGAATGCCCAGCAGCAACAATCCATTTGAATACTGGTGATTCAATAGCAGGAAAGTAATTAAATTTGGGCGTTGCTGAAGGAGGGCATATAAATCAGTAGTACCTCTTGTTAGTGTGCATTGATACATGCAAGAACCAAGTAAAGGCTAAAATACATAATTAATGGTCCAGGTTTCATATACTGCTTGTTCGTACAGGTATTGTCCATTCTGTTCAGTAAGATCCATTCTTGTTATGTCAAAGTAACACAATGTTTTGAATGTTACCATGTCCCCAAGAGGCCCAATGTTTTCCTGATTACTTCTGCCCAAAGACAGTTTACATCTCCAGCACCACAACTGTTCAGAGAAATTGTTGACCCCAATCTGATCTACACCAACCATCCAGCTGAGCCAATCAGTCCCTCAAGAAATCAGAGTTACAGTGGCTAAGTACACTTTCACATGCAAGTTGTAGGCTGGAGTTGTGGATATTCATTGTAGATGTTCCAATTCCAATCAGAGGCTGTGATGTGGAAGTGCCAGTGTTGGACTGGAGTGGACTAGGTCAAAAATCACAAACCATGCTATAGTCCACCAGGTTTATTTGAAGACACAAGCTTTCGTAGTCTGACACCTGAAGGAGTGAGACTCCAAAAGCTTGTTTTTGAATAAACCTGTTGGACTATAACCTGGTGTTGTGTGATTTTTAATCAGAAGACTGCCCTGTTCTTACTGCCAGCCATTGGTATGCATTGGGAAGAATTTACAAGTTGGTACTTGACCTGTTTAGCTGGGTTACTAACAAACCTCAGTCATCAAGCCTCGAATGGAATTCGATCCAAAGCTTTTGGCTCAAAGGCAGAGACAATACTACTGTGCAAGAATACTTCCCCAAGACTGGCCAAAGTGAATAGTAAAATGTCCTCTATTTTTAAATTCAATCCCTTCCTTTAATGAAACAATATAGAAACAATCACCTCCCAGACTCTACCAATAAACTAGGCAAAAGAAAATATACAACAATCAGTTGTGCGGGTGAGTCAATTATGGCAATATACTGTAGTAAGAATTCCTTCAATGACAAAAAGTGCTGAGGATTTTGAAGTACCAAAGAGCTGTAGGTCACTCGGCCCTTTAATCCTGCTCTGCCATTCGCTGTGATTAGATTAGATTAGATTCCCTACAGTATGGAAACAGGGCCTTCGGCCCAACAAGTCCACACCGCCCCTTGAAGCATCCCACCCAGACCCATTCCCACCCCACTATAACCCACACACCCCTGAACACTACAGGCAATTTAGCACGGCCAATCCACCTAACCTGCATATCTTTGGACTGTGGGAGGAAACAAGAGCACGTGGAGGAAACCCACGCAGACACGGGGAGAATGTGCAAACTCCACACAGTTACCCGAGGCTGGAATTGAACCCAGGTCCCGGGCGCTGTGAGGCTGCAGTGCTAACCACTGAGCCACTATGCTGCCCCCTCATGGCTGATCATCCAACTCAATAGCCTGTTCCTGTGTTTCCTCCATGTGCTTTGATCCTTTAGTTGTAAGTGCTATATCCAACTCCTTCTTGAAATCAAAATGTTTTGGTCCTGACTGTTTTCTGCGGTAACAAATTCCATAGGCTCACCACTTTGTGTGAAAATTCTCATCTCGGTCCTAAATGGGGTTTATCCTGTGTCTTAGACTATCACAGCTGGTTCCGGATTCCTCCACCATTGGGAACATCCTTCCTGCATCTACCCTGTCTAGTCCTGTTAGAAATTTATAGCCTCGAGACTACCCGATATCATTCTTCTGAACTCCAGTAAATGTTAGCCTAACCAATTCAACCTCTCCTCATCAGTTCTGCTGTCCCAACAGTCAGTCTGATAAACCTTTACTGCACTTCCTCTATAGCAAGGACACCTTTCCTCAGATGGTGACCAAATGTGCACACAACATTCCAGATGTAGTCTCAGTAAGGCCCTCTATAATGGCAACAAGACATCCCTGCTTTCGTAGTCAAAATCCTCTCGCTATGAGGCCAATATACCATTTACTGCCTGCTGCAACTACGTGCTAACCTTCAATAATTTGTGTACAAAACTGTACTTTGGCTATTGTACTTTGATCAGCTATTGCTTACTTTGAAAGCAAAAACACTGCTGGAAGTTCATGCAAGTGCACCAAAGCAGTTTTTAAATTGGTTCTACTGAAATGCTTTTAATTCAGTCATAGAATCCCTAGTGTGGAAGCAGGCAATTTGGTCCATCGAGTCTACACTGACCCTCTGAAAATCATCCCACCCAGACCCATCCCAACCCTGTAACCCTGCATTTCCCATGGTTAATTCACTTAGCCTGCACATCCCTGCACACTATGGGCAATTTAGCGTGGCTAGTCCACCTGACGTACATATCTTTAGACTGTGGAAGGAAGCCACAGCATCTGGAGGAAACCAGGGAGAATGTACAAACTCAATACAGACAGCTGCTCGAGGGTGGAACCGAACTGAGCCACCATGCCACCTTCTAAAACATGTAAAGCACATTTAAAGCAAAATATCAACATGATCAACTGCAACTGCAGAAAGTACTATGTACACATAAGGCCTGGTCATTTAAGATCAAAGTGAGGAGCAATTTCTTCACTCAAAGAGTTCAATGAATCTTTGGGTTTTTTAAAAAAACCACAAAGAACCGCCATTGTGTATGTTAAAATGGAAAGGAGTCGGGCCAAAATCAAATCAGCCATGATCTCACTAAATGGTGTAGCAGGCTTGAAGGGCTGAATGGCTTACTCCTAAATTACAACATGCAATTGGTGGTAGAGGTAAATATGATTTTTGGATACTAACGAAATCAAAGTGTTTGAAAAGTGAGGGAAGATGTAACTAAGGATGAAGACCAATCATGATCTTATTTAATGGTGATGCAAACTTGAGGAGTAGAATGATCTATACCTGCTCCTCAATCTTATGACATGTGGAAGTTAATTCCTAGAGAACAAATTGGAATGAAGAGAGTGACAACTGTTGCAGCACCTGTGGCATGAAAGCATCTTACAGATATGAGCAGGAGAGGCAGTTTTTCAATACCTCACTGTCAATCCTCCATTTCAGTAAATTTTTGACTGATCTATTTCATCTTCTTTTGCCCACCTTGTTGAATTTCACATGAAGTTAAACAGTTGACATGGGACTAAAGCAGGAAAATGGAACTTAAGACAGAGAGCAATATATACAGTTTAGTTGAGACAGCACTAAGTGAAGAGGATTGAAAGAAGCTATTTCAAGTTGTACCCATCGCTACAGTACAGGAGTATTCTGTTTCAATTCTAAACTGTCAGTCTAAACATAATAAAATGGAGAAAAGGAGAAAAACAACATTATCCAAGTTTCAGTTCAATAAATTTATTTATAATGTCAAGAATACCTAAACAATGACTGGCTCCAAATTCAATCACATAAACAGTAAACATTTGACAAAGGCAATGCCTGAACCATTGTACAATGGACAAAAGGATTCATTTCTCACAAACAGTTATTACTCAGTGAGTAACTAAATATCCACAAAATTTGAATCAAGAAACATTCGGAGTTCCTAGGGCACTGGGCTTCACTTTAATTTACTCAAGATGTTTTCAGCCACCTGCAACATAAAAAAGTATTATTCTTGAGTGTACCAGTTGAATGAGACAGACAGCAGAATGGGAACAGTTGTACAAAGATATTTAAGTGAATTGGAAGGAGATTTCTAACTCAATTGCATCAAAACAAGATGGATTTGTTGGTTTTCAATTGCGAGAGGTGCCACATTTAGACAAATTAGCATATTTTTTCATTTATCTAAAAATAAACACAAAAATGTGATCTTAAAAATTACAGCAAAACCTATAATGGGGAAAGGATGAGAACTGAGACATTCTTGCAAAGTCATGAGAGGCACAATGGTCCAAGCGTTCCCCTTCTGTGCCACATGATTCAACAATTCTAGAACTAGAATGTTTAAATTTCTATCAGAATTCTTCAGAATTTATACTGACACCTTACATGCCAATGATTGATTGTGATTACATACATTAAAAGTGTTTATTATTTAATGCTCCTTCAGTGTTATTGAACAAAATAGAGCCCTTCAAGTAACATCAATTAAAAAATGGTTAAACATATTCCATGTATTCTCTAACAAATACTCAAGAAAGATTTCTGTACGAGTCAGAAAACTGCACATTACTACTTTCCCTGCTGTAAGTCAGTACAACAAAATTGAGTACCACCAACACCGTTTACAAAACAAAATGAGAGTGAATGCCAAACACAAGGTCAATTCCAAGCCTTCTCTAAAGATTAAAACAATCATCTGGATATGTATTTATACAAGCAAAGAACTTACACAATGGTCCCGGGCATGCAAAAAGTCAAACAGTTCCTCAGTACAGGTTTCTTCTGTTTGCGATCGAGAACTCACTCGTTCTGTACAGGAATCCAATATTTCTCGTAGTTTCACACACTTTTCTATCTGCTCACACCGTTCCCTGATTGCTATCATGGGATCCTGCACAGGCAGAACGCAGTATTTTATTAAAAAATCAAATAAATTTAAATAGTATCTTTATCTTTGAATGCGTTTAACATCAAACTTTAGGCATTTGCCTGTTATCTAAATTCTTGTTTTCAAGGAGTTGACTTTCAGGATTACCAAAACAGATCTGATTCTCAACTTTATTTGACAAAATCTCTGAAAGGTTAGTATTGTGTGTTAAGAGCTTATTAAAAATAAAGTATGCTAGAGTAGAATATCAAGGGTGGGGGGATTTTGTTTGACTGTCTCCAAGTTCTCAATTCTGTGTGTGAATGTTTAAGTACAGTAAATAGATTGCCACAGCAGCTGTTTTAGCTATATTTTTGAGAATGCAGCCTGCACTGATTATGGATATGCTATCTTCATCTCCTCAAAGTTTGAGGTTTCTTCAATGTAAAAGCAATATAAATAATCAGAACATAGCTTCATGCTTTCTTAAATTGCCTTCACAGGCAAAATTACAATTTCAACTAATTAGCTGAAACAGAAGATGTGGCAAACAAACCAGAAGTTAATCACTTAACACATTCAAGTTTGTCAAAACAAACTTAAAAACACCAACTGTAAAGGTCTGGGAGACCAATGCCCATTTGTTGTATGCAATGACTGATAAGATATTTATGGCTGTTAAGGTGGGGTGGGGGGGGGGGGGGGGGGGTGGAGGAGGAGGAAGGGCGGTGAAAGAGAATAATACAGCAATAAAACCATCTTGTTAACTCATTACCAATGTCACGACAAATCTGCATATTTGTCTCGCAAATGGATATCTATTGTTAGTGGAAAATTATTTAAGCCCCACTGAGTCTTGATGTTGCTTTGGCTCAACCAGAGATTGCTAGCTGCTGCTACAAAACATTTCCATATGACAAAAATAACAAGGAATTAAAAGAAAGGAAATAATGGACAATGTGCAGACAAATCTGCACTCGATTTTTTAAAGTCTCAAACCAGATGATTTCAACTGTCTTACACGATTAATTTAAAAGTTATTCTTGACAATAAGGCTAACTCAATTCAATTTGAAGATCATTGGCAAGGCCAGCCAGCATATGTTGTTCATCCAATGCCCTCAAGGTGGTTGTGGTGGTCTGTTACTTTTCAAATAGCTACAGTCCACATGGCGTTGGTACACACAACAATATGAAACCAGCAAAAAGTTTATTTTCACTTCATGTCACTGTATACTGCACACATTTCCACCGTTCCACTGCAGTTGAACACACAACGTTCAAAGGCTGCTGCAGTTACTTATTCCCAGGGCTGCATTTCAAAAATCTGCTAGCCCTGTGCAAACCTTTTGATATTCAAGACCAAATAAGCCACATGGTTCTTTGAGACAAAGACTCAGCAGAGGCAGTGACACCATTGTATTCAGTCAAGAATGCCCTGGGAATCCTCATTCACTTCAGACCTCATGTGGTTTCTTGGTATCAGGGTGAAATGTGAGCTAGATAAAATATACTTGACCACATCTTCACCAATCTACATATCACAGATACGTCTGTTCGTGACAGTAGCAGTAGGAGTGACTACTGTCCTTGTGAAGCTGAATCCAGCCTTCACATTAAGGATACATTCCATGTTGTGTGGATAAGCAGCACGTGATTTAGAGCTAAGCCATTCCACAGTCAACAGGTCAGATTCAAACTCTGCATTCCTGCTAGTTGTGAACTATGATGGACAATTAAACGACTAACTGGAAGAGGAGTCTCCACAAATATGACCACATTAATGCTAGAAGGCCAGCACATTACTGCAAAAAAAAACTAACAATTGCAACCTTCTCTAGCCAGACATGCAGAATTGATTATCAATTTCATTGAACTGCAAAAGTTTCCAAGTATCACAGATGCCATTCTTTAGACAATGAAAACTCCACATGATATCAAGAAGGCTTTTTCTGTTAATTACTGGTGGTGATATTAAAAACTGCACTTCTGGCTATTATACTTTTGTAAATGTAGTCCTACAGTGAGTACCTCTGTGGAATATGATTGGCCCATGGTCAAAACTGTTGCCTTGATGAGATGGTAGCATACCTTGCAATCCAGCAATATTTTGAACTTCAGATATCTCACTTAATCCTTGTTTTTGTACTAACCCCATCCCCAGACTTCGTTCTTGTTTTTCTCTGCTCTTTCCATAGAATCATAAAATGCCTGCAGTGTGGTAACAGGCCATTCAGCCCAGTATGTTTACACTGGAGGGATAGGTTGAGTAATAGCAGACCAGTTAGCCTATGCTTGATGGCCAGCAAATTATTGCAAAATAGTCTGAGAGACCATATAAATCATGGTTTGAAAATGACAGATTAATCAAGAATAGTTAGCCTGGATTTGTGAAGGGGATGTTGTCTGATGAAGCCGATTTAAATTTTTTCTGCCAGAAGAGGTTTGAGCGTAACACTTTTAATACAGCAGTTTACATGGACTTTAGCATGGTAAAATAGCATGACATTATATGTTATGATTGTTTACTATATGATTCTGTGATCCAAATCAAACCAGCAAATCAAATCCAAAGTTTGGTTCGAGTGGTAGAAAACACATGTGTTTTTGGGCCAGTACTAAGTTAATAGCTTCGAGTGAGAAATATGAATGATTTAAGTACATAATTATGAAATTTCAGAATGACATGAAAATTGTTTGAGCAGTTTTATTGAGGGAGAAAATTATAAAATACACAAAGCTATCCTTGAACTAACCAGTTGGGCTGAAAAGCAGCAAATGAGTTTAATCTAGAGAGGTGCAAGGTAATGAAGTTGGTGAGAGCAAATAATTCATGGAAATGTAGAGTAAATGGCAAGTCCTGAGAAGTATAAATGGACAGAGGAAGTCAATAACCGGAGTGCGTAGATTTAATATAATGATAGAAGATTAGAGGGGTGTTGAGAAGAAATTTTGTCCCCCAAAGGATGTGTACACCTGAGCTGTATGGTTTCAATATTACTAAATGGGAATAGGTAGTCAGGAAAGATAGTGGAGCTGCGAACAGGAAATGAGTGTATTAGCATAATGGAGAAGCTGTCTGACATTTGTTTTTTTGAAAAGATGATGGAGACAAATAGCCTCATAATTTTAAAAAAAACTTAGATGCAGGATGGTAGAAGTGAAACCTAAGATCTGGAAAACAGGATTATGATGGATTGCTTTTTTTCATTCAAGAGGTTACAGAAATTTGAGGGTGCATACATGAGGATCAATGGTCGGCACAACATCGTGGGCTGAAGGGCCTGTTCTGTGCTGTACTGTTCTATGTTCTAAACAGTTGAAGGCACTGTGTATTACAAAGACTATGGGTCCTGACAATAATCATTATAAAGATGAGCTGCAAAACTTGCTGCTTCCTAGATAAATTCTTCCAATACAACTACAACAATGGAATTGATTGGTAAAATTGCCCAGGTATGTGTTGCTCCATAAAAACCAGGACAGTCCAATGATTGCCCCATCAGTCTATCATCAGTAAAGTGACAGAACGGGTCAGCTCAGCTCCAGGATATCTCTGTAGGAGCTCCTCAGGGTGCTGTGCTAGGCCCAACCATCACCATCAGTTGCTTCATTAATAACTATCCTCCCATGACAACGTCAGAAATGAGACATTCACTGATGATTGCATTATGCCCAGCACCATTCTTGACTCTTTTAGATACGGAAGCAGTCCAAGGCTAAATGGAGCAACATCCAGACAACGTCCAGATCTGGGTTGACAAGTGGTGAGCAACATTGACCTTGCATGAATGCCAGGCAATGACCATCTCCAACAACAGTGAATCTAACCATCATATGCAATGGCATTACTAACATTGAATTCCCTCACTATTAAGATCCTGAGGGTCACCACTGACTGAAAAAAACAAACCGAACTAGGCATAAACATACTGCGGTAACAAGAGCAGGTGAGAGGTTAAGAATCCTACAGCACATAACTCCCCTCCAGACGCCCTAAATCCTGTCTACATCTCCAAAGCACAACTCAGGAGTGTGATGGAATTCTCAGTACTTGCCTGGATGAATGCAGCTCCAACAACACTCGAAACGCTTGACATCGTCCAGGTCAAACCGGACCTCTTGATTGACAAAACAACCACATGCATTCCCTTTACCACTGACGCACTTTAGCAGCAATGTACCATCAAGAAAACACATTATAGCAACTCACCAAGATTCTTCAGACAGTGCCTTCCAAACCCTCATCTACCACCAGGAGGACAAGGACAGCAGACATGTGGGAACACCACCACCTGTAATTTCCCCTGTAAGACACTCACCAGCCTGACTTGGAAACATATCAGTGTTCCAGTGTTGTTGGCTCAAAATATTGGAAATCCCTCACTACCAACACTTGTTACACCAAATGTGTCACAGTAGGGCAAGACAACAGATCGCCCCCACCTTCATTTAAGCAATTAACGATGGGCAATAAGTGTTGATACAGCAATACCACACTGACTGAAGCTACTCTTCCTGTTTCTCACTCTTTCCCAAGTCCTTGCTTACAATAAAGCTTCGGGAGTGAGAAGCAGCTAATAGGAGCATTTGAAAATAACAGCTGCAGCCCAGCACTCCTGCTTCAGGGGAAATCTGGAACTTGAACTGAATCGCAGGTTCAAGAAAGGCAAACAGAGTGCAGAAGAGTCGAGGAGCAGGAAGTTGGGGAGAGGACGTGTCAAAGAATGATAAAGCTCTCATCCTCACCAAGACATTGCATTATGCATCAGCACAGGCCTGAGTCAGTCAGTCAGTAATGGGGCAAATTAGGGAGTTAGGCTGCAAGGGGTTCGGTGAAAGGATGAGTCCTCAGCAAAAGGGATGTCAGCAGTGGTAATTCTGCGATGCAACAACCTCAGGGGGAGATGGTAGGCCTCTCTCTTATTCAATAACGTTATTGCCTGGCTCTTGCGTGGGCCAAATGCTTCTTGCTACTTATCAGACTAAGTCTGAATGTAAGCCAGGTCTTGCTTCTCAACTGGTGCTGGGTTTCCCATTCCTGAACTTATGATAAAGGGAATGTTATTGATGAAGCAGCTAAAGGTGGTTGGGCCAAGGACACTTTCCCGAGGAACTCCTGCTGCAATGTTCTGGGAACCCCTCCAGTACCCTTGATTCCACCAACTTCAGTTTTGCTCAGGCTCCTCGATGCTACTCTGGCAAATGCTGCATTTGTGATAAGGACAAACATTTTCATCTCACCACTGGGGTTCAGCTGTTACATCAGTGTTTGGACGTTGTCTGTAAAACAGTCACGATCTGACAGACCCTGGCAGAATTCAAACTGAGCAGTACATTGCGAGTAAGTACTATCTGATAAAACTGCATTTCAGGTGATGACTTACAGCAGATTGACAGTAGACCAATGGAATAGTAATTGGCAGAGTTGGACTCATCTTGCCTTATGAGGACAAGACACAATTGGGCAATTTTCAACATTAGCTGCTAGATGCCTGTCATAG
The DNA here is from genome assembly GCF_030684315.1 of Stegostoma tigrinum. NCBI lineage: Eukaryota > Metazoa > Chordata > Chondrichthyes > Orectolobiformes > Stegostomatidae > Stegostoma > Stegostoma tigrinum. The sequence continues at coordinate 74,914,257 of NC_081361.1, read as the reverse complement.
TTATATCACAACAATTTGGCTCAGGAGTGACTAAGTCTGGAGTATAAATCTTCAGTACAGTTGTCAGTATTCTGTCAGCGCTCGTGGCTCTTAGTGCCATCAGACATTTCTTGATGTTATGTTGAGTGATTAGAATTGGTTAGTCAAATTTCCTACTTATTGCTGTTTTGGGAACCTAAAGGAGTGCAACAGTTGAAAGTATATATCATTCACCATTTTCTTAGGGCAATTATGGAATCTATAGCAATTTTTTTCACGTACATACCACAACTTCTTCTTCTTCCTCTTCTTCCTAAGGAGAAGCAACATGATTAGCAATAAATATGAACTGATGAATGATAAGTTACATTACTACTATTTGTATTTACATGGTACTTTTCAAAGTCACACAATAGAACAAGCAGGAGACATTAGGAGAGACAAAAATTTTGGTGAATGAGGTGGATTTTAAAGAGGCCCTTGCGGAAGAGATGGAAAAATTGGGATAAATGTCTAGTGTCCTGACCAACATAATTGCTCCAAAAAAGTTATTAGACTTAAAAGTATTTACACTTGGGTGGCACAGTGATTAGCACTGCTGCCTCACAGCACCAAGGACCCAGGTTCAATTTCACCCTCAAGCGACCGTCTGTGTGGAGTCTGCACGTTCTCCCCATGTCTCCATGGGTTTCCTCCCACAGTCCAAAGATGTGCAGATTAGGTGGAGTGGTCATGCTAAATTGCCCATAGTGTTCAGGGATGAGTAGATTAGGTGGGTTATAGGGAGATGCTCTGAGGATTGGTGTGGACTTGTTGGGCTGAAGGGCCCGTTTCCACACACTAGGGATTCTATTCCACATTCTTAAAATATTTGTTTTTTTTTCCCCCTTCAACAACTTGGGCTTTTAGCTTAGAAAGACATGATTTGTTACAGATAATGATTATGGTTGGCTAGACAACACTGAAATCATGCAAATCAGTCCCACCTGAGATGGGCAGCAGAAGCAGCATTGAAAGGGATTGGGATAATTGAGATAAAGAACTATCTGGCTCTTCTTCAGAAGGGTCACCTGACACGGAACGTTGACTTTGATTTCTCTCCGCAGATTCTGCCAGACCTGCCGAATTTCTCCACCTATTTCTGTTTTTTTTTATTGGAAATGTGATACCTGCTGGGCTAATATGATGTCTTCCTACAAACATCTTTTATAGGCAGATCAACGTTAGGACACGGATTATAAAACTATTAAAGAAATGACCGAATAGTTCTTTAAGTTTACAATTCAGCATTACTTGCGTTACAAGGCAGCAAGACCGCAACTAAAAGACAGGCATTATTTCACAATTAGAATCACTGGCCCTGGGGCCTGTCCTACAAGCTGGGGCAAGCGTGTCCCCCAGAGAATGAAATCAAAGACAATGCTGCAAGAACAAGGAACAGAAGATGAAAATGCTACAAACACAAGTCGGTCAGTACTGCCGGCTATCAGCAGTCACCTGATCTGTAAACGAAAACGACCCAGACTAACGCTAACCCCGCTCACACCGTGCCCGCAATCAAACCCCGCTGGTACCCTTCATCCCAATGTGGCCGCCTCTGTCCTTGGACTCACCCCCAGCGGCCCGCCTCAGGCTTGCCCTTGGCACTCCTCTCTACAGCTGGCCACAGACTACTTTCACTGCCCGGCCTCAATTTACAGATCACTGTCCCCTGCCCCACATGTATTTCCCGCTGCTGCCCCAGATCCCTCTTCCCCCATCCTACCTCAGGTCCCCCCGCCAACACCACCTCATCCTCGAAACCCATAGCGACCTTCCACTCAGACCCGGGGAACGAAACAGCGCATGCTCAAGCGGCCTGGGTCAACGTCGCAACTAAAGACCCGGATATTCCGTAGAAGGTGGTAGACCGTGTTCAGCGGCCGGAAATAGTTCGACGTTGTGTAGTTCCGGGTGAGATGCTGCTTCCATCCAAATTATGAATCACATGTCCAGACGATCACCTTACTTTGCTAATAATCAATTTACAAAGTACGTTGTGCTTTTATTTTATTACTGAGTGCTGTATTTAATCGAGGCGGGGTTGTCTTTCGTATACAATGTTAATACAATAAACAAGCACGCCATATAATGCACAAATAGCAAAGTCGCAATTTCATCGTCATGTTGCCAACATCGAGCTTGATTCTAATAGAAGTTTTTCAATGTGAAATATTGTTTGTCTCCATCTGCAAGAATCATGACTCTGATGGGAAGAGTGCTCTGGATCTAAACCACAAATTATCACAAATGTGAAAATGACCATAGCAACAAAAACAAACTTGCTGGAGAAGCTCAGCAGGTCTGGCAGTATCTGTGAAGGAAAAAGCAGAGTTAACGTTTCAGGTCCGGTGACGGTTCCTCAGAACTGATGGTGGTTGGGAAAACGTAATCACTAGAATTGTTAATTTGCCCAGTTTTGATTAATTTAAAGTCTTTCTCCATGGTGAGTCTTAAGTAGTTTAGCCTTGTTTTTTTGTGAACTCAGTCTTGGCAAGATTTATTATCAAGCCAATTAACTATTACTGTTTAAACAAGTCTCATGTTTTGGATAACACAGCGTGGAGCTGGAGGAACACAGAAGGGTCCCGATCCGAAACGTCAGCTTTCCTGCTCCTCTGATGCTGCCAAGCTCTCTGTGTTCCTGCAGCTCCATTCTATGTCATCTCAGACTCCAGCATCGGCAGTTCTTAGTATCTCTAACGTTTTGCATGTTGTTCCCAGATGCTGCTGTACATTGACCTAAATTAGCAACAGTTAGGTACACTAGCAATGATGTGAATTAATAAGCTTTGGAATGTAGTTGAGGTGATTTAAAACCCAAATGGTGTGATTCCAAATGGATTACATCAATGTTATGTAACAGAAGTTGATGACTCTTTAGGTCTTGCTATTTGTGATACTTTCCTGTAAGCCTTCAATAGATAATTCTTTGAAAGGAATGAAGCATTACCAACCCAATAGATCGTGTTTCTATTCAAGTATTTCAGTGCAAATCTGATTTTTGGTACTGTACAGCATGCTGAATCTAGTAAACCCATCCAGGTTAGGAATGTACATCACCGTTGCATCTAGCCAAAGCAGCTAAAATTCAATCAAGTGATTTCTTGGACATGTATAGAATCTATTTTTACATTAGCTTGTTTATCTAGGCTCAAATGATTTTTTAAAAACAAGTTTTATTAGAACAGACACTGATTGCTTCACAATTACTTTGGTATCTCTCTACAGATGTCTTTGAAATTCCAAAGTAATCTCACAATAATGTTCCAGTATTGGTTAATTGGATTGCAGGAAGTTCACTTTGTGAGATATCTACCTCTTCATCAACTGCATTCTTACTGTCTGTCAATTCTCACATTTCCTTGCCACCTGACATACCACATTCCTCTTTATGAAGATATTGCTTGTAACATGGTCATGTGGCATATGAATCTTTCATCCATTTGCCACAACTTGTCACGAAAGAAACATCAGGTGTATACTGTCACACTTAGATTGAGGATTAATTTAAATTCTCAAATTTATTTCAAATTATCTCATTACCTAGTAAATTGATTTTGGGATTACCATATGAATCATTACTTGGAATGCCTATAAGTTAGAGTAAAAAGATAAACCCTCTCCTGAAAAAAGAACTTACGCACTATGAATGAAGGACAAAATCCAAATTGTCACTACATAAGTTTTAAACTTGGAATGCAGAGTGAATGAATTAATTATAGAAATAGGATTACCTAGTAATTGGAAGAATAAAATTAAGAAATGAAAAGTAGAGACTGTAATGGTGTATAGTTCCAGTCACTGATTAAGTCTTAACAAAATTCCTAAATTTTAACATTATAGTTGAGAGCAGAGACGGAGATGACCGAAAATGGGAAAAAAAAGTTCAGTTCCAACTAGTTAGAAAACCGAAGATAAGATCATTGTAATGCCATGGAGTTCCTGCAGCAAAGATCATGTGTTGAATAACTTTCCCAAAAATTTTGCAACCTTGTGGTGAATTTACATTCCAAAAGAGTGTTTGGGCCATGTCAGAGGTTAAAATTCGAAAAGCAACAAACAACACTCCAAAGGTACTTCTCTCATTCATCCAATTCTTCTCAGTTCTTTCAGTTACACCACTTCCAAACACAACAGGATGAACAGTGAGTGACCAAACTGCTCAGGCAACTTAGGTTCTCAGGGTTTGAAAAGCCTGGCAGCAAAAATGGGGAGGTTAAAGTCTAAATGCATGTAAAGTGCCTTCATAAAACTCATTGCAAGTTTGCAAGACTGAGCTGCTCCATCTGGATCCAACATGGTAGCCAGGAAACCTACTGTGCCCTGGTACCTAATCACTGGTCAATGCGGATGACAACTAGGGCCCAGGTCGGATCATCAGTGGAATTTCTCCACCCTCCATTTCCACCCCAAAAAAGTCAGATTTCCTGAATAGATTCATTTGCTGTTATATGCTTCAAAATTTTGAAGCAGATTCCCTCCTCAAAGGGTCCAAAACTATCAAGCTGCAATCTGAACAGCAATTGAAGGAAGTGTCCTGCAATAAAATTCTGTAGGTTAGAACATAGAACAGTACAGGGCCTTCGGCCCACGATGTTGTGCAGTGGAATAATCCTAATCCAAAAATAAAATAACCTAACCTACACTCCCCTCAATTCACTGCTGTCCACATGCATGTCCAGCAGTCGCCTAAATGTCACTAATGACTCTGCTTTCACGACTACCACTGGCAAACTATTCCATGCGCTCACAACTCTCTGGGTGAAGAACCTCCCTCTGATGTCTCCTCTATACCTTCCTCCTAACACCTTAAAACTATGACCCCTCGTGGCAGTCAATCCTGGCCTTGGCAAAAGTCTCTGGCTATCAACTCTATCCATGCCTCTCATTACCTTGTACACCTCAGTCAGGTCACCTCTCTTCCTCCTTCTCTCCAGAGAGAAAAGTCTGAGCTCAGTCAACCTCCCCTCGTAAGACAAGCCCTCCAGTCCAGGCAGCATCCTGGTAAACCTCCTTTGCACCCTCTCCAAAGCCTCCACATCTTTCCTATAATAGGGTGACCAGAACTGGACACAATATTCCAAGTGTGGTCTCACCAGGGTTTTGTAGAGCTGCAGCATAACCTCGCGGCTCTTAAACTCGATCCTCCTGTTAATGAAAGCCAATACACCATATGTTTTCTTAACAACCTTATCCACTTGGGTGGCAACTTTGAGGGAGCAATGCATTTGAATGCCAAGATCCCGCTGTTCCTCCACACTGCCGAGAATCCTGCCTTTAATCCTATATTCAGCATTTAAGTTCGACCTTCCAAAATGCATCACTTCGCATTTATCCAGGTTGAACTCCATCTGCCATTTCTCAGCCCAGCTCTGCTTACTGTCAATGTCTCACTGAAGCCTGCAATAGCCCTCAATACTATGAACGGCACCTCCAGCCTTTGTGTCATCAGCAAACATACTAACCCCACCCCTCAACCTCCTCATCCAAGTCATTTATAAAAACTGCAAAGAGCAGAGGCCCAAGAACAGAGCCCTGCAGGACACCACTCAGCACTGACCTCCAGGCAGAATACTTACCATCTACAACCACTCTCTGCCTCCTGTCAGCCAACCAATTCTGAATCCAGACAGCCAAATCACCCTGTATCCCATACCTCCTGACTTTATGAATGAGCCTGCCATGAGGAACTTTATCAAATGCCTTGCTGAAGTCCATGTACACCACATCCACTGCTTGACCCTCGTCAACCTGTCGTCTCATGACCTCCTCAAAGAACTCAATAAGATTTGTAAGGCATGACCTGCCCCTCACAAAGCCATGCTGACTCCCTTTAATCACACTATGCTTTTCCAAATAGTCATAAATCCTATCCCTCAAATTCTTTCCAAAACCTTGCCAACCACAGACGTAAGACTGACTCGTCTGTAATTTCCACCGATTTCCCTATTCCCTTTCTTGAAAAGAGGAACAACATTTGCCTCCCTCCAATCTTCCAGTACAACTCCCATGGAGAGTGAGGAAGCAAAGATCTTCACCAGTGGCTTAGCAACCTCCTTTCTCGCTTCCCAGAGCAACCTAGGATAAATCTGGTCTGGTCCTGGGGACTTATCAATCTTCATGTTTGCCAAAATTTCCAGCACATCAATTTCCTCAATCTCGATCTGTTCAAACCTGTTTCCATGCTCCTCAAAGTTCTCATTCACAACAAGGTCCCTTTCCATAGTGAAAACCGAAGCAAAAGAACTCATTTAGGGCTTCCCCTATCTGCTCAGACTCCACGCACAAGTTCCCTACGCTATCCCTGATCGGCCCTACCTTCTCCCTGATCATTCTCTTATTCCTCACATGAGTAAAATGCCTTCGGGTTCTCCCTAATCCTTCCTGCCAAGCCTTTTTCGTGCCCCCTCCTGGCCCCCCTCAGTCCACTTTTGAGCTCCTTCTGAGCAAGCCTGTAATCCTCTACAGCTGTGCTAGACCCTTGCTTCCTCCACCTTACGTAAGCTGCCTTTTACTTTTTTATGAGAAGCACATCTGTTCCCGTCACCCAAGGCTCCTTAATCTTACCCCTTCTTACCTTAGGTGAGGTGAGACAACCCTTGACATCAAGGCTGCATTTGACCGAGCGTGAAAACAAGGAGCCCTAGCAGAAGTGGAATCAATAGGGAAATGGGGTAAAACTGCCTGCTGGCTGCACTCATACCTGGCACATAGGAAGATGATTGTGGTTTTTGGAGGTCAGCCATCTCAGCAGGAGTTCAAGGTAGTGTCCTAAGCCCAAACACCAACAGCTGCTTCATCACTGACCCTCCCTCCATCATAAGGTCAGCAGTGGAGATGTTCAACAATTACTGCATAATGTTCAGCACCATTTGTGACTCCTCAGATACTGAAGCAGTTAATGTTCAAATGCAACAAGCTCTGGACAATATCTAGGCTTGAACTCAAGTGGGAAGTAATATTTGCACCACACAAATGTCAAGTTATGACCATCACCCCATGATATTCAATGGTGTTACCATCACTGAATCACCCAGATCAACACCCTGGGGGTTAACATTGACCAGAACTTCAACTGGACTCAACACAAACACAGTAGCTACACGAGCTGGTCAGAGGCAAGGAATCCCGTGTTAAGTCACTCACCTCCTCACTCCCCAAAGTCTGTCCATCATGTACCTTGTCTGTACAAAGTACAAGTCAGGAACAGGATGAAAAACTCCCCAGTTGCCAGAATGGGTACAGCTCAAACAACACAGGAAGCTTTACACCATCCAGGACAAAACAGCCCGTTTGTTTGGCAACACATCCATAAACATCTACACCTTTCAAAATCATGGAATTCCCTCCGTCAGTGGGTCAACCTACAACAAGTTGACTGCAGCAGTTTACCAATATCTTCAAGGGCAATTAGGGGCAGGCAATAAATGCTGGTGAACCAGCAATGCCCACATCCCATGAGTGAATAAAAACAATTCTTCTGGGTTCCCTGACTTCAGTAGATGTGCACCCACTTCTCTGACCTAAAAGAGAATTTGCCTCCAGGCTAAACATTCAGGCCTGATCTCATAAGTGTTATGTTTGGGTCTATGTTCCTCAATCTATTGGGATAGTAGCATCAGCTCTGGTACAAACTGAACTGTACAACTCAAATCCTCCATTCCAAATAACAACTACAAACAAATAACTACATGTGAAAGAGCTGGCTTCACATTCACCTTCTCAGGAAGGGTCATTCAACGCCAAAACATTAACTCTGACTTTTCTCCACAGGCGCTGCCAGACCTGCTGAGCTTTTCAAACAATTCTGGATTTTGTTTCACATTTTTTGATCACAGGCAACTTGAACAATTAAATGATACATTTAACTTTGCCACTAATTAGCTGGTATAACTGTGCAATGCGTTTTATAACTTCTTGCCCTATCTTGAATAAAATTTGTATTTGCAAGGTATTATACCCTCGAAGTAAGAGATTATTACACAAAGACTACAGATGACAAAGGGAATCTTTTAATTAGCATGAAAATGCAACATAGCTAAAGAGAATCCATGTGGTATGACAAGCATCTGCTTATACATTTTAAATTCAAAGAGAAACTTTGTTTCAGTCAACTGACCAAAACAGGGTGACATATTGCAGAAGGCTTTAATCTTCTATGGTACCAATCATTTCTAAAGATCATAAAGCTCCTGGAAGATGCCAGGGTCACCAACATGGGAATCATTTGTCATATCAGATCCTATATCCCCCCTCCGCCCCGACCAACTTCACAGGAACAGGACTGGTATTAATAAGCAATTCCTGAGTTCACTTAATTTGAGCATTTTATCACCGGCCAAAAATATTCTGCTTCAATCGACATGATTTTGAAAAGTTAAAATTTCCCAAAATGCACTTTATTAATAGACATCACAGTGCAGGGCTATGTTTCAGTCTCAACTTCATTTGGAGAATACATTTTTATCAATTTAAAAGGGCACTTCCCATTGGATAGTTGCACAGATACCATGCTACATCAACTCAGTTATTCAGAAACAGAGAAGGCATAAATTTTGGACAGAAGGAATATTTATAACAAAAGTTGATAGTAGAAATATTTACAATAAGGTTTAAAACATAAAAATTGTCATCTATCATCCAACATCTTCCTTTCGTATACGTGAACATGACTTCCTATTCGACCATCTGGCAGATGAGTGTGAAAATATACTGCAGTTTTCACATAGCCCCTGCTCATCAGAAATGGTTCTATTTTCTTTTGAGATAGAAACAAAATGTTAAGATTAAAAAATGCATAGACGTGCAGCTGATTTGAATCTGTTCATAGTTACTGTTCAAAAATATGCTGGTTGACTTAACTTGAAGAGATTTGCTAACAGAAAATTATCACAATATATAATTCATTCTCAACATCCCCACATTCATGCTCTTATTTTAGATCAAAGAACAGTATAGAACTGGCTGCTCCACAGATTTTCTCAGCACTTTTGTTGCTGGTCAATGCAGTCTACTTGCCCTTCATTTGACAGTAGCCAAATTATAACTATCAATGCATAATTTAAATAACAAATGAGGATGAGAATGAAATATAATTCTTAAATTGAAAATAATTTACAGCTAAAAGGTTCTACGCTTTCCATACAAGTCTAAATTATCCCTGAAAGTGACTAAGCGTTCAAATCAAGCCTCAGCTACTTCCAACAGCATCCACTGCCCTAACCTCAATCATCTTAATCACGTCTCTCAAATTTGAGGTTTTTGAGACAAGGCCTACCCAACATAAAGCCATGCTAACTATCCCTAGTAACTCCGTTCTTCTCCAAATGTGAGTAAATCCTGTTGCTAAGAATCTTCTCCAATAATTCTCTACCACTTAAGTAAGTGTTACCAGCCTATAATTTGCTGGGTTATCCCTGTTGCATTTTGAGACAAAGGAACAACACTGGCTATTTTCCAGTGCTTTGAGGTCTTGCCTGTGGCTGAAGAGGATACAAAGATCTCTGTCAAGGCACTAGCAATCACCTCCCTTGTCTCCTTCAGAATAAATCCCATCAAGCCCTGGGAATTTGTGGACCTTAATGCTTTTCAAGACCTCCAACACCATTTCCTTCTCAATATTGACATTTCCCAGAAAATCAGAATACCCCTCTCAAATCTTACCATCATCCGTGAACTTCTCCTTGATGAATGCCAATGCAAAGTAATCATTAAGGAATTAACCCACTTCCCTGACTTCACACGTAAATGCCCTCCTTCATCCTTGAATGGGTTCACCCTTTTCCTACTTAACGCACTTGCTCCTACATAATTCACATAGGGATTCTCCTTAAACCAACTTACCAAGGTTATTTCATGGCCCCTTCTAACCCTCTTAATATCTTAACTTTTTTGCTTCCTTTATACTCGAGACCCTTGTTTGATGTCAGTTTCCTAAGCCTTACATACAGTTCATTTCCCATTCTGACTAAAAACTTTCAATATCATTTGTCAACCAAGGCTCCCAAATCTTGCCATCCTTAATCATCCTGTGAGGATGAATGATATGTCCTAACCGCCAACCCCCTCTCACAGTAGTTTAAACCTTCCTGAGTGGCACCAGAAAACCTCTCTGCAAGGTGCCCTTCAATTCTGGATGCAACCCACACAACAGGAGTCACACATAGTTAGAAAAGATGTGACAGCAGATCTCCCACTCCAAAGGGCAACAGTAAACCAGATGTGTTTTTCTATAACCCATCAGTCTCATAGCCACCATGACTAACATTAGATTTTGCCTTGCCAGATTTATTGAATGAAATGAATTGAAATTTGACATTTTTCTGGATTACTAGTCCTGCAATGCAACTATGACATTATCATACCCTTATTTTTATAAGGAGTCTGGTAATAAAGCACATACATACCTGTTCTATTGCATTATAAAATACTAAGTGAGTGGGAAGTGAAGCTTGACCAGAAAATCGTATGTTCAACCACTTAAGTGGCTCCTCAAAAAACAAATCCGCTTCATCAATATAACTATTGTTTCCAGTCAGATCTGGAGGACATTCCAGAAACTTCATTTTTATTGGGCAATGAACATGGCTGCGGAGAAATGCAATGTAAAATAACTTAATGATGCAGGTAACCTCCATTTACCACAATTTATTTTTTAAGAATAAGCACTTTTATCATTTCCTCCTTACTTGTCTTCATCTCCTTTAAATCAACTGATTTTCCAGCTATAAAAGGGTAGGCTGGAGACCTGTTTGCATGTCAGTCAACATAATAAAAAGCAGCTTACAATTTTTGCTCCATATACAAAAAACAAGGGTTTTGTCTGTCAAGATTACTGGACTTCAAAGACCACATATTTGTGAAAGGGAGGTCTGTATTTTCTCTATCAGTTTTTTTAACAATACTAAAGGCCATCACATTTCATTCTGTTAAGAGTTTCCATCTTGCACTCATCAGGACAATGCGCAAGATTACCACTTCAAGGGGGAAAACTCAACATTTATATTTCATAAAAAAGATTGTTGATTATTTGGCAGGGTTGGGACATTGTAAAGGCATTACCAATAAGAGTGCATCCTTTAATGTTAATTGACAGTTAACTATCACGCTTTGTTTAAATTTCAAACAAGGCAAGTCAGCTCTGACAAGTCAAGGCATTGCCCTGAGAAATGTGCTCGCAAATGGTGGTCACCTATTTGTAAAGTTGGAACAGGTACAGTACGTCACAATTCCTTTGCAAAATTCAGTTCTCCCTGTATTAATAAACATAATTTGCAGTACACTCAAATGCACCACACTACAAAATGGACAACCCTAAATTGGTTGTCAGCATAAGTCTTCATACACGTAGGACTGTCCTGCGATTGTTGCCCATTGAAGAATCAAATCTAAAGTTGTTCATGGTGTTGGGAGATTTTCAAGCTCATGATGGTTTGGTACAGTCGGTACCCTGCTTGCTGCAAATAGCTTAGGGGATATGCTATGCCAGTCTTTGGGATGTATGGCCAACACACGTGGTATCACACTGAAATTCTTTGGCTTTTCTTCAATAATATTATGGGAAGCAGCCACATAGCTAGGTCAAAAGTAAGTTTAATGCTGTTATTTATTGCTGTTTTTATGGCTCAAACTAATGCAAACATAGATCAAAGAATGTTTGAGATAAAAATCTATTACTCAAAGACAGTTTTGTTTTAACATGATTTCATGTTTCAACTTCAAGTATGTAGCATGCCTTTGTGGTCAGTTTTGATTATTTTGAGCTTTAAGATATCAACAGTTACTGTGGAGTCAAGCATGGTTCATGTCATTAAAAGGATATTTATAAATTTTTCCAGAATCCATCGACATAGTAATTGGGATAATATTTAATTACTCGGAAGCTATATTACATGCTCCAGGCAGACGCATTTATCATTCAATGGTGTCATCTTATCTTGGATTTTAAAAGTTAAGTCAAACTGTTACATGATTGGCTGTTCAATAAAATAATGTACATGTTAAAGGACAAACAAGATTAGAGTCAGAAGTGATGTCAGTAAGATGACTATTTTAATAGGATCAATCAAGAATTGGGCAGATACTGTTTTGCCAATCCAAGACTGACCATGTTCATGCACTAAATAATCAATTAAAGTTTAGGATGTGTTTGATCATGCATGGGGATGTAATGCTAGCAAGGGTCAATAAAGCCCAAATTTTCATAGTTTGATACATGAGAAAAGCTACATACAAAATAACTTTAAAAACACAAGGGAGCCCAGTCAAGAAGTATTGCAAACCACTGTCTCAAAATGGACTGACTGTAAAGTCATCGCCTCGAGTACTAATTCTTTTGGACTTGTTTAGATAAACTTAATTAATTCTGTACGTCTTCTGAAAACATTTTTGTCCCTGGAATGGATCTCTTAACTAATCAGTAGTAGAACATCTTAACTAGTTCCCTTTCAAAACTCAATCAATAACTGCGATTGGCTTTTGAAGCAAAGTGGTTTTCTCCCTAACTAAGCCAGGAGGCCCAGGTTCCAATCCCCCTGCTCCAGAGGTGTGTAACAACATCTTTGAACAGTCCAATTAGAAAATCTATAATTGTGACTGACTGATTTAGGCCTTACAGATAAAGTTAAAGTGCAACCCAAAATCTTACACAAGTGCTTACATAGCTGGAATGCAGTTTTCACAACTACCCAAATACATTTGGCTGACTGTATAATGATCCTAAAATTAGAATTAAATTGGATTGGATACACTAACTGAATTTACTAAAGAAAGAGAATTAATATCAAACATATGGCCCATTCTACCACCAGTCTTTATCAAATAAATAGCAGTTCCATATTTGGAAAGGGCTACAAGCCCATAATGACCATTTGAAGTATTAATTTAAGGAAAGCTTCATTACCTTTGTATTCAGTCTATGTAACACATTATCAATAAGAAAAGCTATTTTCCCATCTCTATTCATCCGCCCAGAAATATATATAGTGGCTTCATCATATCAAAACATTTCCTCCAAGGAGCTGAAAAATAAGTCAGTTCTACTAACTCTGAAATTGCTATCATCCAATAATGCAAATTATTTATTTACGCATACAAGTTTTTAAAAATCTCACTATATTGTGGGCTCACATTTTCTACATTTAGCGTTGTATTTAACTTGCCTGTAAAATGGTGTTGAATGACAGGGCATCAAAAAGAATAAGGAGGGCTCATCTTTCTCTGGCAACATGTCCTTACAGAGCTGTTGAACATGCTGCATTACATCCAGTGTTCCACGCTGGTGAATTAATCCAGTATACAAAACTAGAGACATATTTGAAAATAACAGAAAACAGACTGCTGGCTTCTTCCACGTTTTCAAATTAGCCAATGAGTAGCCTAATCAGAACAAGAAATTAAGCCAGGAATTTAATAAACAATTCCACTTAAGTGAATAAAAATAAGGAAATTTAAAGTCTGCAACATTTTCTGTATGTAATACGCAGTAAATATATTGGTCAAGTAAGTAATTTTAGCAGAGATAATGGGAACTGCAGATGCTGGAGAATTCTAGTAATTTTAGCTCTTCGTTCCAGTTAAGTGCTAAATTTTATATGGGGTATGCATTTGACAAGATTTATAAACTTTGTCACAAATTTGCATAATATAAAAATAATTCAACAATCCAAGTTACTAAGTCAGTTAAAATACAAAACAATATATTACACCACTGCCTACATAAAGTCATAACAGTAGAAAGTGCAATAAAATACTTTGAGTCCAAGTTACTCTGGAAATAAACAAGTCAAAGTTAAAAAGGTATTGAAGAAGGACGTGGTGGACACGGGTACAGTTACAATGTTTAAAAGGTGTTTGGTCAGATACATGAATAAGAAAAGTTGAAGGATATGGGCTAAACCAAACGCAAGCAAGTGGGACAAGTTTAGTTTGGGAAACTTTATTGCCATGGATGGGTTGAACCGAAGGGTCTGTTTCCATGCTGTATGAGCGTATGACTCTACAATCTTAAATGCTCATTCATCGCAAATACAGAAAATGTGTTAATTGAAATATTTTATTTCAATGATAAACAGTAAGAGAGGAGCTGAATATTACTTGAATGGGAAAAGACTGCTGAAAGCTACACAGAGACATTTTAGATCATTAAAATGAAATCACAAAAAGCTAGCACCCAGTTTCAGCATGTAGCAGGCAAGACACAATCAAACATTGCCCTTTGTTTCAAAGAAAATCGATTATCAAAGTAGGAGAGTTTGCTAAAACCACACAAGGCACAAGTCAAACCACAACTGGAATACCACAAGCAGTTTTGGGCACTTATCTAAAGAAAGGTATTCTTGCACTGGGGGCAGATAAGAGAGGGTTCACTAGGTTCAGTAGGTATATCTTAGGAAGACAGGTTGAGTAAGTTGGACATGTACTCATTGGAATTTAGAAAAAGTGAGTGGTGATCTTTTCGAAATATGCAAAATTTTTAGGAATCATAACAGGGTAGATGATTGTTTCCCCTATTGGGACTGCATATTTAGAACAGGAATAGAAGGAATTTCTTCTCTCAGAAGAGGCGGGGGTAGGGGGTGAGAACTGTGGAATTCTTTTACTGCAGTGGGCTAACAGGCCAAGTAACTGAGATAATTGATGATATGTTTTTGAGATAATTGAGATTAAAGAGTGAAATAGACTTTTTTTTAAGTAAGGGAATCAGGGTAATGGGGAAGGGCAGGAAATGGAGTTGAGGATCAGTCATGATCTCACTGAATGGCACAGCAGACTCAAAATGGGCTAAATGGCCTACTTCTGTTCCTACATCTTGAGTTTAAAGATATAACTATGAAACATACTTACCGCAAAACAACATGCAGAAAGGCATTACTGGATAAATAAACCTGAATTCCTTATGACTTAAGAAACTGTAATAAAGAATATGTATAGATTTGTAAAACACAAGTTATTCCAGAAGTGATATTTGAAAGTATCCATCTGCACAATTGGCATTGTTGCATCAGAATGCTGTGCCATTCAAAAATGTCAATTTTGCGACAACATCCAAATAGAGAGAGAGAGTCAGTGAGCAAACAGTAAGAGGTTACTAACTGAACTACTCATGCATCACCCATAATGTCTACTTCAATTGCTGAGAACAACTTGCTCTCATTCATTGTAACTTTGTTTTGGTAGGTCAATTCAGTCAAATAGTGTCCAGCAAATGGTGCCAGCACAATTCTCAACATGACATCTATTGGATTTGGTAATACCAACTGTAGGCATTATTGAAAATTTAAATTTTCTAATCTTAATCATAAATTCTAAAAATTGTGATACTAGTGGTGAATAAAATGAAAGAACTTCTTTAATTTCACTACTCAAATGGTACATCTGTGTCTGAAATTGTTACAGCTCAGTGATATTACTCTGATCCAAAAGAACATAGTTCCATTTCACACTACAGAGGATCGAGCACATAAAACATAGGAATGCTGCATTATGAGAGGTAATTATCTGGATGAGAACTGAAGCCAAAGGCTTTCTTTGCCTCTGAAGTAAAAAACTTAAAAGATCATAAGATACACTTTGCTGAAAACTCCTGTTTTGCATTGAGTCTTGGCTAACATTTTTCAAACAAACAGCCAAAAGAAATAGTTCTGGTCATTGGATTAGTCACTGTGTGGGACTTGATTGTGCTGTCTTATTTCCTGCATTCTAAATATTTAATTGGCTTTGAAGGAGTTTGAGGAACTTTCCTGATCTCAGGGTGCTATGAACAGACACAAAGTCAAAGTTACACAGCGTGGAAACAGACCTATTGGCCCAACCTGTGCATGCAGAACATAATCCCAAACTAAACTAGTCCCACCTGCCTGCTCGTGGCTCATATCCCTCCAAACCTCTCTTATTCATGTATCTACCCACATTTTTTTTAAACAGGTTGTAATTGTACCCACATCTACCACTTCCTCAGGAAGTTCACTCCACATGCAAACCAGCTTCTGTGTAAAAACTTTGTCTCATGTCTTTTTTTAAAATCTCTCTCCTCTCACTTTAAAAATGTGTCCCCCAGTCTTGAAAACCCCTATTCCAAGGAAAAGGCAATTACCATTAACTCTATCTATACCTCTCATTATTTTATAAACTTCTTTCAGGTCATCCCTCAACCTCCTACACTCCCATCAGAAAAGCCCCAGCCTTTCCTTAGAACAAAAACCTTTATAACAGGTAACTTTGTGGTAAATCTCTTCTGAACCCTCTCCAGCTTGATAATATCCTTCCTATAACTGGGCGACCAGAACTGGACAAAGTATTCCAGAAGAGGCCTCATCAATATCCTGTACAACCTCAACATGACTTCTCATCTCCTATAGTCAAAAGGATTGAGCGATGAAGGTAAGCTTGCCAAATGCCTTTTCAACCACCCTGTCTACGTGTGACGCAAACTTCAAAAGGATGATGGACCAGAACCCCCAGGTCACCTTGTTCTACTACACTACCCTAGGCCCTACACTTGTCTAATGTACCAAAATGCAATAATTTGCATTTATCCAGATTGAACTCCACCTGCCATTTTTCAGCCCTTTCAGTCTGCTATGCCACCAATTTTGGCATGGTCAACAAACTTACTAACCATGGCTTCTATATTGTGATCTGAATCATTTATATAGACAACAGAGAGGACCCAGAACCAGTGTGGAACATCGCTGGTCACAGGCCTCCAGACTGGCAAGCAACCCTCCAACATCACTGTCTTCTGCCATTAAGCCAGTTACATATCCAGCTGGCAAGCTCACCCTGAATCCTATGTGACCTAACTTTATTAATTAGTACATCTTGAACAGTCTTCCTTTAAAACAAAAAATATTGGAGACACATGCTTGTGAAAGGGAGAAATGACATAGGTATCATCTTTTATGTAGGAATGATCCCCTCAGCTTGAATTTGACTGTACAGTTCCAGAAAAAGGACAAACTCTCCAGAAGACAGAGTTGATCACTTATCAAAACATAAAAGCTGGATATATAGAAAAAAACTGGAAACAGCTACCATGTTTCCTAATTCTTATATTCTTCAGCAAGTCTCAAAACAAATTATTTTACATTATGTATTAAACAGCTAAGTATCTGAAAAAGAAGAGAATGCAAAGGCTATGGGAGGACAAGATGAGCCCTGGATGGTTTTGTAAAATGCCTAGGATGGACACCAAGTCAAAATGATTAGGATTGCAGTCTCATCTTTAATCCAACTGTGCTATAAACTTTAATAGTTCAGCAGCTGAATTTTGCCTACACATCCTGAATTCCCAAATCACGAAATGTCACTCAAATTAAAACAGAGGAAGGCAATAAGAGAAAACCTTAAAGTGAGAAGGGATTTACATCATCAAATAAAAGCATGGCTGCTGGAGATCGGAAATAAAAATAGCAAGTGCTGGGGGAACACGATAACAAGGCTGAACTAGTTTTGAAACAACGATTAGGTTTTACATCCTGTCTTCAATCCAAGACAATTATGCTCTACACTGAAAGCCCCAAACCGAGTGGTACACACCTATACACCACGAGGGTCCATGTCACCGCTATTAGCAAAACTCTGTACTTCTTGGGCACCAAAAGACATCCATGAATGAAGAAGGGAAAATGAGTTCCCATGATAACAGGAAATCCCTGAGTGAAGTACCAGTGCCAAGGGTGTGAGCCGTAGAATGATCCCATGTTCTGAATCACATTAAATTTGAGGAAATTCCATTGAACCATAACCCACTGAAAGGGTAAAAAGCAAAGATACACAGGAAAACAATATATAAATTTGTAATTTGCAATGTTATGGGGTTGTAAACGGAGCTAGATAACAACATGGATTTAACCAACAGGAAACATGAAAGGCAAACATTTGAAGTATACCTGCCCCAAAAATGATTTTCTTCAAAATTGAGATACAACATGTGCAAGTTCAAGAATCTAAAACAGTATAATTGATTTTAAAGGAGGGCTATGGAATCATTATTTTACATAGGTACACAATTAACATTCTGAAATTAATGAATGAAAATAACGGACAGGAAATTCTTCACCAAAAACCCTATTCATCAGCAGTGAATTCAAGTGTACTAGTGGAAGAGATACAGCTTTGTTGAAGCACATGATCCAAGACAATTTTTTTTTCATTTGAGTAATATAATTGATTCTATGAATCCAAAAATGACAGGCACCAGATCTATCAAGATAACATGTGTCAGTGCATTACAATATGCTCCAACCAAAAGGAAAGGTTAGGAGTATAATCCCATGCTGGCCACACTACAACAGTTGGTTTAAAAGCTGCTATTGAGTTGTACATCAAAAGTGTGAAAAAGCATTCTACCTCGCCATAAAATATTCGGTCAATTGTCAGAGAAATTCCAAGCGTTAAGCATCTATAAAACAAAACAAACAGAAAACTTGCATTGGGAAGTTTCATCAAAACAAATCTGTCACATCAACACGCATTTTTACTCTGATTTTCCCCACACAACTAATTTGTGTGACTTTGACTGTGCCACCAGGATGCAACAAGTCACAAAAAAGAACAGCTTAGAACTGTATAAATGAACAATGAAGTTTGTTAACATGGTTACAGCCAAGATGAGTCTCTCTCTAGTCCAACTACTCCATGGGTCACAGCATAAATTTAATTGTCCTTCTGGGAACCAGGTAAAACAATTTATTTCTTTGCATTAGACATGAAATGTAAAGGCTCTATCCACCAGGATTCTTTAATAAGTGCAAATTTATTGCTTTACCACAACACAAAACTGGTGAACACACAGAGTTTGTAATACTAAAGATAGAAAATGTCTGACCCTCCAGATATTCTAAAACACACAATTACACAAGGGAAAGAAAACAAACAAATTCCTCTCTGTAGTGTTTCACTTTATTTAAAAAAAAGAACAAGAGCTCTTTTGACCAATGAGTCTCCAGTTAGATACTGTTGGTTTCTTCATTCTGGCAAATATAGGTGGATGTTGCTCAACACACACTATTGATTTTGGGGACCTGTACAGACACAATCAGCAAATATCAAACTTTTTCAGAGATTTCTTAAGTAAGATCAGCTGGATCACTGATCCAGATACCATACTGCACTTATAGATTCTTTTTCAGAAAGATGATAGCTGAGCAGAGAAGCTTCTCTCAAACTGCTGCAAACAATGGTCAAAGCAGAAATTAGAACTGATAATTATAATCCGGGCTGGTGATCCCCAGTGTTCTCTCTAATATTGCTTCCCTTGTCTGAACCTCTGAGGTCTATGTGCTGCAGCAATCGCCAGATGCAGAATTCATGTAATGGCACAACAACTGGCTTATGTGGGGCTTCCCAACTTAAAACAAAATACTGGCAAACTCCAGTAAACAAGCAATTATCACAAGATGTGACTACTAAGAAAGGTCCTTCATTGACATCTTTTTAAAAAAAGTCCAGGTTTCTTCACAACAGGAAAGTAGGCATAACCCACACTGAGGATCTTCTCTGTTCTATTGTCTGGACAGTTAGACAAGTTGCTCCGTTTAAAAAAACTCCTTCAGGTATAAAGATTGCCTCTTAGCGAGAGTTGAATGCACAACTGGCCCAGGTTCTCTCAAAATGTAGTTGCGACAATCCATGTCAGTGATGGGTGCTGTAGTCCTTAGCATTCTTGTGCAATGAATGATTTTAACACGTTCAAAATGAAATCCATGTCCATATCTGGGTTAAGTGGAAGTCAAGTCCCAGGATGTTCAGGCAAAAGCTGAAACTCTCAATATAAGCATAAAAAGAAACTTCGATTTCAAATATTGCTGACAAATTGCCTGCTATTTCTACTAGTGGCACATTCCTGCCTAATCCCCTTCCTCTTCACCTACCTCTTCCAAAACGCTTCTTTCTGGGTTATACTCCAACTTCAGGAAGGTCAGCATTAGGAGTGTGACCAACATTGACTGTTTATATTGCCCGTGCTAGCAGTGATGTTTGGTGCTTTGTTTCCTGAATTGCATGAGGTATTGTATTGCTTTGCCATTTCTCTTTACCTGGGTCACAGCCACACTGTTTCCAAACTGAAATTTTACAACTAATAATTTAGTTAATGTTTTTTGATCCTTTCTGTCCCAGAACAATCTCAGATCAGGCATAAAATGTACATACAAAAGCATATACTTTGAATTTAGCTACCCATCATAAAGTGATTTCAACAGCAAAAAAAAGTAAAATTGGCCCTGAAACTAATTTGTCTCAAGTTGTACGTGTCTGAACAGATTTGAGCAAACTCCTCCCTGTTCATATACATACCCAACTGGTAGACATCTGTACAAAAATAGATCCAGTTTCTTCAGCTCCTGCCAGAAATGAAAAAATAGCAGCGGTAGCCAAAGGATAACAGCAGTAGGACGCACAACGATCGCAAAAGCAGTCAGAGCCAGATACTTTGAACTGCAAAATGAAAAACAAAAACACAATGAGTTCTTGTGACAACCACGCTCAAAATGTTATAACTAAATGAAACAGCACTTCTGTAAACATACCCTTTTCTGCCATGTGCCCCATTAAAATGATAAACTTGCTATGTGGAAATTGTCAGTGAGATCCACTCTTCAATGGCATTTCCAATCTCTTCCCACGTCTTTCCCAATTTCCCACAGCCCCCTCTGTCGTTTTTCCCTGGGGGAAATGACAGGCTCCATTAAAGTATCTCCTTCTCCTCTACTTGCCCATTAGCTCTCAAAGTGAATTATGCAGAGAAGTCAGTATTTATATACATATAAAGAAACGTCGACAGCATAGCAAGTAATATGACAATCTTTTAATAGCAGGCAAACTAAAGCTACAAATTTCTTCAAATGAGAGAGGACATTGATATTCAAGTGAGGGAAAATCAAAGGTGAACATATTTCAGTAAATGAAACATCTGACATCTATCACCTCATGAAGGTGAACAATAATTCAAGCAGATTTAAAACAGGGATTTAAAAAAGTTTTTCAAGGGACTTCTCTATTTTTTCCAAGTCTTTTTTTGGGGTGGGGGGGGGGGGTGCTGTGGGGAAGCGATGTCACCAGAAACCTCATCAGGGGAAAAATAACTGAACTCCATGGTACCCAAGCTCAAAAAAAACAAATCTTTTGCTGGTAGGAACTATGATGCCATGAAAAGGGAATCCTCATGAAGGAGCTGAATTGAAGTCCCTACCCAGATTGTCCTGTGCACTTTTATTTAGATCACAAAACGTAATTACTTTATGTTGTCTGCAGAAAAAAAAAACTGCAGGTTAGGCCAGCTGAGCTGAAGATCCTGTCCTAAACCCAAACATAAGTCATATGATATCAGGTTGCAAACACCTGGAAGAAGGATATAGCAGATGGTTACGGGACAAAGTTTAGAAGTGGGACTGCAAATAAATTAATTGGAGGAAATTTCTGTTTTGTCAACACTGGATGTTGACTAAAGTCTCAGATAGTTTATCAACAGTAAAAAAGCGTCAAGTGAGGTAGAACTAGAGATCTTTAATATACACATGAGGTACACGCGTGTGTATACACATATACACATGATGCTATGCTGTCAAGTTACTTGAAGTAACCAAGTGGCTGCTTGTAGTTGAGAAATATAGGAGGCCAAGGAATTATTCTTTGATGACATCCAAGGTAATAGTTCATGAACAGAAGACATTGCAAGTGATATTGGGGTAAAGTTGGGCAGGCAAAGCTGGAGTCAGGTGGGAGCAACCCCGGTCAGCTGGACAACAGAGGCATTGAAAAACAAGGGTGTGGTCAACCATGTCAAAGACAACAAACAGGTCATGAAGGGTGAAGACTGATCATTTATCATCTTCACAACTCTGGCATATCCAATGTAAATTCTACGGAGAGCAAGCAATGGATGAAAACGAAAATATGCATGGGAGTGTATTATTTAAGTGGCTTTAAACTCCCTAAAATATTCAGAAAATACTATGGTTCCAAACTTTTTTTCACCTCCTCTAAATTAGGGCGAAGGTTGACAGAAAACATTTAACAACCATTTCTAACAGGGTTTTGTCAATCTTTCACTGAAGAACCCCGAAAGAAGCATATGAGATGATGAAGCATTCAGTTTGTCCTGTCGAATCTCAGATTATTCTTCTTAATTAAGTATTCTCTAAAATATTTACTGTATTTGTAATTTGTAAGACTTCATGGACCGACCCAAAAGATATCAATGGCTATACCTTCTCTCAATCTTTTACGATCCCTATATATATATTCAGGTATCCAAAAGGTTCATTCATGCTGACTAGCTACCAAAACAGAAATTCCTAGTTGAAACAAACTCACTATGACAATGATACATCAGTGTAAATTCTCATCAACATTAGTGGTGTCCTTCTAATTTAAAGCTTTTCCTTCATTCTATCAGTTTTCATTCTCTCTTGACCACACAAAGATGTCTGTGAGGAAACTGCTTACTGGCAACATTTAGTAGCAATAGGCTATGGCACTCTAAAAATTGGGTTAACTCACTTGCCATAACAGCAAAACCAAATTTAGTCTATTCTGCATGGCAAGTCAGGAGTACAAAACTTGCATTTTGTCATGTGAAAACGCATTGCTAACTTATACAATAGCATTTAAAAAACAGCTTAGAATGTGCAAATATTTTCCTAACCTATTCCCAGTCTTTGTACCCTGAAAAGGGTAGTAATAAAGCGTAAAGACGGTTAGAACAGCTTCCATACTATTTGTAATTGTCCGGGTGCTACAATACCAGGTGAACCAGGAACACATCTGTGAAAAGAACTGGAAGAATTTTTTTTGTTAAATACAGTTTCATAGCTTTAAATCGTACACTAAGTTTACATTAAAATTTTTTCTATACTCACAAAAAACCAAGATAGCAAATTACACCATGAAAGGATTACTCTTATAGCTTGAAACACAAAAGTCAAGATGTTATTTGATGTTAATACATTTTATCTATTTTCCATTTTCATAATCCATTAGAATGCAATTGGTGAGAATGTTCAACCTGTAGAATACATATCTAGATTGCAATTTCCTTATACAAATATCAAAGTTTTCTCCCTCTAAAATTGAGCTTTTAAGTTTTTACTGACCAAAAAAAGTACAAAGATGGATATAAAATCAAGATGGGCTGACATTGTGGACCTGGAACTGAGGGTCAGATTTTGAAACATTGTAGACTTGGAAATAGTAGATAATAGCATTAACAAAACAAATGTCTTCTTCATGGAATGGTTTTTTAAAAAAAATATTTAGAAATTACTGGCTTTTACCCAATTGTTTTACCTTGTATTGCCCTTCTCAATATTATATAGATTTGTCTACGATTCCTTATTTAATGCTCACAGCTTAAGAAGTCAAAAATCAACTTCACTCTCAGAAGAATGCTCCGGTTCACTATTACTGCAATATTTTGTCAGTGTCTGAATACTACTGTCTCATGCCTTCACAGCTTGTCTTTTAAGATGAGACTACAAGTGGAAGAATTTTAAAGTCCAGAAAGTTTTAAGGCACAGTCAAAATACATTGGAAAATTTTCTCATGCAGAAAAGGGAAGTATAGAAGAAAAGACATGTAAAATCTGCTTACCACCCATTTAGCAATTTCTGTGCTCTCGTGCTTCTTCATAATTGAATACAATTTTACATCTGCCAGTGCTGCAAGGATGGACTGGACTAGTCGCGGAACCCAGATCTGCAAAACCAATTATGGAAGAATCGCTGATCAGAGTTTATAGTGTATGGAAGATTGCAGATGTACATCATTATTTAGTTAGTGCCATCCCTGCCTCAGTGGAAACAAAATTCTTCTTGCCCTCTAATAAAAATTGCTGCCAAAAGCACAGAGGTTTGTGAAATTTACATTTTAAAACTCTTTGTGAAATCAGAATATTTTCAATAAGATCTAAATTGATTCAATCTCCGGAATCTTGCAGAATACAACGTAAACTGTAGCTCCGAGACTGAGTCATTACATCATGTTTTAATAATTAAACGTTTGAAGGCATGAAATTGGCTACAGGTCTAAATGAAGTACTGAAATGAAAGAACATATTGCAGCCTGTGTGCGCGTAATTTCACTTGCATAAGCCCTACTGCAGACCACAAAGACAAGAGGGTACAAGAACAGAACACACCACACTGGACAATGCAGAATGTGGTGTTAATTTAACTCTAAATATTTTTGTTTCCTGTACTACTACTACCGACCTTTTTACTTTCACCCTCATCCCATCATCAGTTGTACCATGTTTGCACTCTCAAAAGTGAAGAGCTGTATCCTCACACAATGATATTAATCTTTAAAATTTCTGGTAAATATGGGAAATAGCTTAAACTGTGGAAGAGAATGTTACCCCTTCTCCAAATTTACAAAATCTAAAACATCCTGCGTCTGTCCTGCTTCTGCCTCAGATTCTGTTCAGTCAGGTTTAGCAACATTGTGACAATACTTCTTTCTAACATTCCTGAATGAATTACTGATCCTCAAGTCAGGACAGCCCCACTACACAACGCAGCAGTAGGAAATTTTGGCTCAAACACCTAATCTAATGGTACGAAACAAATAAAATAGTACTTAAAGGCATCCATTTTCTGCATCAGTTTGAAAGATCAACCATATGCAAGAAACAGTTTTTTCTTTTAAGAACACATTTCATCATTTGAACTGCTTTCCTTAATGTCCTAGTTATTAGATTAGATTAGATTATATTCCTTATAGTGTGAAAACAGGCCCTTTGGCCCAACAAGTCCACACCACCCCTTGAAGCATCCCACCCAGACCCATCCCCCTATAACCCACACACCCCGAACACTACGGGCAATTTAGTATGACTGATCCACCTAGCCTGCACATCTTTGGACTGTGGGAGGAAACTGGGGTACCCAGAGGAAATCCATGCAAACACGGGGAGAATGTGCAAACTCCGCACAGACAGACAGTCATCGAACCCGTGTCCCTGGTGCTGCGAGGCTGCAGTGCTAACCACTGAGCCACCATGCCGCCCTATAGATATATAGTTTTAGATATTCTCTACTACTGTCTACCACAAACCTACCTTCTCTGGTCAGCTCACATGTAATGCTGGAACTGCAGAAATCACAACAAGAGTGGCCTGAGTCATTTGTTTAGCATACCAATTTTATACGGAAATGTGGACTATCAAAGCCACCTTGTGCACTAATGGTTACCCCGATCAGATCATTTCTTGCTGTATATTACACAAAATCAGGTAAGGCCATAAGGCAAGTGCCCAAGGTATCTACTTCAGACTACCCTGAAAAGGTGAAGGTATCTTAAACGTTTGAGCAACAGTTGAAGCTAACTGATAGACATTGCTACCACACAGTAGCAACGCATACTTTTCACCACTAAAAGGATACTGATTCAAGCCATCAAGCTCATCACACAACTGAATAATATGGTATATAAATTTCAACGCTGGCGAGATACTGGATTCATAGGCCATACATCCCAAAGACTGGCAAATCATATTGAACAGATTGCCCCTTCAGCTGTTTACTACAACTGGACTATATCAAACCACCAAATGCTTGCAAAACATAAGTCAGCTTCCAATATTAGGTGTGATTTTGCAGTTGGACAATGTTCTCTGGATAATGCTGAATTTGTGCATAATTACACGGAACTAATTTAGGATTGTCAAATCAGGTTTGCAGTGTGGTGCACTCTGCATGTATTGGAAGACACATATATACAGCCCCTGAACTTTGCAGAGAGCAAGAACACATACGCACTGCAGCTGTTTCAGCGTAATGAAAATTTGGCAGCTATTTGCTGGTTCATTTCTCAGGGCAATGCCCTGTCAATCAGAGGCAAAATGTAAACACAACTGTCAATTAACTATCAGCCAGTATTAAAGAATGTTTTCTCCGTGACAATGCCTCTACAAATCAGAGTCCACTTGCCAAGTGATCCATTACCTCTTGTCATGCAGTATAAATTTTCTACTTCCCCATCAAGGTGTATTATTGTGATCTGTGATCACGACAGCAAGTCAAAAAGCTTTGATAAAAGGTCTTTTTGTTTTAAATAATGTTCACATTTTGCATTGCCAAAACTGATTCAAATTGTTAGATGAAATTAGAGTTGAAGGTAGTGCAGTTGAAGTTTTGTGCATGGTCTTTGAAAATGGACAACGGCAGCAAAATGGCAGAAGTGTAGTGTAAACAGAAAGCATACAGTAATGGTAAACAGTTGTCTTTCAGAAGGAATGGAAATTGGAATCATGCTCCTCAGGGTCAACATTCAAGCTATTGCTTATTTAATAAATACCAATAGCCTTAACTTGGCTGTACAGACCATAACGTCAAAGTTTGCAGATGACATTGTATCAGAGATGAAATAAATGTGGGCGGGCTGGTAATAAACTTCAGGAAGGCAAACAATCTGTGAAAAAGGCATACACATGGCAGAGTAATGTGTTGCTTTACATTTTAGGAGGACAAGCAATATAAAACTAAATGGTATAGTTTTAAAGAGAACAGTTGCATGTAAATTATCAAAGTTGGCAGCTCAAGTTAAAATGCTATTAAAAATGCATTTGAACATAAAAATGAGGCTGCCATTGAGTGCCTTGAGCCTACACCGCCAGGGAGTAGACCTCAGATGACAACGCAGGAGATCACACAGCAAATAAACTGCAGCAGTTCCAGTAGGCCGTGCATCACCACATTTTCAAGGTCAGTTTGGAGTAAGCAGCAAATGCTAGCTGTGTCAACCATACTCAGATCCCAAGAAAGAATAAAAAGCAAGACTTCAGCTGGAATAATGTGTTTAGATCTGGGCACCATGCTTTAGGAAAAATTCCAGGCTTAGTGACGGTGCAGAAGAAATTTTATTAGCATGGTACCAAGAATGAAGGACTTCAATTACATACAGACACTTGAGAAAATGTGGATAATCTGTGTATAGCACTGAAGGTTAAAAGGAAATTTGATAGGTAACTAAAATTATGATATCTGATGAACAGTAAAAGAAAAATACATCCTTTCCAATGGCAAAAAGGGTAGGTAAATAGAAGACACAGATTTAAGATGATTGGCCAAAAGAGAGGTAGTTTTGTTTCTCCACATAGCAGATTCTGGTAATCTGAAATGCAATGATTGAAGGTAGATTCAATAATATTTTTTAAAAAGCAAAGCAAATAAACACATGAAGAGTAAAACTATCGGAAGACAAGGCAAGTGGGTCAAATTGAATAATTTTGGAGGACTGAGGTAAGCGGAATTTTTTTCACCCAGGGAGCCTGTGAAATTCTCTCCTATGAAATACAGTTAAGGCCAAAATATTGAATGTTTTCAAAGGGGATCAGATATAGTTTGTTTCAAGGCCAATGGGATCAAAGGTTGAGGAGAAAGCAGAACAGGGTACTGAGTTAATGATCAGCCACAATCATATCGAATGGCAGAGAAGTCTTGAAGAGCTATATGGCCTATTCCCACTTCTATTTTCTATGTTTCTCCAAGCTATCAAAGAAAAACACAGGATTAATGGGATAAATGGTTTCTTTTGGCACTATATCATTCTGTGCTTTTCTGTTACCAAAGAACAGTCATGATTTGGCATTTCCCAAAACAAAAAGCCAATAACTTCAAGTATTTCAAGAACA
Organism: Stegostoma tigrinum; assembly: GCF_030684315.1. NCBI lineage: Eukaryota > Metazoa > Chordata > Chondrichthyes > Orectolobiformes > Stegostomatidae > Stegostoma > Stegostoma tigrinum. The sequence continues at coordinate 74,886,602 of NC_081361.1, read as the reverse complement.
ATGCTGAACATAAATTCTTAACAGACAAGATAGACTAGTAAAGAAATATAGTCTTTTAAACCTTACCAGGAGTTGAACTGTATCCTTCTTGAAGATTTGTAACAATTTAAAAAAGCTTGCGAAGAACAATGGATACACGTAGCCTCGAAGTTTCTGTTTCCATTCCCAGGTTAAATAACCATATTTGAGAATGTTAAGGTTTAGCATTAAGTGTTTATTTTATGAATCGATAAAAGCATTCTTCTTTCTGATTTAAGTTAATGGGTGGCCATGTGGCAACCACTTTGTGAGCTCTACTTGGGCAAGGTCCATTTTCTGATTAATGCCCAAGGCAGTGTTTTAGCAGCAATGTGACAGAATATATAGGCGACCATCTTTCTCCATGGCTGGTCCCTCCATTCCACACAAAAGGTACTCGAATTTTCAGTGTTAAAAAAACCTGCAATTTTAAGCTATTTGGCTCTCTATCCTCAACTTGCCATGGCCCTGCTTTTCCTCCCTGGTAGATTCCCAAAGGTTTGTCAATAATGAAAACAAACATTGAACAACGTAAAATACCATTAGTCCAAAAAAAAACCAGGATTACTTCCATTCATATGGACATCCCAGACATCGGATAAATAACTATATTAGTGTACACTGGCAACATTTACTAACACTTGAAACTCATTGCATCCTTATTTTTATATCAAATTTATATTGTACTTAAATAGGAAAGCTTCTCCTTGTGAAGGAGAAGCATTGAAATGGTTCGGAGTAATAATGAGGGCTGGAGTTTCAAAATTGCAATTATTCTGGAGATCTTGACTTTAGATGTTTTAAATCCAAACCACCTCCAGAAGTGACTGACCCTATTCAAATCCAGCTGACACCTACCGACCATAGAACATGCATGACAAGGCTTTTATATCAAAAGAAATCTGCCCAGTTCAAATATCTCCCAACATGAATTACCTACATCAAAGCAAAAGTCCAGCCACAAGAGTTGTGCAACCTGAGCCATTACGAAACAAAAGGCTAAAGATTATTGTACCACTACTGGTGGAAGAATAGAATTACAACATCACAAGTTAACACGAAACTTACCATTAAATAAACATGCATTCCGAAATTTCAAATGGAAGTGTACATTCACAAGAGAAAACCTGATACACAAATCTTATCAATTTTCTGATGCAAACATGCAGCATCTCTTTACAAAGAATTACACATTTCTCAGTGTCAGTATAATGTTCAATGGAAAATGTGTGGGAAGTTTTGCATGCCTACTAATTGAAATAACACTAACTTTTCTTTTAAGAAAGAGTTTTCTGTTAGACAAATTCAACTGCTCCAAATCTTTTGGTTTTAGCAATTCACCTCATCAAATTCAATATACAATACCAGGTCATCTTTGAGACCTGGTTGCAGAATGCACAAAGATGTTCACAAGGGAATTTGATAGTATAGTGTTAACAAAAATTGAGTCGTATTCTGGAGGCCCAGGTTAATTCTCTGGCAACAGGGGTTCAAATCCCACAATGGCAGTCAGTCGGCTATAAATCAAAACTTATACGTGATTTACAATCTCCAGAAGGTACTAATACATGAACTCCAAAAGTTAACAAGGAGTATACAATCTGAAAACCAAAGGATATTTGAAGACCATATTGTGTGCAACTTCCAGTGACTGCCAATACTCATCAGGAACGAAACTCGTTTGGACCAGAAAGCAGTTCACTATCCTTAAAACGACACTGAACATAATTAAATACGAGTCCGGACCAAATAATCCTAAAGTTAAAAAAAAAACAAAAACAATAATTAAAAAACCATTGAAGCTGGAGCAGCAAAATATTTTGGTGACTCAGAATTTCACTCACACTTTTTTGAAGAAATGTCAGATTAAACACATTTTATTGAATAAATGTTACAACTTAAGAAAAAGAATCTTACATTACACTTATGTAGAAATAACAACAGAAAATTTCTGCACACAGGTACTTAGCAAAAGATGCATTTTCTCATGTGTGTCAGAAGATAGGACAATGACCTGCAGCTCTGTTTCCAAGTGTGAATGCACAGTTGTATCACCGGTATATGGAAGGTCTATTAGAGGGTGGGACAGATTAGTTTTAAATTGAAGGCAGCGTAGGTTGAACAGTTTGCCCACTTGATCTGTAGATTATTTTCATATCTGTGGGCAACTTGCTGGAAGAGATCAAAGGCGAAATCTTGGAAGAAGTGGACTCAGTTTACAAATCTTCAGAAACTCTCCTCAATGAAAGAAGACAAATAGCGAAATTCATTATCTCTTCCTGTGTGCCAGCTGGGCCTTTGGCCAACTGAAGAAGAGAGCAGTTGAGGACCATGATCTCAAAAATCAAGACTAATGTCATTGTTTAATGGACAGCTGTGGTCCCATATCCTTCGGATACCATCACCTCAAAACAGCAGAGAAGTGCCACCAATAACACCTATGCAAGATTCCTAAATATCATGCCAGGAAAAGCTTCACAACGGTCATCCTCTTCCAAGCAGTGTTGGTAATTACTTCGAACCAGCTCGGTGGGTGAGACATCTAGTTCAATGTCTGACAACAGACTGAAGAAGCAACTACTTTATTTAGAGATTGATAGCAGAGTCTCCCCGGAGGACAACAGAAATGTTTTACGAAGTCCTCAAAGCATCGCTGATCAGGCTATGCTTCCTGCCAACTTATCAGGAGTCCCTGGCTGATGACCAACCAAACAGAGGTGGGCAGTGAACACATTAACTGATTTCATCAGGATTGTGTAGATACGAAATTGAAGGATGACAGGCAGGACAGAAACCTACCAAACCCTTCAAGCAGCACCTGCAGCAGAGCCTCCAGATCACACAATTTTGGCCACCTCCGAGTCTTTTGGACCACTATCGAAGCAAGTCAAACCTAACCTCGAGGAACCAAGACAGAGGCTTTCCAAATTAGCTTTTCTGTTGAATATAGAAGCTTTTTTTTGGAACAGTAGACCGAGGGAAGAATTAATAGAAGTGGTTAAATTTGAGAAGCCTAGATAGACTGAACAGGAAGGATCTCTTTCCATTAGCATAGTGGTCAATAATCAGGGGCCACGAATTTGAAACAATCGGTGGAAGAATTTACCGGAAGCTGGTCAGACATCTGTACCTTTTGGCCTTTGAAAAGAGAGGCAGAAGCTGAAACCGTAAAATGAGGTGCCATCAACAAAAGAGCAATACTATCACTATACAAAAATATTCCTTGCACACAGTAATAAAGTGAACAAAAAGGGCACACAGTAAAGCTCAAACCTCCACCCACATTTTAAGTTAATTACAATTACCTAGGTCTTCCTTAAGGACATGCCTGCTTGATTTATTTCACTGCGTTGCTTACTCCTGCTCCCAACAGCTTCCACCTCAGTGAGGAGGATTCAGGCCAATTAGATTCAATAACCTAGTCTGAAAACTCCCCTCACATTTTGACCGACAAATTTTAATCACAGCAGCAAGAACTATCCATGACATCCTAAAAGTAAATTTACCTATCACCCAGTGTTAACAGACCCTTTAAAAAAATTCTTGGAGCCAGAAAATCTCCACCAAGAGGAATCAGTTCTTCCTTGGGCAATACCCTACCAAGTTTCATTGAACCCTTTCAATTAAGTGAAGACATAAATTGAAAGG